>NW_020664598.1:17874120-18019462 GCF_002925995.2 Terrapene triunguis
GGGGCTCGCCGCTCTCCCCCCGGCGGCCGGAGGGAGGGCGGCCAGAGCGCCGGGGGGGACTCGGCTCTCCCCCGCGGCGGCCAGAGCGCCGGGGGCAGGGCGGCCGGAGCCCTGGGGGGAGGGCGGCGAGCCCCGGCTGGGGCTCGGCTCTCCCCCCCGCCCCGCGGCCAGAGCGCCGCGCCGCCGCCCCCCTCCAGGTGCCGCCCCAAGCACCAGCTTGGGTGCTTGGTGCCTGGAGCCGGCCCTGCCTCCTGAGGTCTCTTCCAACCCTAATCTTCTATGATTCTATGAAGCACTGCAGCAGTGCAGCTGTGCTGCTGTAGCATTTTAAGGGTAGGCAAGCCCTGACACAGGATTTTCTCCAAAAGTTGCCCTTTGTTTTAGTTAAGAATTCATGATGCTAACTGTGCTCCTTATTTTCCCTGGTAGAATACAAGGGGGTGGTAATTCCATATAGGGATATGCAAACTGTCCAAACTGAACATTTTTAAGAGTGTTTGTGTGTTATCACACCCTATCTTTTCTGCTGGCTGACCTTTATCATGTAAATGTGAAAGCACTTAACCATGACAGTCATTTGCTTTCAAGTCATATTTTTTCAAATGCCATGAATTTCAGCTTCCCATTTCTTAAATGAATATGAAGAGGAGAGCTGGTGCATTTAAAAAAAATTGATGGGCCATATTCTACTCTCAGTTACACCACTCTAGATCCAGAGTAAGTCCAGTGAATAAGCTCTGGGATTCACTGGTGTAATGACTGAGAGCAGAATTTGAATCCGTGTTAAGAAGCAAAACCATTCTGGTCCACTCCAGGTATTAGGAAATTCCTCTGTAAGAAGATACTACAGCCAACATTTTTCAGTGCCCAGCTTGGCACCCTACAGCGGCCTCATTTTGAAAAGTCCTGAGCACCCAAAATGAGGCCTCTTTTAGAGTGTATCAACTGGGGCACCCAAAATGGCTGGTCACTTATGAGTATCTTGGTTTAAAGATCCTTGTAACAAAGCATAATCAGTTATTTGCAATATATATATATATATATATATATATATAATTGGGACTAAAGTGGTGCAGTGGGTTAATAGCCTTTTGCTATTTTAAACTTGGATTCAAATCCTGGTTGTGAAAATCCCTCTTGGTGGTCTCACAAGATTATCAAACAGCTGATCTCATTTGGGAGTCTCAGGAAAAGGCCGTGGTCTGTCATTGCAGTGTTGTTCCAGATCATTAAGGTGCAGGAACAGCAACAGAGCTGGGTGGTAGAAATTTGCACAGCATCTGCCTGCACCATGTTTGGCTCTCACCATTAAAATACCTCCCTTTCACAAGCATTAAATAATATCACCCACAGCAAATGTATGAACTGAGAGGGGAGAGAAAAAACAGTAATTCTTTAACACTCTTATGTATGAGCAAGCAGGTAGTTTTCTCATGCCAGCTGGACTGCTGTGGGAAGTGGAAAACCTTATAATTGCTGTTCGATCAGAATTAAAGACCCTATTCCCCTCATAGTGTCTGGCTGCATACTCATGAAATTCACACTAGCTAGAATGTGGGCAATAGAGTGCCTTTCGTATACAGGATGTCGCCAGGTGCATTACAAAACAGAGTTATAGCCTGATTTTCCAGAAATGCTGAATACCTACCCACAGATCCCATTGAAATCTATGGGGAGCTGCAAATGCTCCTTCAGGTCATTTGATATTGGTAATGTAGTTACAGGGGTGTGCAGACGGAATAGCAGCATATATTCAACAATGACATAGAGCAGCCTTAGGGTGTGTCTACCTACAATACAGAGGCTGCAGCAGCGCAGCTACGGTGCTCTAGTTGTGCCACTATAGTGCAGACACTTCCTGCGTCGATGGAAGGGGTTTTTCAGTTGATGTAGGTAGTCTGACTCTCCTAGAGGCAGTAGCTAGGTCGATGGAAAAATTCTTCCATCGATCTAGCTGCATCTACAGTGGAGGTTAGGTCGACCTCACTACATCACACAGGGTGTGAATTGTTTCACAGCCCTGAGCAATGTAGCTACAGCAACCTAAATTTGAGGGATAGACCATGCCTTAGACCAGTGATACTCAGACTGCGACTCACGAGCCGCAAATGGCTCTTTAATGTGTCTCCTGTGGCTCTTTGCAGCACATGATATTAAAACAGTGTGTGATTTAATTATTAACCAGTCTAAGTTATTAACCAACCAGGATGCTTTTACTATGTTATTAACCAATTAAGTTATCAACTTGCACTAAGTTATTCACTTATTTGCTGTGAGAATTCTATCTATGTACAAAAACTAAATATTTCCCCTGTCCTGCTGTTGAAATATGAATTGTACTGTAGTAAATTAATTCATACTATTGTGGCTCTTTGGGGTAATATTGATCGCTAATTTGTCTCCTGAACCACTGAGGTCGGAGTATCACTGCCTTAGACCCCATTTTATTCAACAATCCACACCAGGCACTGCAGGGATTTCAATTTGAATACTTTTGGAGGGGCACGTTAAACACACACAAATGAAAGTTTCATGTGCCCCGCCCCCATTTCTCTGGAGACCTCTGGCGGGGACACCCAGCAGCAAGGAGGCAACAACTCCCCCAGCAGCTGCCCTCTCCATGTCCCTGCAGCCCAGGGAAGGGAGGAAGCAGCAGGGTGGCTGGCTGCAGGGTCCTTCCCCCACCCTATAGCTGCAGCCTGCGGCTTCTCCTTCCCTACTGCTGGAGTCCCAGCGCTACTGCCTGCTTTGCAGGTGAGGTGAGTCAGGGGCTGGAGGCAGAGGCAACACCTGGGACTCCCAACAGCAGGGAAGGAGAAGCTGTAGCTGTCGGGGGAGGAGGAGCTCCGCTGGCAGCCAGCTGCCCGGTTGCTTCCTCCCTCCCCGGGGCTGCAGGAACACATGGGGGCAGTGCCCCTGGTTCCCCCCCGCCCGCCCCTTTGTGCATGCCCTGACACCAGGAAACCATTCAGGACTGGAACTGAGTGAATAATTGATTTTTGGCAACATTTACCACAACTACCTCCTGTTGTGACTGTATGGGGAAGTGGAGGTAATTGCTAGTACCCCTGTGAGGTAACAGTTGGGAAACATTGACTCTGTGGGTGAAATCCTAGCCCCACTGAAGTCAATGGAATAACTCCCATTGCCTTTAATAGGGGACAAGAGTTCACCCTATGTGCACAGCTCCCTGAATACTGAGATGAAATGACATGGACTGTTGAAGTTCTGTGTGATGATAACAAGGCATTTCCATGAAATATCTGTATGCAGTAACAAAGCTGGTATTACCACTAATAACAAATCTTTGTTTGTTTAAGGAACAATTTAAAGAAGCCCAGGAGGTTTATCAGGCTGGGATAGAGAATTGTCCAGAGAGCTCTGATCTGCATAATAACTATGGTGTTTTCTTAGTTGATACTGGTAAGTGAGATGGAGCTGGCAGATTTATGTTGCTGGCTTATTTGCTGTGTTGAGTGGGTCTGGTTTATTTAGTAGGGTATTTTTTAAAGATTGTCAAGGGCTCCCAGAGCAGAGGATGGACACACTTACACTGTAGTTTATAAAACTCCAAATAAATAAATACAGACTGTCCCTGCTCTCTTGAGACTGACCACAGTGCTGCGGTTTGAAGAGATTTGTAACAAATGCTAACACTGTACAGCAGTGCTTCTCAGTGTGTTTCCTGCCACATTTGTCTCACCATACCAGTGCCTGCAGCTATATTCTCAAGGATGAGCAATGCATCACACAGTGGCCTGACAACCGTGTGATAATTTCCCCAAGAACGCATGACCACTCAAAGCCAAAGAGAGACAGACAGACACACCCATGTCACTTTCATGGCTGTTTGTGACTCTGCTCAGTGACAAAGTTGCTCTATGAGAAGCTGAATGCCACTGCTGTAAAATAAACAAAGCTTTGAAACTACAATCATTTGGCAAAACAAAAACTTACAACTCTTGTGGGGAGAATGGATTTCTCAGCGGATTGGTAATGGGATACAGAGCCTTTCACTTCTATGCTATTGGTTCAAATCCAGCTTCCATGGCCCCAGGCAGTTCCTGGCATCCACATAATAAAAATCACCACCCCAACTGGATCTTTTATTGACAGTTTTAGAAGCAAGGCCAAGTTTAGACAGACACAGAGACTAAACTACCCTCTCGCTACTAGAGGTGGTCCCTGCAGAACCGGCTTGAGACATTGATGAAGTGCTGCAGACTAAGCTGGCATAGCCGATACCCATTCTGTGCTTCAGGCTATGCTGTTTTCACAACTCAAAGTTAAAGAGGGGCAGACTCAGTTAATACTTGGAAGGGAGTCCTTGGAAAGCCAGGATCTGGCAAGAAGTGGTGTTCGTGATTCTGGCATTCTTCCCTCTGAGTTAGTACTGACTCCTCACTCTTGTCTGATGTTAGTGGGCACTGTGCTGCTGCCAGTAGAAAACAAAAGTGCTGAGTATGTGGGGCCATGAAAGAAATCAGGGTTTTAGGTGCAGAAGTAGAGATTTTACTCTTGTGTCTTGGCAAAGTTCAAACTTCCCTTCCAGTCCTAAACTGTTGTGTGAAGCTGCTAAAATGCCCTATTCCATCCTTGAGGTTCCATTTCAATTTAGCATAAATCCATTTCTCTTTGCACTTGTTCATTCTGCAAGGGGAAAGGGTAACTTGTCCCTGTTCTGTACACACACACACACCTACCTACCTACCTTAAAAAAAAGGGCTGAATTTTGAAACTTGAAATGTAAATCATTCTGTTGAGGATATGACCAAGTCTGAAGACAACTGGACAATAAAGTTATGAATGTTTGAAAAATGGCTACTGCACTTATGCAATGGAAAATTCTGTTAAGTCACAGGTTGTGTCCTCACTGAGAGTTAATTTGAGCAATCTACCCTCACGTTTACTCCTCTCCAAATACCCTACCTTGAGTGAGAGTAGCCAGGCTGCAAATAACATGCGAGCTGCGTAGAGTGATTGGATTAGCAGCTGATGAGATGCGTTAATTTGAATTCTCCTTCTCGGGCCAGCCAATTCAAATTAGAAGCACCACTGGCCTTAAACTACAGGTTTTTGTGTGTGGGTAGGGCTCAAGTTAGGGACAACAGTAAAGTTAAAACTCACATTATCTCTGCAGTGAAGACAAGCCCTCAGTGGGGACACCGATAATGAGATGCACTCCTCCCTCCTGTGTAAGTGTGTACCTATTAAATGTGCACCTAATATGTAGGCATTAATTGGCCTTAAAGACTTAAGTTCTCTCACTAGCTGTGGCTTAAGTACTTATGCCACTGTAAATATTAAGGCACTTTGAAGATGGTCATCTGCTCATCAATGGGGGCAGAGCTAGGCCATCACTGAATATTCTATCCTGAAGGGCTATGTCCTCTTCTGGCTTTCAAGTATTTTAAGTGCTTATGATTCTCACTATGGATTTCTCTCTTGCTTTCCTTTAAAAATTCAAGGAAATACATTAACATTTTTTTCTGTTCTAAGTTTTATGTGGTACAGATAGGTATTCCCTACCTTTTTGTGACTAAGTTTAGGTTCTAGCCCTGTTGCTCATGTGTACTGTTTTTGATTCCTGTTTTTTTTTTCTGGCTAAAAATGCAGTTTAATATAGTGCTGTTCATTGTGAAATGGTTTGTCATAAAACATGTGAGGGGACAGAGCTTCAGCAGCTGCAAATAGACATAGTTCCCTCTACGGTGATTTACACTAGCTGAGAATCTGGCCCAAGATATGCAACATAGCTGAGTTAACATCTACTGAAGTTTTCATATTTGCATTGCTGGGATGTTGGTGATTTCAACTATGCCTATGCTTATTTTGTAGTTAATATGCAGTGTGTATGTACATAAAGTATGGTGAGATCCTTCAGTATGAAAGGCTAGACATAAAATTATTATAAATACAAATTCACTCCCAAGGACTAGCAATCTGGCACCTTTCTTCAGCACAAAATGAACTTCAGCATTTTTTTTTAAACATAAGGCACAGAAGAATGATTATAGTTTTTCAAGTAACTTGCACAATATTTTGTTTTGTATTTGTGTTTGATCTAGTGGATTTCAGAATCGCATTTGTTATTTCGTGTGTAGATAGGTAAAATACAGTGACACAGTGCCACCCAATGGTTCCTCTGAAACATAGACATCTTGATGATATTCTACAAAACAAGCATTTTCTACCAATACATTCTAAACCCTGGAAATAACTGCAGCAGATCACTAATCTGTTGGAGTCTGCCTCAGGTGCCTTTTGAGTCCTGAGTGCAAAGGCTGTGCGTGCCCTCAGCCACCCAAAAGGGAATCAGTAGCCTACCGTTGTTGCAAACTGCAGGGTAGGTTATTGTTATTTGTGTATGGCTGCTGGATTTGAATCTTTTTTGCCAAATATTAAAAATGTGTGTTTGTCCCATGTAGCCATCACAACAGTAATTCTGAGTGGAAAGAAGCGATAACACTTTAGGGGAAGGATTGAAATACCCTTTCTCTAAGTTTTGACTATATTTATTGTCAAATTAGTTTTTAGTTACTATTTTTCTTTTTCCAGATTACCTGGATTTGAGAGACGACTTCTCTCTGTTCCCATCCTATGAGCCTAACTGTCCTTTCAACTGCTGCTTGTAACCCAGTAGCCACTTGCTGCTCCCACGTTCTATCAGAAAAAAATTATTTCCCTCAGTAGCCAAATTCATTTTAAAACTGGAGCTGTTTGTCCTGTCTACATTTGTTTGCAGCCTCTGTCTTTTAAAGCTGGCTAAATTTGTGCCTAAAGTTAACTCCTAAATCTCATTTTTCCCTTACTCTTTTATTTGAATGGCAATTTCCCTTTGTGCATAATTTCAAGAAGAGATGAGACAGGATTTCTCTCTCATGATGGTTCCCACCTTCCAAGTACACTGAAGACTGATGAAAGGAGTATTTTGCAACTGATGATGATGATTCTAAAGAATCAGAATTCTGATTTAGTGCTGAAACTTTTGAGACTTCCATAAGGCACCAGCCTAACAGCCTTTTGCTTTGCAGGGGCTCCTGAGAGAGCAGTGTCCCACTACCAGCAGGCCATCTGGCTCAGCCCAAACCATTACGTGGCCATGGTGAACCTGGGCAGGCTCTACCGCTCTCTGGGGCAGAACAAAGAGGCTGAAGCTTGGTACAAACGGTAGGTAATAGAAATAGGATGAAACTTAATAGTGCAAAGTGGTCATGCACTTAGGGACTAACAACAAGAATTTTCCCTCTAAGCTGGGGATGTATCAGTTGGAAGCAACAGAGGAGGAAAAAGACCTAGGTGTACTGCGCGATCACCGGATGACTATGAGCTGCGGCCATGAAAAAGGCTAATGCAGTCCTAGGATGCATCAGGCGAGGTATTTCCAGTAGAGACGGGGAAGTGTTATTTACATAATACAAGGCACTGGTGAGACCTCCTCTGGAATACTGGGTGCAATTCTGGTCTCCCACGTTTATGAAAGATGAGTTCAAACTGGAGCAGGTGCAGAGAAGGGCTACTAGGATGATCTGAGGAATGGAAAACCTACCTTATGAGAGGAGACTTAAGGAGCTTAGCTTGTTTAGCCTAACCAACCAAAGGCTGAGGGGAGATATGATTGCTCTCTCTAAATAAACATCAAAGGAAAAACACTAGGAAGGGAGAGAGTTCTTTAAATTAAGAGCCATTGTTGGCCCAGGTACAAATGGATATAAATTGGCCATCAATAAGTTTAGGCTTGAAATTAGATGAAGGTTTTTAACCATCAGGTGAGTGAAATTCTAGAGCAACTTTCCAAGGGGAGCAGTGGGGACAAAAAACCTAACTTGTTTTAAGACTGAGCTTGATAAGTTTATGGAGGGGATGATATGATGGGGTTGCCTAAAATGGCATATGGCTCATCCATGACAGCTATTAGCAAATGTCTCCAATGGCGGGAGATGGAACACTAGAGGGGGAGGGCTGAGTTACTACAGAGAATTCTTTCCCTGGTGTCTGGTGGTGGGTCTCACCCACATGCTTAGGTTCTAACTGATCACCATATTTGGGGTCAGGAAGGAATTTTCCCCAGGTCAGATTGGCAGAGACCCTGGGGGGGTTTCACCTTCGTCTGCAGCATGGGGCATGGGTCACTTTCTGGTTTGAACTAGAGTAAATGGTGGATGCTCTGCATCTTGAAGTCTTTAAATCAAGATTTGAGGTCGTCAGTAACTCAGCCAAAGGTTAGGTACCTAGTACAGGAGTGGGTGAGTGAGGTTCTGTGGCCTGTCATGTGCAGGAGGTCAGACTAGTTGAATACGATGGCCTCTTCTGGCCTTAAAGTCTATGGGTACATCTACACTGTGATAAAAGACCTGCTGCATGGCCGCAGCTGGCCCGAGTCAAGTGACTTGGGTTGCAGAGCTATACAATTGCAGTGTAGAGGTTTGAGCTCAGGCTGGAGCCCGGGCTCTGAGACCCTGTGAATGGGGAGGGTCTCAGATCCTGGGCTCCCGGCAAAGCCCTAACATCTACACTGCTATTTTTGGTCCCGCAGCCCCAACCCCGCATGTCCAAGCCAGCTGACCCCAGGCTCTAAGACTTGGTGCTACGGGTATTTTATCGCAGTGTAGATGTACCCTTTGAGTCCGTGATTCAGGACGGGAGGCTAACTCCTCACTTGTCTCCACCCACATCCAGTCTTTGTTACAAGACCTTACGAAGATTGGTTAGCCTTTTAATCTTCCAGTGCAATGTTGGGTTCTTCTGTCACTCAGCTGGAGGGAGTGAATATGTTCACCATTGTTGCTGTGTCTGGCTGGTTTTTGAGAGTGCGCAGAGCCCTATAATTCAGTTGACGATCAGCCAGCCTGGACTGTTCAGCAAGTGCCTTGCTATGCTCCTCTTGAGCCCAGCCCCAGGACAACCTCTGCTACCTTCAGCTGCAGGGGTGTTCTGTTTATGAGCTCAGTGGTTTCTGGTTGTTATCAGTAATCCGTTAATGCCGTTCACATGACACTAAAAGCATTCCAGGGAGGGACTGTCACATGTGTATTAGAGTATGTCACTGCCAGGCAATCCTACACCTCCAGGAATCCAGGCCCTCTTCAGGGAATCTCCTGCTCTGCAATACAGCACTGCACTGTGTGCTGAACAAACAGCTTCTTGGAGATTTTCCTCCCAATGGGTCAGAGGAGATGGACTTTCTTTTGCCTCCTTGTTGGAACACCTCCCTTTTCTTACCTGCATTGCCACCCTCATCCCACAGCCAGTGGTACTGGAACAATTTTATAGTATGGGTGCTGAAGGCGGAAACCATGTATTTGGCTTGATAACACTACTTCAAGCCAGGGGCTCTGGCAGCACCCTTAGTTCCAGCACCACAGCTGCAGATTTCCATTCCCTTCAGAGCCTGTCCCTTCTGCTCATTAACAGGCCAGCGGGATTGCTGTTGGGGGCACTCCCTCCTCCCATCAGGGACTATGAATGCTGCCTCTACCGCTCTTCCCTTCTGGGCTGGCTTGGAGCAAAAGGTCAGAATGGGACCAACCCTCAGGCTCTGGTCTGGCAGTGCAGAGCACTAACCTTTCCAAGGCAAATCCCACAGCCAATCCCACTCTTGTTTTACGCTCTGATCTCAGCATCACCTGAAGACATTTCGTTCTTCCCAACATGTAGAGCGTTGAAAGTATCGCGGAAGGCGGAAATTCTGTCCCCACTGGGAGCTCTCTACTACAACACGGGGCGGTATGAAGAAGCTTTACAGGTTTACAGGGAAGCCGCAGCACTGCAGCCTTCAAACAAGGAGATTCGACTGGCCTTGGTGAGTGTATGACGAGAACGTTGGTGGCAGGGGTATGTTAGTATTTAGAAATATTATCCAAGGCGTGGAGGTTTAAGGGGGTTCAGCCTCAGCCTGGCTCTCTTTCCAAGTGGATGATAATTACTGTGAGCTTTCCCTAGAACAGGCAACTGAGCATGTCTTGGTTTTAATTTTGTCCTGAGGCAGGAAGCGGTCTTCCTTATCTGTGTCAAAGCCCAGAAAATTGGCCTCCAACTCTTTTTTCTTCTCACACTGTTAGGCCCCACATTCTAGCTGAGGAGGACCAGAAGTGACTTGCTCCAGAGCCAGCCAGTCATTCCTTCTGTCCTCCAGGTGCTGCTGAACCATTGCCTGTTAGCACTCCCACCTCCTGCCTTGCCAGAAAGCAGGATGCCAGGACTAGATGCTGGGTCCCGGGCTTAGTAGTGCATGCTAGCTGGGCCACTGTATTGACTGATCTTACCAGCCAAGCAGGCTAGCCTAAGTTTTCACAGCTCTTTTGACATCAGTGTGTGACGAGAGAGGAGTGTCATAAAAAGGGATGAAAACTCTGTTTACCATTGATCTCTAGGCACAGGTTTTAGCAATGATGGGACAAACAAAGGAAGCTGAAAAAATGACTAACCATATTGTGACAGAAGAGGCCGAGTGCCTAGAATGCTACCGCCTTTTATCAGCAATCTACAGCAAGCAGGAGCGTTACAGCAAGGTACCGTGAACTCCGTGTGCTGCTGTCCCACACACACACAATCAAAGGTCTTGGGATGAATTTTAATCTCTGTACAGCCAAAGGCTAGATCCTGTCCTGAGACGTGTGTAGCAAGGGGCGTGTAGCCACATCATGACTGATACAGTTTGTGTATGCACAATAGCTGGATTGCTTTATACGATGCTTCCGTACAGCTAGGTCAGTGTTTCTTAAACTTTTTGATCCCAGGGACTGGCTTGCTGCCTTTCTAAACTGTGTCAGGAAAATCTCATGGACCGGTGCCAATCCACAGACAGGTTGTTGAGAAACACTGGTCTAGGAAATAGGATTGAAGGCCAAAGGCTTGATTTTTTTTTTTTTTTTTTTTCCAGAGGTGTTGAGTACTCAGTTCCTACTGACTCCAGCTGCTGGGGTCTGGTCAGCATCTCGGAAAATCAGGCTGTGAGGTGCTAGAATTTAGGTTTCTGAATGTGGTAAAGGTCCACGAGCAAACAGAAATTTGGGGAGCAGGGTGGTGATGCTGTGTATTGCTCAGTGGCTCATGTGCTCCAATATCATAGTGATGGGCACAGCATAAGAACCTGGATAGAATAGAATATAGTGTCCCCTCTCTCTCTCTCTCTCTTTCTGCAGGCCCTTGAAGCTATAGATAAAGCTCTGCAGCTAAAACCAAAGGATCCAAAAGTCATATCGGAGCTCTTTTTTACTAAAGGAAATCAGCTAAGAGAACAAAACCTTCTTGACAAGGCTTTTGAGGTATAACAAGTAACCGCTCTAAAGCACATGGCTATGTTTATAGTTCAAGAACTGAGCTCACTAGCTGTAATTAATAATCTGCAGAGAGCATACATGGTGCTTGTTCACTTATATAGCTCATCTGGTTACCATATAGGACAGCTGGGATTATGGAAGGGTAGTATCAATTCCATAGTTAAAGTTATAACAGTGTTCTCTCCCCCTCCTTTCCTTTTTGAAATACTCCTACACAAAAAATCTCCCTCCAATTTGGTAGATTACTTATGGAACCAGGGATAGCTCTCTAGCTATTCGAGATCATAAGTTTAAGTCCTGAATCATAAGGTTTAACACCCTGTCCAAATACTCTGTTATAATTAATTAGAACTCTGAGTATACTTATATATATATATATATATATATAAATGTCCAGACGCTCTTTGAATCCTCCTCAGTTATGATGTCCCAAAAATAGAGGTGATCCTCAGAGTCCAGAAATTCTTTTAATGATTTTTCCCCACCTTTGTAGAAGCAAAATAAAGGGGTAAGGGGGAAGCTACCTACAGTCCTTGTTAAATCTGCACACAGGTATCCATGTTGTAAGAAAGACTGCAGCCATTCAGATGTTAAAACCTTGCCAATGTTCTCTCCCTCCCTGCACATACATGCTGATGTGGAGTTATGGAGATGCTTTTCTTATAAGGTAAATACTGTGTGCAGAAGGTAGCTGTGAAGCGCAGAGCATCCCTGCAGGTCAGGATCAGCAGAAGAGAATGCACTGTCCTGGAAGTTGCCTTGATTCCCTGCGGGACTCTGCAGACAAAGCAAATTCCCCCAAATAGGCCCTTTTGGGGAAATGGTCGCTTCATTTGTCTCCACTTAAGACTCTGAAACAACGCACATTTTGTATGTAAGAAAAATCAAGAAAGAAGACAACAGTCTTTTAAAGGGATTGGTGTGGGGAGTCATTTCCTCCCTAATGTGGCTTTTAGTCAGGGACACAAGCATCTTAACCTGAAGACATTTCATATTTATTTAGAGCTATAAAGTGGCTGTGGAGCTGAATCCAGATCAAGCTCAGGCATGGATGAACATGGGAGGGATTGAGCATATCAAGGTAGGAAAATCTCTTGCTTTTCTGCAGGCTGTCAAGTAAAGGGACTATTTCTGTCCTTCGAATACATTGCTGAACTTGCCCTCAGGCAGCTAAGAAGTGCGTGTTCAGTGTGTCTTTTTTTGTCGCCCGCTGAGTTGGATCCAAAGAGGGTGCGAGTCTGTTACAGCCCCAGCTAGAGATCCTGGCTCTAACTCAAGTTGTAGAGATTTGTGCCTTTAACTCTGGAAATCTCTAGTTCAGTCCCTAGCGTGTTGGTCAAAATGGCTGTCATCACACAAGTATCCAGTGAATCTAGACACGACATGCGGCCGGGGGGGGGGGGCACCTGGACTGAGCAATACATCAGAGGGAAAAGCAGCAGCAATATGGAACCCTGAAGGGCTGTCTCCCTTCAGAGAAAGGTTGATAATTCAAGAAGTGGTCAGGAAAACGTTGGAGGTGGAAAGGCTGGGAGCATAGTCTGTCTTTTGAAAGGGGTGCGCCTTCATTAGCGAAGCTGTGCTTAGCCCATAATCTACGTGTGTTTTGAAACTGGTGGATAAGTATTCCCAGTCTATGCAGTCGAGAATCAGCCCTTTAAATTCCGCCTTACCTAATCCACTTGATGATAGTGTCTAATGCATAATACTGACATCAGTTGATGGAAATATGGTGACAAGACACGTGATTTCATACTTGATGATTACTGTAGCATAATTATTCTGAATGTCCTAAAGATATTAGTTTAACGCATATTATACATATCTTCTACTTGGACATTATAGCCTTGTTTAAATCTGCCTCTTGCCATGTCCCTGTTGATCTAATTTAGGCACAGAGTGAGTTCTTCTGAAATACCAGTTGACCAATTTAATAATGAGTGGAGTGTTGCTGTTTCAAAACATGTCAAACACACTTTATAAATTGCTTTCTCCATCCATTATGGAGCTTGCCGGTCTCAGGCAATGATGTTTCAATGTCAGAGAATATGAATGACTCTTTTTCCCCCTTTTATAGGGAGACTACATCAATGCACGTAGCTATTACAAGAAAGCTTTACAGCTGGTTCCAAACAGCAAGCTGCTGAAGGAGAATCTGGCTAAACTGGATCGCTTAGAGAAACGATTGCAGGAAGTCCAGGAGAAAGATCAGACGTAGCTAGTGGAAGGAGCTTCGTGCCCCTTGCAGAAGAAAGAGAAGTGGAAGCCCATTGGCAGAAGTGACACAGAAGGAGCTGTGATGTGACTCAGAATTAAGGAGGGCAAATTTGGGGCGCACATTTGTGCATCACCAAAGTTGCTGGAGACCCTTCATTTCTATAGGGTATGCTGAAGAATGAGTGAAAACCCTGTTTTAATCAAGATTTATGTTTGGGTTGGATGCATATCACTGCCATTAGTGCTGTAAGTGGGAGATGCACCTTTGATGTCCTGGTCTCTCACTTCCCAAGCTGGGTGGGCTGTAGAGGCAAAGTTCTCATCCACTGGCAAGGGATGGAGCAGTGCCTCTTGTTAGTCAACATTCACCCACTTAAGGAGTACTATTAATGGTCTCTAAAGCATGCCCCATAAAGTCCTCCTCAGCCAGGACGATAGTGACAATGATCAGCAGAGAGAGTCAAAAGTCGTTACAGGGTTAAAGCTGGGAGAACTGGTGGCCATTTTTAGGTCTCCAACAATGACTTGAAAATGACCCCAAGGAAATGGAGAATTATGTCTGGACATGGCTGTCTCTGAAAGTGATGATTCTCTGTCTAGGGCTGCTAGTCCTTTGAGGAAAAACCTCAGTTGAATGTTTTACTCAGAAGATAATCATTTTTGTAACTATTCAAATTCATGATATCACAGAATTGTCAGAAATCACGACTTTTTTCACCCAATCAGAATTATAATTTCTATGAAAAAATTGGAACTGTCCGATGGAAATGTGGAATTCTTTAATGGGTCCACCTCCCCTCCCCCCATAAAAAAATCTATATTTTTAAATATTGAGTGGAAAGGCAAGTTGGCTTCAGAATATGGACATTTATTTTTGAGTGTTATTTATTTTTAACTTATAATAAAATGTTTAATATATTTTACTCTGTTTATAAGAGTTGGACAACATCCCTCACAGCTAGCAATGTGGCCTGTGATTGTTGCTTTTATTGTATAAAGTTAGAAAATACGGCACCACAAGGTTGTGTTTGAATAATTCTCCCTGCTGATATTTCTAAAGCAATTAGATGTTGGACCAAATTTTCATTACAGCAGTGCCACGCCCATTGATATGTAGGGTTGCACCAGTTCAGCTGAGATGAGCATTTGATCTGTTGTCAATAGTAGAGGTAGCTGAGAAGGTTGGATGGGGAAGTGTAGTGATATCCTGCCCTTTCACCCTGGACAGCAGCTCATCTCACAAGTTTATTGTTTTCATCTTAGCCCCCATCATGAAACCATCATACAGTTTGATTGCCATGTCTTTGCTGAAGAGAAGCCCAGGTCATGGAATTAATAGCGGGTGATTCAGGTTGGGACTGAAGTGCATTGATACAGCTCTGTCAGGGAAATCTTGTATGGCAATGGCCCATGGCTTTAACCAGTGCTAATAGGGTGTCACTATCATGAGCTCTAAATGCACTCAGGAGTAAATTAAAGAAGTCTCCATAGTTAAGCATAATCATGTGATGATGTTGTGGGTCTGTCTGCTTTATTTAAGGGGGTTGATTTCTAATTGCCACTTTTTGTAGGTAAAATCACAGACAAAAAATAAGAGTCTAGAAATCAACAGGGTACCACCCAAGCACAGGGCGGGTTCAGTGGATCCAATGGCAGGATTGAAGCATAACCACATAGGGTTCTATTCAGTACCCAGGTGATGCTGAAGAGTATTAATTTGGTTTCTGCATGTAGCCAGGTGATTCTTTTTTGAGTTCTTGCTCATGTACATTCCACGTTAGATTTTTCCCTCAGTGGTATCTGTTGGGCCAGCTGTAGTGCCCTCTGGTGCCACACCCTCCCAGTTCCTTCTTACCACCCATGATGGTTGCTGGAACAACTCCTCTTGCTTCGGCAAGGCATTTTTCAATGGTTTCTTCTCTGTATCCTTGTTTATTAGTCTTAGTATAGTTGTAGTGTAAATAATATTAATGTAGATAGTTAGAACCGCTCCTTTATCGTTGAGGGGCTCCCTTCGCCCCGGGCATGCCCCTGTCCTTGGGCTTCAAACCTTGTGCATCCTGTGGCAAGCCTATGCCTGTGAGAAACCCACACTCCAGTTGTCTGAAGTGTCTGGGAGAGGCTCAGATAAGAGATTTGTCAGAACTTTAAGCCTTGTATGAAGAAAGACAGGCTAGACTGAGGACTATCCTAATGGAAGCCACTCTAAGACCGGCTTCGGAGCCAAGCTGCTCAGATTCGGCACTAACCACTTTGGCCTTGGTGCTGCGTGTATCCCGGCAACATTCTCCATCTCCAGTGCCAAGGAAGAAACATAAAAAGCAGTGCTCCAAGAGAGGGCATTTGCCAATGCCAAAGAAAGGCAAGCAAGGGGAAGGCAGTGGAGTGCGACCCAGGTCGGGCCACTCCTCCACCCCCGGTTCCATGGCAGAACCATCAACTCCGCGCAGAAGGTTGAGTCTAGTACAGGACTCCCCACCGACAGAAGAAGTCATTGTGGCACCAGCAGAATCACAGTACCTTCAACCCAGGAGGCCTTTGCAGCGGCCAGGGACTTATCGTTCCCAGTACCGCTGACTCTGATGGGACAACCACTGGCGGCTGGGACAATGGCCTCTGCAATGGCCATGAGGCGACGCTCTTGGCTGCAGTCCTCGAGGCTACCACAGGAGGTCCAGCAGTCGATTCAGGACCTCCTTTTCGAAGGCTCCTTGTTTTTTTTGGAGCAAATGGACACAAAGCTCCATGGCCTGAACGACTCAAGGGCTACCCTCAGGTCCCAGGGCCTCTATGCTCCGTCTACTTCAAGGAAGCACTTCAGGCCTCAACAGCCAGCCCACTTTTTCGTTCCACCACCAAGACACAGGACTTGTTCAAATGAAGGAACAGAGGTTACAAGTGCCATCAACTGCTTTCATCCACTCAATACCAAGGTTGCATAAGTACTCCAGTGGACCCAAGCAGGCCTTTTGAAGGTGTGCCCGAGGGCGCTATACCAGTTCCCGCTTCGGATCCTTCCTACCCTTTGTTTTTGCACTGACTTTTCATCTTCAGCCCGGCGTGGTCCCGCATCACATCAGACCAGTGGGTGCTAAATACATTGGTGTATGGTTATACTCTTCAGTTTTCATCCACCGTTCCTTCCCGCCCCCTATCCTGTCCCTCTTCAGGGACCCTTCTCACAAGCAACTCCTAGCCCAGGAGGTGCAGACCCTCCTACGGGTGAGGGCTGTGGAAGAGGTACCTCAAAAATTGAAAGGGAAAGGGTTTTACTCCCAATATTTCTTAATCCCAAAGGCCAAAGGGGCCTTCGTCCCATCCTGGACCTGCGTCGCCTCAACAATTATCTCAAGAAACTGAGGTTCCACATGGTCTGCCTGCCTCCATCATCCCCTTCTTGTATTCAGGGGACTGGTATGCTCCCCTCGACTTAAAAGACGCTTACTTTCACATTTCCTTCTTCCATGTCCTCAGAAGATTCCTGAAGTTTATAGTAAACCAAACTCATTACCAATTCACCATTCTCCCTTTTGGCCTGTCCGCAGCCCCCTGGGTTTTTATGAAAAGTATGGTGGTGGTAGCAGCCTTCCTCAGAAGGCGAGACATTCAAGTCAGTATCTCGGGACTGGCTGATCAAAGGTCGCTCAGAGGCCCAAATAAAGAACAGCTGGTTTGCTGGTTTGAGATACATAGGCTGAGCACTTGGCCTGTTGATAAACAAACAAAAGCCGACTCTCATTCCAGTATAGAGAATACAGTTGATATGGGGCAGTGCTCAACTCAACCCAGACCAGAGCCTTCCTTCCAGAGGCTCAATTCCAGAGAGTGTTGGAATCGATATCCAAGGTCAGGGCCCACCCAATCACAACAAACTGGGTTTGCCTCAAGCTCCTGGGACACATGGCCATGTTCACTTATGTGGTCTGGCAGGGGTGCCGACTCCGTGGGTGCTCCAGGGGTGGAGTACCCATGGAAAAAAATTAGTGGGTGCTTAGCACCCACCGGCAATAGTGGTGCTGCAGCCCCAGCCATGGATCAGCAGTTCCTGAGCAGCCCCGTCTCCCCCGATCAGCTGGTAGGCTGCTGCACTAATCAGCTGTTTGGCAGGCTCCCCTGCCTATCAGCTGTTCTGCAACCCCTGGGCTGGCTGCAGCAGAGGCTGACCCAGTCCTACTTCAGCCCTCAGTAGAGGGTGGGGCCCCTCCTCCAGCAGTCTCAGGGAGCTTCTCCAGCCAGGGTTAGGGGTGGACGAGGGTGGGGAGCGCAGGGCTCCCTCTGGTCTGCAGAAGCCCAGCCTGATCAGCAGCGGTGAGACCCTGCTCATCTGGGTCGCCCCGCCTCCTACGTAGATCTCCTGGGCAAGTTCCAGCTCCCAGCTGGCTCCACTAGGTGAGTTCAGGCAGAGGGAGCCTGGCTGGGGGTGGGAGGGGCCCACTGTGGGGCGGGGGGGGGGGGAGTCCACCATGGGCACAGTTTGGGGGGTAGGCTGGCATGTGGCGTACCTGCCACTGCCTTCCCCCATTTCTGCCAGTGCTGAGCTGAGCTGCTCTGCTCTGCCTGGGTGGGGAAGTGTCTGTCCTCAGGGGTGCCATTTGAGGGTGGGAGTGAAGGGAGGCTGTCCTGGCCCCCCAGGATAGTAAAAATCCGGGGGCAAATTTGTCTCTCTCATCCCTCCCTTGCACCCATGCATCTTTCAGTGCCAAATGAGTATTTTGGATAAAGTTAAATAGGCGTTGACAAAATCAGACAAAACAGAGTTTTTCGATGTTTGATTTAAAATCCCTTCCCCTCTCCATTGCTCAGTTTTCTGTCTCTTGACCCTTGTGATGTCATCATTTCACTAGTTCTCCTGGTATCATAGGCTTTGTCTGGACTAGCATTTGTCCTCCTGTTTAACTGATTGCCAATTGCTTGTTACGTGACTGTAAATGCTAATCTAGACGCAAACATGTGCAGAGTATCAGGACATCGGGGCTCAGCCTCAGGCAAACCACAAAATTGTGCGCTCCAGAACAAACATTTCTGGAGAGCCTCAGTTAACATAATTAGCATTTATGATCAATTAGCTCAAATTATAAGAGGACAACCAAGTCTAGTCTAGACAAAGCCAAAGCATGAGCCCCAGGCTAGACAGGACCTGGATTTTTTAATATAAAAGGAGGCAACATAAATGTATCTTCCCTCCCCAAAACAAACAAACATATAAACAAACAAAAAACACCTAGGCCCCCAAATCGTCATGCCTTCTTTACACATCAGAAGAAAATCAAACAAAGGCACAGTCTCAATTATTGCCCCTTTACGAATGACCCTTAAAAATGAAATGATCCTTTACATTCCTAATTCCCCCAAGTCAGGGTAACTGCCGACTAGGTGGGGCTGAAAGACTGGATCTGGGTGTGAAAATTTGTCCCTCTCCACTGTTGCATGTACATATAGAACAGAGAGCTGGGAGCACAACAGAATAGGTTAGGGTAAGAGAAAGCTGATTAGGGGAAAGAGGCCCTCAAAAAAGCCTTGTCTTGAAAATAGCCACAGGGTTGGTTTAGTAATCAAGATTTTTGTGGTCGTTTAAGTGAGATACAGTCTGACTGAAAAAATAATGTAACATCCAAATTTTACACTTCTTAGAACATTTTTTTTTTTTTTTTTACACATACATGGGGCTCAAACTATGGCTCTGATGCTGATATTATTCTCTCGGGGTCAATCGTGGATAATTTCCACCACCCATTTCCCTTTTGGGGAAGCAATAATTAAAAATCTATTCAAGGACTGAGGTGCAAATTTAGGCCATTTGATCAAGAGGTTCCCAATATATGTCCCTCCCCTGCATTATGAGCTTCTTTTCATTTTCATAGTACTCTAAAATCCACATGCATAATGAGATTATCTAAGATATTGGTACGCCACAACAGGGGCAATGGTGCAAGTTTGGAGTAATTTGGTTCAGGCATTACTCAGATACTGTCCCCTCTCCCCCCCAATAAGAAGAAGATTTTAATATTCCAGTTGCTCTAAAACTGACATGCATAATAAGATTACCTTGAACAATGGTATTCCACAACC
The DNA here is from genome assembly GCF_002925995.2 of Terrapene triunguis. Classification (NCBI taxonomy): domain Eukaryota; kingdom Metazoa; phylum Chordata; order Testudines; family Emydidae; genus Terrapene; species Terrapene triunguis. Next base: position 17,893,689 of record NW_020664598.1, read on the forward strand.
GAAACTGAGGTAGAGGGGAACTCCCATTGAGAGGAATGGGTCATTTCACACACCCAGAGCTATTGTGTTAGACTATTCATCTCTTTGGAGAATCCTAATTCATCTGAGTATACCCCACTGAGGTGAATGGTCCATTCCACACATGAACAGTACTCCTGTACTGCAGAGGGCTGTGCAGAGCCCCTTCATTTACACTAGCTCCCTGAAGTAGATACAAAATCTGGGGCTCCCTGCTATTCCTCTTGCTGCCTCCAGCTGGTAGATGTGCTCCTCACAGCCCATCAGTTACCATCCTCCTTTCTTCCCATGTCCCTTCCAGCCCTACCAGGGGCATGGTGGGGCCAGGAGAGCTGGTAGCTAAAGTGGCAGATCATTTCCCTCCCACAGGTGCCCTCCAATCATGCCCCCTCACTAAAACCTCTTCCTCAAGAAACAAGGGAAATGAACTGCCCAAAAACGTGGTTAATGCAGGCCTTGTTTACACTACAGTGCCTTTGCCAGTATAGCTATGCCAGCTAGACTCACCCTTGCTTAGTACCCTTTCAATTCAAGAAGTGCATTTCAGTTTCTTACTGGCACTGCCAGTCTGACGTGCATTCTCTGGCTTGTCAGATTGGGTTTACATCTGCTGGTGAACCACAGCGCCACTCATTAGACTGCTTCCCAGGCTGGGGACCCACCTGTGGTTCCATTAATTTTATACCAGTGTAACTCCACTGATTTCATTGGTGTCGCTCCTGATTTACACTGCTACAAGTGAGGAGACAATCAAGCGAGGCACTGATTCCAAGCACCCATGGAAAAAAATAGTGGGGATGGTCAGCATCCACCAACCACAGCCATTCAGCTGGGCTGCCATTCAGCTGTTAGGCAGCTGGCATGAGACCTTGAGGGAAGGGGCAGAGCAGGGACAGAAAGAGGTGGGGCTTCGGGGGAGGAGGTGGAGTGGGGCAGGGCCTTGGGGCGGAGTGGGGGTGGAGCACCCACCAGGAAAAATGTCAGCGCCTATGTGGTATGGCATGCAAGGCTGCGCCTCCGGCCCCCAGAAGGCGTGGTTAACTTCAGTGTACTCACTGAACAGGTGCCACTTAGACTCCGTACTTACAGTTCCACCCTGGTCCTTGCCTCCCTCGACTGATGGAAGGACCCCCGGTTGGCAGTGGCAGGTGTTCCCTTTGTCACCCCCCAGCCATCAGTGTCCCTAGTGTTGGATGCTTCAGACCTAGGTTGGGGAGCCTACCTCGATCCCCTCAAGACACAGGGCCTGTGGTCACAAGAAGAACTCTCCCTGCATATGAATGTCAGGGAGCTCAGAGTGGTCCACTTAGCTTACCAAGTGTTTCTTCCCCAGATCATAGGCAAGGTAGTTCAAGTACTGACAGACAACACCATGGCCATGTTCTACATCAACAAGCAGGGAGGAGCAGGCTCCTCCCCCCATGTCAGGCCATGTCTGCACTACCGGATAAATCGTCACTGCTGCAATCAATGCAGTGGTGTCAAATTTAGCGGGTCTGGTGAAGACATACTAAGTCGATGGCAGAGCGTTCTCCTGTTAATATCTGTACTCCACCTCCCCAAGAGGTGGCAGCTGTGTCGACGGGAGAGCATCTCCTCTTGATATAGCGCAGTGTAGACACCACTGTAAGTCAACCTAAGTTATGTCAACTTCAGTTCTGGAACTTACGTAACTGAACTAGCGTAATTTAATTCAACTTACAATGTTAGTGTAGACCAGCCCTCAGAAGGCCATCCATCTATGGGACTTCTGCATGAAGCACTACATCCACCTCAAGGCTTCCCATCTTCCAGGAGCGTGGAACACCATGGCAGATCACCTCAGCAGATCTTTTTCCTCTCATCACGAATGGTCCTTTCACCCAGAGGTCACCAGTTTCATCTTCCAAAGGTGGGAATCTCCCCAGGTGGACCTGTTCGTGACCAAGCAGAACAGGAAATGCCCTCAATTTTGCTCACTATGCCGGCATAGCCCACACATCTTCCTGCTCCATGGACAGAGCTCCTATTCTGTGCATTTCCTCCAGTTCCTCTGGTACACAAGGCCCTTCTAAAAATCAAGCGAGACAAGGCGAGAGTTATTATAGCCCTGGCATGGCCACGCCAACTCTTGTTTGGCACACTGCTAGACTTATCAGTAGCACCCCCGCTATCGCTCCCACTCCGCCCGGCCTGATCTCACAAGACCATGGCTGTTGATTCCTCCCAAACTTCGGGTCCCTTCATCGACTGCATACAAGCTCCATGGCTGAACCCGGAGGAGCAAGCCTGTTTGGAACAAGTTTGACAGGTCTTGCTGGGTAGTAGGAAGTCATCCACTAGGGCTACCTACCTCACCAAATGGAAGCGTTTATCAATATGGTCGTCCTAACAAGGCCTTTCTCCAACTCAGTCTATTCTGGACTACTTGCTCCACCTAAAACAACAAGGTCTGGCCCTTGCATCTATCAAGGTGCACCTAACAGCAATTTCAGCCTACCACCCGCCAGTGGGCAGTAAGCCCGTTTTCTCTCACAAGATGACAATCCACTTTCTTAAGGGTTTAGAGAGACTTTACCCTCAAGTTCGTGAACTGATTTCCCCATGGGATTTGAACTTGGTCCTATTGAAACTCACAGGCCCTCCCTTTGAGCCACTAGCATCATGTCCTGTGCTGTTTCTCTCCTGGAAAGTCGCCTTCCTGATAGCGATTACCTCAGCCAGAAGGGTCTCTGAAATCCGGGCCCTTACGTCAGAACCACCGTACACGGTGTTCTTCAAGGACGTGGTTCAACTACGCCCCCAACCAGCCTTCCTGCCAAAGGTGGTCTCGCAGTTCCGTACCAAACAAGCCATTTTCCTCGCAGTCTTCTTCCCAAAACCACACAAGAATTCAGAAGAGTGGCGGCTTCACTCATTGGATGTTAGGCATGCCCTCACCTTCTACATCGAGAGGACTAAACCATTTCACAGATCCATGCAACTCTGTGGTACTAGCAGAGAGGATGAAAGGCCTACTGGTTTCAGCCCAGAGAATCTCATCCTGGATAATCTCCTGTGTTCAGGCATGCTACGAGCAGGCGAATGTTCCACCGCTTGCCATTTTGACAGCTCATTCCATGAGAGCTCAGGCCCCGTTTCTGGCCCAGGTTCCGATCCAAGACATCTGCAGGGTCGCAACCTGGTCGTCAATGCATACCTTTTCATCCCACTATACCAACAACGAGGAGTCTGGTGCCACCTTAAAAACTAGCAGATTTATTTGAGCATAAGCTTTCATGGGTAAAAAACCGACTTCTTCAGATGAATGGAAGAAGTGGGATGCATCTGAAGAAGTGGGTTTTTTACCCACGAAAGCTTATGCCCAAATAAATCTGTTAGTCTTTAAGGTGCCATCAGACTCCTCATTGTTTTTGTGGATACAGATTAACACGGCTACCCCTCTGATACTTGATCCCACTATACCATCACCCAACAGGCTTGAGATGACACCAAGTTTGGGAGAGCAATGTTACAGAATTCATGTCCATGAACTCCGAGCCCACCTCCTTGGGTACTGCTTGTGAGTCATCTAACGTGGAATGGACATGAGCAAGCACTCAAAGAAGAAAAAACAGCTACTGATCTTCCATAACTGTTGTTCTTCGAGATGTGTTGCTCATGTCTGTTCCACAACCCACCCTGCTACCCCAGCACCAAATGGTGCTAGAGCCCACTGAGGGAAAAGTCTCTGGCAACAGTACATGTGGTGCATGCACACAGCTAACATGGAATGGACATGAGTAACACATCTCGAAGAACAACAGTTATGGAAGATCAGTAAGCGTTTTTATTTTTTCCAGGAGCTCAGTCAGACTGTGGAGATGTCCAGGGGATTGCCTCTAACAGCTGGATGGGGACTGATGGAGACTTTACATTCCTGTGCTTCTCCCTCCTGATCATCTTCACTTTATAAAGTGAACCGTTCAAACCAGGGCCAAGTAAACTGCAAGTGTCTGTCTGGGTTCGCATTTGGGGACCCATTCACACCTGGTAATAATATAATTTTGCCATTCTATCTCCTCTACCTGCGTTCTTGCTCGTACTTGTCTTTTAGGGACAGATCAGCGGCAGTTCTCTTGTCACTCATCCTTGGATGATTCTGCTCCCCAGCCTGGTCCTGGCTGTAGACTCATTTAGCATGTGACTTCTGGGTTTCCTCCAAGACATCTTCCACTTGGTTCCCCAAGAATTCAGTCTGACTCCAGTCTTGTCACTCAGGTTTCTTTATTTGGCAGCAAAGCTATGCTGAGTTGATCAGACTCAAGCGTATGGCATGGGTATAGGACATAGCACACATCCAATAAGTTACACAGCAAGCCTCTTCCTTTATATACATTTACTATACATTTTGGGATTGACTTGGTCACTTTTTAGGAACTAATACCTGTGCAACCAAGCGTTGTCCACGCACTGTCCATGCACGACTGACTCTTTACCTAATCTTCCAGGCTTATCTTGCCCATTGTAGATGGTTCCCTAGGTGTTGCTCCCTATTTTAGCTTATTCTGCTTCCATCCTGCTGATCCATTTACCTCCCTAATCCTGTCTCCCAAGAAATGAGGCCTCACCCATATCCAGTTACTCATGTCAAGGCAGGCCTACATGGTGGATTCCTAGTGAAATTGTTATTCTGAGGCTATTTGCATGAAGTAGCTACAGCGTGTCAGGCTTTCCCTAACATAGTGAAGGAATTGCCAGGCTCTCCGACTTAGAGTTGCCATGGGACAGCCAAAATTTTTGGTACAAAGTCAGAATTGGCCTGCCTGGGAATCAGGCTGGCAAAGCCCCATGGAAGGCTATGCAGGCAAAATAAGTGCTAAAGTGGTCTTTGAGGCCTACCAGTTCTCCCACAGTAGAATTATAGTTAGTTCATAACAAAGTTTCAGAGCTCAGACAACATGCATATACCCATAGAAGCCCATAGTACTTTAAACCATTGGAAGACTACCATTTAGTGAGAACCACTGGTTTTCCATCGATATGTACCATGGAGGGAGTGACTCCATTATAGTGGGGGTATGTGAAAGAGTTGAACTGGAGGCATAATACAGGTGAAGCTTTCTCCCCTTTGCCCTGCAGAACCTAATTTCTTGGCACCAGCACCAAGGTTTCCCGTTAGAAGTGCAACTTATCAAAGCAGAGCACGGAGATTAACCCACTCAACTCCCCTTCAAGCTCAATCACGCCCTGATCCTGCAAAGGGCAGATCCTTAAAAGAAACGACTAAGGGGGGAAATGATAAAGGTCTATAAAATCATGACTGATGTGGAAAGTAAATAAGGAAGTGTTATTTACTCCTTCTCATACACAAAAACTGGGGGTCACCCAATGAAATTAATAGGCAGCAGGTTTAAAACAAAGGGAAGTATTTTGTCACACAACACACAGTCAACCTGTGGAACTCCTTGCCAAAGGATGTTGTGAAGGCCAAGACTATAACAGGGTTGCAAAAAGAACTAGATAAGTTCATGGAGGATAAGTCCATCAATGGCTGTTAACCAGGATGGACAGGGATGGTGTCCCTAACCTCTGTTTGCCAGAAGCTGGGAATGGGCAACAGGGAATGGATCACTTGATGATTACCTGTTCTGTTCATTCCCTCTGGGGCACCTGGCATTGGCCACTGTCAGAAGACAGGATACTGGGCTAGATGAACCATTGGTCTGACCCAGTATTTCCATTCTTATGCCCACACAGAGACTCACTGAAGTCACTGGGGCTCAGGATGAGGGGCAACGGGCTGCTGTGTGGATAACTTTGTAGAACTGGGGCCTTAGCGCCCAATCCTGTGAGGTGTTTGGCACCCTCAATTAACTTCCACTGAAATTAAGGAGCGTACTCAGCATCTCACAGGAAGGGCCCTTTGCGCGTGGCATGCTAGGGTCCTGAGTGAGAAAGATACTATTGAACAGTATCACATACTGCACATTGGCAGAGCTATTGTTTATAAAGATGCTTGTATCAATGCTGCAAGCTATCCCATGAGCCAAACCTTTCCGAGATGAGTTTCCTGTAGCCCAACAGCACTTTGAGACCTAGCTGAAGACAGCTGAGAATGCAGGCAGGAAGGTGTTAGGGGGAGGGTGGATGGGAGAATCTTTTGTTTTTAAAAATAGTATAAAATAGACACTGAGCCTCAGAAAAGTATGCCAGACAGAAATAAAGACGATATATTCTCCATGCCCCGCACATGTGTGGCTTTAAAATGTGACCAATTATATTATTTTTCAAATGAAAAAAAAAAAAAGTTTATTTTTTTAAACAATACTTTGAGAGGGGAAGGGAGTTTGTTTAGCTGAAAGTTTTGTGTGTCCTTTCTGATTGACCTAATAGGAGGGCTGTATCATTATCACAATAGCATTCAATCAAGGCCATCCCATCCTGCTAAAACTTGTACTTGTGTAAATGTAGAATAGATTTCTCATGTCCCTCCCTGATCCAGGAAAAGATATTGGCCCTGACCAATAGGAGACATGCAGTACTGTTACAATGCTAGCTTCTCAGATGGGCAGCCCAGGGAAACCAGCCCAGCATGAGATGGTTGGTTTGGCTAGAGGGCATGTTTGTGCTCATTGTATTGTCATCTCTGCCTGTCTTCAGTCTTGTAAATTTCAGTTGCCTGCCAACGCACAAGAATAATGCTCTTGTAAATTTGGCTGGCAACATATTGATATGCAAAGCGGTTTAACCCCAGCCTATCACAGCTATGAAAGGTTGTGTCATAAAACAGGTTTAAGGCAACCTTTGGGAGGTTTAAACCTCATTTAAATAATCCCTCTTTCCCTAACCAGCACTTTATGGCCCAAACCCATGCCAAATAATAGTGTAGAAACTGTGTATTCTGCATCCTGGCAGAGTTCTTGGGGAATTGACTAAAGCCCTGATGCTGCAAAGCAGTTAAGCATGTGCGTAGCTCTAAGCCCACGAGTAATCCTATTGGCTTCAATGGGACTACTTCCATAAAGTGCTTTGCTGGATCAAGGCATTTATCTTGTGAAAGGCTTACTGTAGGTAAGGAACAATAATGGCCCAATAATATGCAATAGGTTACCTCAGCCAAAAGGAAACTTTACTGTGAAGACAAATAGAGCAAGTTAACCTGTGATGAAATGGATCTTATTCGAATTAATAGTAGAAAACATCCTCTCCCTTTGGTTTTATGTAGTTCATAAAATAAACTATGAATACTTCGGTTTCTGCCTACTGCAGTACTCAGCATGCTTACTACAAATTATAAATGCATATTTTGTTGAAAACCTTAACAGGTGGTGGCTAGCTCTTTCCCTTATGAAGTGGCATTATCTAAACACACCTCCAAAGATGCACATCAGCTTAATCCAAAGTGGAGAATTAACCCAGAGCTGGAAAGATAGGACTTTTGTGCTAACTACATTTCAATCTCAAATGGCAAACTAAAAAGCTGTCATTATGTTTTGTTGGGGGGAGGGGTTGGTTGTATTTTCTCACCCAGAATAATGTTCTGAACTAATGGGTCTTTTGGAAGTTTGGAGTTTTTGTATTACATCTTACTTTCCAGCACTCTTTGCTCCTCCCCGACTGCCGTCTCTCAAAAGAAAGGATTTAGGAAGGACACGTTTATATTTCACGTGGACATTTTGGGCTAGATTTTTATAAAAGTAGATTTTTATAAAAGTGTAGGGAAGTCATTTTGGCCAAGCAACACGTATGTGCATCAGATAAAATGGCTTTCATTTCAGACTGAAATAGACCACAAATAAAAGATGAGAGAGCGAGGGATCACACAGCCGCCCATGCAAAGTCATGCCCGCTCTCATGCATACAAACTCTAACATTCAGAGATTCTGAGCACCTACAACTTTACCTAAAATGAACAGGAACTGTAGCTGCTCAGCACCTTTGAAAATCAGGCCAATATTGTGTAAACAATTTTTCTCGTGATTTAAGACACACGGGTTTTAGTTACTAGCTCATACTTTGAGCTGTTTTATATATGCTCCATAAGCCCCTGGTTCAGCAAAGCACTTAGTGCATGCTTAAATTCTATTGAAGTCAATGTGTGTGTTTGCACCTGCTTGAAATTCTGTGCGTTTGATTGCACACCCTATTCCTGCTTTTCACGTGTGAAGATGACAACCTTTTGAAAATCTAGCCCTAAGGGATTTTTGCTTTATGGAGACTCATGCAATAGTTTTATAATGTAGGAGTTTTCTTTCATGTACACTTCAACGGAGCAGCAAAAAGAAAAATTGCTTGGTCTACAATAGTGTTTTAATGTGGCAAAGCTGCGTAAGGTGACCTTTATAACTTTGTGCAAAACTTCCTTGCCATGTTTGATGTTTATACTGACTTGCTGAAAACTTTTCTTCTGGGAAATTTGCCCCAGCAGCATCCTCTGCGAAAGTTACAGCGTCTACAAATTTATTACTATAGAAATCTCTTTGCCTGAAGTGGCTGTCATGCTGCTTTCTCCTTCTGTCATGTGGGAGTTATTTGCATTGACTGTTGTTCATATGGTTCTTATTTCCGTACCTCTGTTTGTATCAATTATGCATATCTTATTTTTTAAAAGCCCACCAATTAGAAATGTTTGAAAATTAAATTCACACTTCTAAGCAGCTGGATGTATGTCAGTAGTACAGTATTTTGAAAAACCTTTGCTTTTTCACTGTGGGATACATTTTTGCCTACTGGAGTTATGATCGGAGAAGTCTTTCCAAAAGAAAATGTATGTAAATGTCTATTTTATATAAAAGTGAGAAAACAAACTACTGTGTCTGGTTTTGTTCTATCAGGTGGGGTTTGCCTACGTCCTACGATAACCCACCAATGGATTCTTTTACTTAGGATCGTGTTCTACCCCCTTACTCTGCTGAGTAGCACCTTACTGCACAAATAGTACTATTAACTTCAATGGGACTGCTTATAGAGGAGCGTGCTCTTCAGTAGAAGTATCAGGATCTGGTCCATAATAAATAGCAAATGGGACAACAATCAAAGGCTGCATGTGGGAAAATGGCAACAGCTGGTATGTACTTAAGCAACATCATCAACAATTAATCTGTTAATAAACACATTACTACGAGTGATAGGTTTATGTATTAGGAGATACCTGGAGGAAATGTATCCGATTGGCTTAGGGCTACAGAATAGAAAGAAAAAGAGATGGAGGAGGGAAAAACAGGAAATAGAATCTCATGTCATCTACACTTCTTACCTGAGGTTGTCCGCTTTTCAGGGCAATGGCCAGGCCATTGCATATGTTTGTAGAGCACCTAGCACTATGGGACCCCTTGCTAACGAGCGCCTCTGGGCACTATCACAATACAGATGATAATAGGCATCTTTGCTGAAAGCCTATTTCCAATCAGCCCAAAAATCTAAAGCCACGTGCACAAGCTATGCTGTGTTCTGCCCTCATTGTGTGTGTGAATCCCCTTTAGGGAACTTGCATGTGCATTGTGAAGTCGGAATGTATCCCTTTACATTCTTCAGTCTTTAGGTGGCAAAATATTTATTAATGGAGCTTGTTGGCTAAACCACTCAAGAAGTCAACATTGTGCCTATAGACCTTCCTGGCTCACTGCACAGCACTACACTTCAGAGAAAACATGACCCAGATCCTCCCAAGTGTATCGGTGTGTGGCTTTCCCCCTTTAGCACAGGAATGTCTTCCCTCTGTTTTCTGACAGGGGTCTGAGGCTCCATAGACTTCACGTGGCAAAACCAGAATGGGAGGACGTTGAAAAGGGCACAGAGCTGTTTCACCTCCCTTTGTATCCCCTTCATGGCCACTGCAGAGCAGCCACTGATGAACCCATCCAGTGGTATTGCTGCTTCTGCTGATGTCATACCACCATAGATGGAAGGGGTTGGGGGAGAGCACTAAAGCAACAGCCATCTTGTCAGGATTGCTCCTGTCCCTTCACACACAACTGCTGGGCTGAGGGACATGGCCTCCAAAATCCACAGCCCCCTTAACTCCTCCCACCAAAGGGGACACTTCCAGGTAAAACTCCACAAGAGTAACGTCTGAGAATTTTTCCACAGAATGTTCAAGCTCCATGTGCAAGTCTAAATATATAATTCCTACTCTGCTGAGTGATAGCAGATATTGGGGCCTTGCAGATTGACTTCCTGTTGGAGACATCAGTGATGTGGAGTATGTGTATTCTTTTTTTTAATGCAGTTTATTTTATGCTAATTACATCAGTCCTGGAACAGAGGTGGTCACAGACAGCATGCACACAAACTCTCCTTTCAAGAATCTCAGCCCAAACGTGAACGCCCAGTTCCCAGAGAATGACTCTCTCCCCAGAATTGGCTCCAGTTAGAGATTGAGGCAGAGAGCAAAACTCCTTTGCTGCTTCCCATAGCCAACCTAAGAAGAAACTACATCACAAAACTAACAATTCACACATTTCCTCAACAATTGTATACTGCTCATATGCTAAGGCACACATGTATAACAGCATTCCCTGGTGACTGCTGCCATAACTAATAGGCCACTTCCTACCTCCCCCCCCCCCCCCTTTACTAACGTTAAAGTAGTACCTTACTCTGCAAGTACCCAAGTGAAATCAAGGATACTATTTAGCAGGAGGAGTGAGAATGGTAGCAGAATCCAGCCCATTTAGAGCAGAATATATTTTCTTTGTCCTTTAAATGCTTATTGTAAAACAGATGAGCATTTCAAAGCCCCCTACTTTTGCAGCTCCTCTTTGTAAAGGTGCCTCAGCACATAAACTAGGGGAGCCAAAGGCTTCCGGGATGGGTAAGCCAATGCTGGGGAAGCACATGTTATTTCTGGATAATGAGCTGCAGGTGTGTCTGTATGCTGACTAACCTACACTAATTTCTAGATTTACTATGCACAACTGTGGACAGATTATATCTGAATCCCAGGGCGTTTTGCAGTTAGGTCTGTTGTTTGTTGCTATCCCAGAGCTATTATCCAAAACAGAGAATTGACTCGCCACACCTGCACAATATATAATTGTCTTTCTACATATACTGTTGCTTAAGGCATGAGATTATTAGTCTCGCAACGATAGTTGTTCTGACGTGGGCAGATAAAATACAGCACGTATTTCCATAGTCTGGAAAGTTTACTCAGAGCCTGAGATAATAGGTCCTGAGTAGACCTGGTAGAACTACCTACCAGACTCTCCCAAGGGTTGGGTACGATGGGATCCAGATCCAACCCATGCCTGCTCTTGATTTATTTAACACAAATCAAAGCCAGCTCTAGCATTCTCTCTGTGTCTGCTGAAGCAATGCATTTTTAATCTGCAGTTACGCAGAGGGGTGACAAGATGGGATTTTCAAATAAGGAAACATGGAAGTGAAACAGCATTGTAACTCTCACAGACTGAAATGAATTAGGGACTATAAATCTGAAAATGGCCCAGGAAGGGAACTGAATCAACTTTCTGACTCCATCAAGTCTGGGGGGGAGGGGTCAGTGTCACACTGTGGTGTTGACATGTGGGTTGTCTCTGGTACAACCAGGGACAAGATGTTAATAAACCCCCTGTTCACTGTTACAACTGTTCAATAGCTTAGTGTGGTCTGGGCTTTATGTTATCACTGGCTTACTTCGACTGTAACAGCCACCATTCCAAATCTATTAACCTTTTTATTAAATACACAAAAATAGATTTGAAGCATTTGAAATGCATTAAGTAAGGCATTCATTTTAACACTATCCCCTATTCCCTTTAGTTATGTAATGTCTTTGCAGGGGAACAGCCCCCCGCCCCCCATTTGACAGGTTTTTAGATGGTATTAAAGATGTCCTTTAATGTACACTTCATGTATTACCTGGCCTTTTATGGGGAGGAAATAGAAAAAGTTAGTTGCGCTGGCCTGGAGCTGATGTGGTGGTTGTATCCTATTTTCTTTGGCCATTCTTCAAAATGAGGCAAACGCACACAAGGGGACGGAAAAGAATAGCAAAATTAGAAAGTGCAGCATCTGTGTCTTGTGCTTTCACTTGCAGCATCACTGCTGGAGACACACAGGCCCAGCACACAATCTTATCAGCACAGCAGACCTGGCAGACTTTTATCAGTATTGGGCTGTTTAAGGTATTACACCTCTACCCCGATATAACGCTGTCCTCGGGTGCCAAAATCTTACCGCGTTATAGGTGAAACCGCATTATATCGAACTTGCTTTGATCCGCCGGAGTGCACAGCCCCCCCGGAGCGCTGCTTTACCGTGTTATATCAGAATTTGTGTTATATCGGGGTAGAGGTGTACCTTGAATGCCTTTCTGGTCACAGGCTTACAGCAGATCTTCAAAGGTTGTCTTGGCCAGGTAAGCCAGACTCTTCTTAGAAGACAAAAGGCCCGAGCTAGGCAAGAGACGAAATAAGTTATTGAAGGAAAACAACATGAGGGAAGGCTTATGACCTATGGGTCACATCCTGGATGTTGTTCAGAATTTAGCTGAAGCCAATGGAGGTGGTGATATTAGCTGATTCCCTCTTGCTGGCCTGGTCTGGTAAAGATGCCTTTCAGGATCAGAATAACAAAGGCCCAAGGGTGTCATGGTGAATCCTGGTGTTCCAGGAGACCGTGCATGTGCAGCCCTTATGATAAAGCTTGCGTCTTCCAGCCCAAACATCCCATTTAGTGACACCTGGACAAACAGTGTCCAAGAAGGGAGGGGACAATCTCAGCCCATTAAAAAGAATCAAGCAAACTACATTTTGCTGACTTTAACTCTACACATTTCTTCCCATTTCTAGAACTGTTCAGCTTATTTGTTATGCCAGCCAATGATTTTATCAGGGGCCTTGAATAGCCCTTATCACAGGTTCTTCTAACTTAAACAATCGAGCTTGCCCCAGTCTGATTGTTTCCAGCATTCACTGACTTTCATAAACAATGCTATGGAAGCCGAGTTGGCTTTTTGTTACCCTCTGGCCTCTGCACAATAACGACAGACAGACACCCACATAAAATTATAGGGCCAGATCTTTAGCAGGTGTAAACTGACATAGCTCCATCAACTTATCAGAGTGGAGGGAGGTTACTAGTGGAGTCCCTTAGTGATCAGCCTTGGAACCAATCTTACTCCACATTTTGATTAATGACCTTGCACAACAAGTAGGAGGGTGCTAATGAAATTTGCTGATGCTACTAAGTTGGGGAGGCATCATCAAAACAGAGGAGAAGCAGAACATTACGCTGGCAGAGCTGGCCGGCCTTGAAGACTGGAGTGACAGAAATGGGATGAAATGCAATAGTACAAAGTCTATTGGGGTCAATAATAAGAATTTCCAAGCTGAGGATTCACCAGTTGGCAGTAACAGGAGGAGGAGAGAGAACTAGGGGTGTGGGATGATCACAGGATGATTCTGAGCTACCTATGCGATGCGGCTGTGAAAAAGGCCAATACAATCCTAGGATGTATCAGGGCGAGGCATTTCCAGTAGTGAAGCGTTAATGCCATTGTGCAAGGTACTGGGAAGACCTCATCTGGCATCCTGTGTACAGTTCTGGTCACCCATGTTCAACGATGAATTTAAACTGGAGCAGATGCAGAGAAGAGCTATTATAATGATCAGGGGAATGGAGGGCCTGTCTTCTGAGAGGAGACTGGAAGAGCTTGGCTTGTTTAGTCTAGCAAAAAGCAGGCTGAGAGTGGCTATCAATAAATTAGGGTGATAAATACCAGGGAGGGTGAAGAGCTATTTAAGCTAAGGGCCAAATGAGAACTAAGCTGGCCATGAACAAATCCAGGATGGACATTAGACAAAGGTTTCTAAGACTGAGGGTCTGGAACAGCCTCCCAATAGGTGTTCTGGGAGTAAACAACTCACTTTTAAGAGCAAGCTGGACAAATTTATGAGTGCAGTTGTCTGATGGTGGTGTATCTGATGGTAGGGGGCAGGGCTCAATAGCCCTGTGGCTCACTATTATGTTCTGTAACCCACATGTCAGGGTTTCAGCTAGCCACCGTCCAGGGAAAGAAAGGGATTTTGCCCCTGGGTATTCTGGGGTTTTTTTTTTAAAAACCCCTTCCTCTGACACCACAGGGATGGCCATGGTTGGAGATGGGACAATGAGGGGAGGGCCAGGGATCTGAGATGGTACCGAGCAGGCTCTCTCTCTCAGGTGCTTGGCTGGTTGGTTCTTGCTCACATGCTCAGGGTCTAACTGAAAGTCATAGAGGGGGTTGGGAAGGAATTTTCCCCCAGGTCAGATTGGCAGGGACCTTGGGGTGTTTTCACCTCCCTCTGCAGCATGTGGGTGCAAGTCACTTGCCAGGATTATCTGGGTACAGCTCACTTAATCATTTCCCTGCCATTGCAGGGGCCTTGGGCACTGGTGCACCTCGGTCCCTCCTATTCTCTGCCTGTGGCACATCATAGTAGGGCGGTAATACTTTGGTCTCATTTCGTGTGCTGGGTTTAGTGCGTGGGTGCTGGGTGGTATTGTTGGCCTGTGCTATACAGGAGGTCAGAGTAGATGAGCTAGTGGTCCCGTCTGGCTTTAAGCTTTTTGACTCTGTGATTTAAATGGAACTGTTTAGACTGACGCTTGATGCAGATTAGGCCCATAGTGTTACTGTGCTTCATGAGGTGGAGAGAAGGTGAGGGGTTGAAAGAGTTTGCTTCTATTTTCTTTGCTTGCTGCTTCTCTAGGCATTCACCTCCTCCCAGACTCACGTGGGAGGAGGTGACTGCCTAGAGACAGGCAGCCTTGTGAGGCTACCTGGCAATCCTGATTAACACAATGTTGGACACCATCCTCCACCTTCAGTCCAATTTAAACCAGTGGAAGATGGGTACAGCGAAGGCCAGCTGAGGTGAAGATGAGACTGATGACAGCCTCCCAGACTCTGCAATCGGAGTTAGGAGCCTAAATACCTTTGAGGATCTGGGGATGATGGTGTTTCTACAGCAGTAGCATCCAGAGGACCAAGGTGTGTGTCGGGCTGGATGCTGTACAAACACATAACAAGAACAGTCCCGTCGCTGCATGCCTCTGTTTCCCCTGTAAAAGGTGGATAGTTATGCCCACCTTTATACAACCCTTAATGATTCTCAGCTGAAATTCTCAACACCATCCTCAGAGCTGGAATTCAAAAACTGCCCATGGAGCTCTTAATTTGTGTCATGAACAGGTAAGTTGTGTAAAAAGGTTAGTTTTCAAAAAGACCATTTCCTGTTCTTCCAGAAGGGCGGGCTAAAGCCACCCCGATGCCTTCATACCTCCCAGGTAGCTGTGAGTAAAGGAGGCAACTTCGTTAGAAAGTGCCACATCCCCACTCTGCATCGCTGCCCCACACCTCTTCCCACCGAGCAAATGGTGACTAGCATCATAAGGGGATTAGGGCACAGGGTTATTAGAGTCCTGGGAGCTAAATTATTTCTCAGTCAGCTACTTAGCATGAAAAGGTAAAGAAGGGGCATATTTCAAAATAGGAGGGCTAGTGCCTGGGGGTGATAATGACAGGGAGACAGAGGGGGACAGATGCAGAAAGCAGTCACTACTGCTTACAGTGCAATCTCTGTAGAGGGGCATAGATCCTGCAGGAGTATTCTGCTACTGCTAATGGGGTCACCTACTTAATAGGGCTCCCCATGAGGCCTAATGGAGAGGGAGAAATGGAGGGAAAGGGGGCAGGCCTGAGAGAGGAGGGTGGAGTCTAGATAGAAATTGATTGGGACCTTCTCTACAGGTGGCTGGTTTGCAGCCCTGTGACTCCACCTGCTGAGGCTGATTCATCCCCTCATCTATTAAGGAATCCTGGCATTGGAGCTGCAGCTGTGGGAAGGTTTGGACTTTTTATAGCGGGGCAGTGAAAAGCAAAACAGTGTAGAGGGGAAAGACTAGTTGTGTTAGAGTCTCTTTTTCTACACCTCTTCCCCCCTTTTCTCCTTTGTTTTTTGTTGGATGGGGGTGGCAACTTGGCTTTAGTGTACTTTCATGTGGCCATGGGAGCAACTGTGCAATTCCTCCTGTTTGTTTTTCTCTTCACTCAATGTGGTAAGTGAGTCCCTCCTTGTTCTAGCTCAAGGGCATGAAAGCAGAGACTGCAAGAAGCCGTGGTGCTGGGCTAGGCAGAGCTCTGCCCAGGAGGCTGTACTGGGATTCTCATTGAGCCCCTGCATAAGGCCAGAGTGGAGTTGAAGGACTTTAGAGGGTTATTTTCTCAGTCTAGAGAAGAGGCAAGAACCCCGTGCCCCTCTGAATGGACTAATTTATGCCTCAAAACATAAGGTTGTGCCATGTGACTTTATAACTTGTGAGCCAAGTTCCAAACGAAGTGAGAAACTTGGTCAAAGCTTAAAGTTTGTGCTACCAAATGTCAGACCATGAAGCAGACACCACTTAAAAATCCCCTCTGGGTGGTTTGCTTCACAATTGTTCCCCTTTCCCTGCCCCTTATAACTTTGTCTCTTGGTGGCTGATATCAGTGATGAAATGTAGTCAAGTGTAATAGGAGTGGGCTGTATACTGTGTGTCTTCTTGGCATCTCAACCATGTCAGTCCCTGATCTCCATGTGCAATGGTTAACTAGAGCAGGGGTTCTCAAACTTCATTGCACTGTGACCCCCTTCTGGCAACAAAAATTACTACATGACTCCAGGAGGGGGGACCAAGGCCTGAGCTTGCCCAAGCCCTGCTGTCCTGGGTGGTGGGGCCAAAGCCCCAAGGGCTTCAGCCCCAGGCAGGGGGCCTGTAACCTGAGCCCATCATCCGGGGCTGAAGCCCTCAGGCTTCAGCCCTGAGTGGTGGGGCTTGGGTTTCAACTTTGGCCCTGGGCCCCAGCAACTCTAAGCCAGTCCTGGAGACTCTGTTAAAATGGAGCTATGACCCACTTTGGGGTCCTGACCCACAGTTTGAGAACTGCTGAGCTAGAGAAATTCGGCATGATCAATTATATAAACCGTAATTTGAGCAGGAGCAGCTGTTACCCCTTCCCTGTACTACTTATCTGCTACTACACCTGTTCTTTTTCTTCTTTCTTCAGGAGAGATCCCCAGTCAAGTTAAACTGTAATGTGTACAAATGATGATAAATAGGCTGAATCCACTAAACTCAAACTGGTGACCTAAGAAAGCTCTGAACAAGCTGGGGCTCAGAGCAATGTTCCCCAGCTGTTATTGTTTGTGTTCATAAAGCCTTCCTACCTGTCCTCCTTTATTAGTTAAAATACTAATGAACCTATGCCTTGACCCCCAAGACCTTCACTAGATTATAAGGGACTCCTCCCAGAAACACTTCCGGGGGAGAGGGGTAAAATGGTGCATGTTGGAAGCACAGTAAATTCTCCAGAGCAGAGGATGTCAGGAAGGTAACATTGTACAGGGGAACCCCGTGGCCCTCAGAGCAACTTACAAATGTTTTTCACATAAAGATCACAATAAATAAGCTTGGAAGGATTAGATGTTTGTTTCACTGTACACACACAAATGATGAAAAATATTTCCATCAATAACTTAAATTTACAGATAGGCAAAATAAGAAAAATGCTCTTTGAGAGCTGAGTTTGATTTGATATTTACTTTGTATATTTTGACATGGGACGATGCCAATTTGTGTTTTTAATGGTTATAAAGCTTTAGTTTTTGAATCTTGTCTACTGTCCTCAAATAATTATCTGACTTCCCTGATAATTTTGGGAAACTGAAACATTTAAATGGATAAAAAATAAAAATATATTTTCTGTTGAAATCCTAAAAAAAATCAAATTCTGCCAAACCTAACACTAAAAAGCCTGGCTGGAAATGATGTAATTAGCTGTGAGACTGTCTAGCATAGCTAATTCTCTATGGTGCTTGCTATTCCTCCCTTGTTAGCATTGCCTCTCTCCCCACCTAGCTCAATGGTCATCTTCCCATGAAAGCCTGTTTATTTTCCACTGCTTACAACAGTCCTGACATGTTGCTAAGACAACAGTGCCCTTAGGCATATGCATCCCGGAGTCCCTTGTCTATCCATCCGACCCACCAAGCATGGGCCTAGTTCTAAATAAGAGGGATTTACCCCAATCAGAAGGCTTTGAATGCTGCTGCCTCTTTCTGAGCTTTCTGGGGTCATTCAGGGCCTTTAGCCTAGTGGTGGCAGGGAGCGGAAAACATTTTTCTGGAGACTCAGTGGTAACAAAATTCAGTTTAAAAGCAAGAAGAAAATATTTTTATGCTCTGGGTAGGGACTCCAGCTTGTTTCTCTGTAGAAAACATTGTGGGAATGGAAGCTTCTTCTGGAGAGATGCTGATTCCCAACTATTTACCATCCTAGTCTCAATTCCACAGGACAAGTTCTCTATATGGCTCACCACAAAAGTCATAGATGAGGAAATGTGGGGCTTTAATTTGGTTTGAACTCATACAAAGCTTTCTAAAACCTCCATGGCGTGATCCTTCATTTCTGATGCCAATGGTAATTAGCCAAATTAAAGAATGAGCAAACAAAACCCCTTCAGGTTTGTGTGGAACCAAGATAAAAATGGGGTCTCCAATGAGTGACATTCGTCCACATTGCAGGGCAGTGTTAGGGCTAAAGGAGTATAGAATCCTGTTCCATAGCATCTGCTTGTGAAAGAGCCAATGACATTTAGTAACTAGATTCTGGTCTCTGGACCAGTATTGATTGGGAATGACTTCCAAGGAGTTACTTCAGGCTGATGCCAGTGAAAATGAGATCAGAATCCAGCCTTTAGTGCGTGTGTGTGTGTGTGTGTGTGTATATAAGCACAAAGCTGTGGCAACTTGGCATTCTGTCTAGGCTAGAACTGAACAACTATCCGGTACTTTTAGGTTTCACTTTGCGTGTGTTTCATTTGTGGTGGTGGTGGGGAAATTCCACCTGTTCCTGTGGGAAGTGTGTTGGCCTTGAACTAATGATGTAGTGCTTACAGCCCACTCAGGTGCAGGAACAGACCAGCTGAGTGGTGCAGAAGAATTGCTGTTGTCCCATCAGGGGAGGAGCCAGAATGCTGAAGATCTATCTGTCTCTGAACCATCCAGCCTGGGGATACGGGACCCTGGTATGAGGAGTTACCATTCAGTAGCTCTTTTCTTTGTGTCTCAGATCTTTACAATCACTTGTGTATATTGTTAACTGTGATTAATAACTTTCTGCAGTGGATAAGATGAAGAGGGGTTTCTTCAGGCCCCGGCATGTCTTCTGCCAGGTCTGTGAAACAAGTACGTTATTTTCTGCTGGGTGATTTCCTCCCCCCCCCCCCAAAAAAAAACATAAATGAGATTGCAACAGATTTATTTTGAACTTCCTGGTTTATTACAGTACCTAAAAGCAAACCAGACACAACTGGCCACAATCCTATTTTCCCTCTGTTTGTCCCTCAAGTTTCAAAGGTACAATCGCTTCTCAAATGGATTCAGGGAATATATGTCTCTTTGGACTGCTTGTCAACCTGAAGCAAAAGATTGCAAGCTGACCCTGTTCAATTCAGCCAGAGAGAGAGGATCTTTCATAACTGACTCTAGCTGGCCCCTTTGTGTACTGCACAAGGGGCTTTTTAAACTTGAAAGTAGTAAATACTCAATTAAATATTTAATATTGCAGAGCCCTCTTGGGTACTGAAAAAATAGATTAAACAGGCCAGCACTATATCCCATAGCACTTGTTAGGTAACTTTACAAGTGCCAATAACATTTGATCAGTAATAGTTTTGTCATCTTTATTCTTTCTTCAACTGCTGAGTGAATGAATAGCTTTGATACATTTGATGGCAGCTGAATTAACTATTAAGCACCATCACACTTAAGACAAATTGACTTCAGTCTCTCGCACATTCTGATTTATTCTCTAGACACACCATTCCTGTGCACTCTATATATTCTACACCTGAGTTCGCTTCATTTTGGAAGTCAAACTTAGTACAGTAGAATTTCAGAGTTACGAACACCTCGGGAATGGAGGCTGTTCGCAACTCTGAAATGTCTGTAGCTCGAAACAAAACGTTATGGTTATTCTTTCAAAAGTTTACAACTGAACATTGACTTAATACAGCTTTGAAACTTTACTATGCAGAAGAAGAATGGTGCTTTCCTTTTTTTAAAAAAGTAGTTTACATTTAACACAGTACTCTACTCTATTTGCTTTTTTGGTCTCTGCTGCTGCCTGATTGCGTACTTCCAGTTCCAAATGAGGTGTGTGGTTGAGTGCTCAGTTCATAACTCTGGTGTTCATAACGCTGAGGTTCTACTGTTGAAGGCAGTCGTTCTCAACCTTTCCAGACTACTGTACGCCCCGATTCGTCTTGCATACCCCCAAGTTTCACCTCAGTTAAAAACTACTTGCTTACAAAATCAGACATAAAAATACAAAAGTGTCACAGCCACACTATTACTGAAAATTTTCTTACTTTCTCATTCTTACTGTATAATTATACAATAAATCAATTGGAATATAAATATTGTACTTAGAGCAGTATACACAAGTCATTGTCTGTATGAAATTATAGTTTGTACTGACTTCACTAGTGCTTTTTATGTAGCCTGTTGTAAATCTAGTCAAATATCTAGATAGGTTGATGTATCCCGGGGAGGAGGGGGGAGTGTACCCCTGATTGAGAACCACTGGTTTAAGGCTTTGTAATCCAATACTTAAACATGCAATACCCAGTATTGGCCACTAGGGGTTCTGTTAGAGGTTGATTACAAAATCAGCTTTATGTCCTACTGAGACTCCCGAGGCTGTACACTCGTATGTATCAATGTCGTTTCAGTGCATAACATTTTCCTTTCTGTCTGGTGTAGGATTGAAATGTGGAGTTCGTCCTGTTGACTTGGAGAACCAGAAAAATTTCCTGCTGTCTGGATTCTTTTCTAGAATTGTTGGAGGCAGAAATTCAGTGGCTGGGGGGCAACCCTGGCAGGTCTGTGACACAAATACAGTAACTTCTTGAGGGAGAGGTGATTTTTTTTCCCCCAAGGCATAGACGATAACTGAGAGGATGCCTTCATTCAGTAAGGAGCCAAATACCCTTTCTCAACCTGTCTTAATTTAAAATCCCTCTTCTCCCTTAATCCCTGAAGTTACTAAAGTACAAGTTGCTCACAGTTTTGGGGACCAGAGTTTTAGGTGGAGTAAATTCACTGAATTCAGTGGTGCTATGCTGAGTTACATCAGCTGAAGATCTAGTCCTGAGTGTTTAATGTACATGGTATTTTTGTGTCCGAACTGGTCCCCAAAAGCACATCCCTGTCCCAAAGGATTTGGATGTAATCTGTGGGGTGGATTAGTTTGAGCGACTTTTCCCCTATAACTGATAACTCTGAGGTTACGTCTGACCTTCAGGGAATAAGTTCCAAACTGTTATGCCTCTAACATACAAAAATTGTCCCGTTCATATAAGGAAACAGCCCACATTTTAATAACAGTATTGCGTACTGGCCTTCTGTTGGCTGTAAGAGTCCTAACATTCATCTGTCGCTTCTTCATAGTAGCTCAAAATGCTGGATTAGCTGTATTTGTGGTGGAGGAATTCTTGCCTAATTGGTTCTTCTGTTGGCAAAGTCAGGGAAGTCTCACTTCACAGAAATGTTCTCACTCTGCAAACTTAAATTCATGTAATAAAAGGATTGGGTCACTGCTTCCAGACTTTCATTTTGAAGCAAATTAGCAATTTTTGACACTGTAACATTACTACTTCCTGTTACTATGGTCCTATCTTCACCCCATGAAACAATTTCTGGTGTTACATAACAGTAAGAAGGAAGAACAAAACTCTCCCTCTTGGCACTTCTGCATTTCAGGGAATTCCAAGTTTCGATCCACACTCTGCTTCTTCAGCTCTTCCCAAATATCTGTGAAATTAGGGATAGCTATCAAGGGTGAGTCCACAATTTAGACAACATTTCTCTGGACACCAGTCATCTGGGAATCCTTGTCTAGAAATGAGAGGGTTCAAAACCTCCCTTTTTTGAGCACTGCCATCTGTCGTGATCTGGGGGAGGGTGAAGAACTTCCTCAGATCGTTGTGAGATTTCAGATGTTCTTTTGGAGGGCAGTTTAACTAGCTCCACCTTAAATGTGTGTGACTTTCTTTTTGTAAAGGTATCTCTCAAGTTGGGTCGTTTCCACTTCTGTGGTGGCAGTTTAATACAAGAAGATGTGGTTGTAACTGCAGCTCACTGCGTATTCACCCTTGAGCAGTAAGTTAGAGAATACTGTTTTTGTCTTTAGCCTTTAAGTTACTTCGTTAAAGCCCCTGTCTATTAGTAAGGAAAGCTCCATAATGTTAGTGTGTGCTGCTTCCCAGCTGGAGAAGAAAATGCCATTAGAATATCTGAAGTAGGGCCGTGCTATGCTACACTCACGTTCTCTTTGTGGAGCAATAGCGTCTAATCCAGGGGTCCTCAAACTGGGGGTCAGGGCCCCTCAGAGGGTCGTGGGGTTATTACATGGGGGGTTGCGAGCTGTCTGCCTCCACCCCAACCCCGCTTTGCCTCCAGCATTTACAATGGTGTTAAATATATTAAAAAATTTTTTAATTTATAGGGGGGGTGTCTCACTCAGAGGCTTGCTATGAGAAAGGGATCACCTGAACAAAAGTTTGAGAACCACTGGTCTAATCCATTGGGTTTTTCCAACTGTTTCATTCTGCAAGCTACTTCAGGAGCTATAGATCTTAATGGCTCTTCTGCATGGCTTAATTTGTGCTGGGGCTTGCAAGGGCAGTTCATAGTCCCAGCACCTCTGGGCTCGCTGAACCTTTTATGAAAGTAAAAAAAAAAAAATTGCTTGAGCCCTGGCGCCTCTTTCATTACAAATTAAGCCCTGCTCTTCACCCCTCCCCAAACCCTAGCTGCCCACTCCATGGTTCTCAGAATATTTCACCTGATTACTGGTGGTTCACAGATGGCAATTTAAAACCTTCACCGTTCTCTACATGGATTAAATAGTAGTAGAGCTCATGATGGCTGGGACTCTGACTTTGCTAGCTGAGTATTGTACTTTGAGTGAACATACTCTGTCCCAAGAAGGAGCTTTTTCTTTGCTGTGTAGAGATGGAGCTGTGGATTGAATCCAGACTTCCAGAGTCTTAGTCCAGTGAAAAACCATCCTACCCCTCTGTCACCCTCCTGTACAGACTAGATCAGGTTTGTACACAACTTGGATACTACTTGTCCTTCTCAAGAGAATATAGTAAATACATTGCAAGTAAAAATAAGGGGATCACCTGTAAGTTTAGTGTACAATAAAGATTAAATGGAGCTTACTAATTAACATGGTAAATGCTAAAAGAAGTAACCCAGTGTGATTGATTGTCCTAGGCAGCACCAAAATACCTGAGTTCATTAAGCACAATGCCACATTGCTGTGTTCATAAACCCCCAAGAGCAGTACCAGAGACATGACTGTTTCCAAATAAATATTAAACATTCGTCTCAAGTATATGTAACCTCCTAAAGCCCCCTCAAAGGTTTTATTCTCTTGGGCTCTCCTCCGCCTCCAAATCTTCTCCTCTAGGTGCCCCCTTCTCCCAAACATGATGAATTAAAAACAAGCAGGGGATTTTTTTTAAAGGGCCCAAAAGAACTTAAGCACTCATCTCCCACTGATTTAAGGTGCCTTGGAACTCTCTAAAGATCCCAGTCTAAAGGCTGCAGGTCATCCATTGTTGCAAGCAGAATCCAGGCCAAAGCTTATGAGTCCTTGTATTACTGAGTGGGAAGTAGAACAAAAAGCCAGCCAATTAAGAAATAAAATCTCACAACAGTATTCTAGCACTCTGACTCTGAGCAATGCGGCCCCTTCAGGCATAAGGCCAAGTGAAAGTAGCATAGCTGGAAAAAGCCTGCTATTGAAGGCTAGATTCAGGTCCTCAGCAGGGAAGGATGTGGTAAGGTCACATTTTCCATGTGTTGAACTTCTCAGTAATGAGAGAATTGCTTGTACATAGCTGTTTCTTATAGGAAATTATCAGCCTTGGCTCCATGCGTAACAGGCTGAAGTGTGTTGGCAAACCTCTCCGTCATTAACCTTGCCCTTTGTTTGTCAGGAAACTAGTGAAGAATCTCATTGTGACTGTTGGAGAACATAACCTCAGAAAGGCAGACGAGCAAGAACAGAACATTCCTGTCTCACAAGTCATTGTTCACCCTGACTTCAACAGACTTGGCTACATGCATTCTGATATCGCTCTGCTATATCTGAAATACAGAGTAAAGTACGGTAAGGGAGGAGACTGAGTGAAAGTGCTTCAGAGCGGATCTTTCACGATATATAACTTGCTAGTTTAGAGCAACCTTTTATTCTCCTATCTCTCTGTAATGCTCTTTCCAGCATATAAAACACCCTCCTGGTAGTGTCTTTACTCCTGCCCAAGTAGGTTACCCATGCTAAATCCAGTCTAGTCTTAGTGACCTTGTCCAAATAATTGTCCCTCAAGTCAAGTCTTTGTTCTGGGGCTTCTCATGTTTTGTTCATACTACTGATCTTTGCAACACTAGAGAGCACAAAAAGTCAAATTGTCTTCCGGTTGTAGTAATTCTATATTTTCTTTACCTCTCGGAAAGTTCTCTCCTCGCTAATTAGCTTGCCCCTCTTGTCCGCTTCATTCAGCACCACCAGTCTCCACTGTTTGTGATAGTGGAACTTTTCACTGTAGGAAGAGATGTGATGCCACAAACAGCAGATTGTTCCATCATTGAATGGATCTGGCAAAATGAGAAGATGGCTTAAATTTAAATGCACATCACCCTGTTTTAAACACACATAATCCAGTATCTGTCATAGTGGCAAAGGTGAACACAAGGGAAATTTTAAAGCCATTTTAAAAGGCTTTCTGGAGTGTGGCTTTTTGCATACAGATTCATAGAGGGTCAGGAGACCACATGGGATATGTAGATCCTTTCACTGCTTTATCAAATCCCACCCAAGTCGGCTGTGATTAGCTACCTGATGGTAACAATTCCAATCAGTGGCTCTTCTAAAATGACTTTGGTCTTAGTCTAGCTCCCAGTGGACAGGTGTCTACATCACAAAATCATTGTGATAAATAGCACTAAAGTTGCACCTGTTTGCTGCTCTGAGTGGAGAAGATTGAATGGGTATGGAAAACCAAACTACGCTTGTTAGCCAGGAAGTGATCAGTTGAGGCCTGTTGATGGGGCAGTGAGAGGAAGCTTGCTTTACTACTACCTATTTACCTATTTTGTGGATAAAGAAACTTAAGTCTCCAGTCATAATGCTTGAAAACAGCTTTTGAGTCATCTGGATGATCCCTCCAGGAGAAGGTGGGCCTGTCTTCTACACTGGTAAGTGTTCTTTAAGGTTTGTCAATAAATTAATTAGGCCATGACAAGTCAAGTAGCTTTGATCCCTTTCTCCTCTGATCCCCAAAAAGAAACCTACAAAGATATTCACCTAGTTCGAGAACAGAGCTGAGCATTTGAGTTTTGAATGTCCTGTGTAAATCAGAACTCCACTTCTTTTGACACATGGTCAGCATTCTTGTCTTCAGAGAATAGAATGCTCAACAGGATCTACAACTGGACACGATTGCAGGCTGTATGAGAATTGTACATAGGACAGTTCTCTTTTCTGTCCTTCATGCTGTTGCTCCTTTTCCCTCCCTCCCCCACCCCCGGTCTCTTTCCTCTAGTCTTGTTCTTGCTGCTTACGTTTCACTTGAACATGGCCGGCCAAAACATTGTTCACATTAGTTTCTCTAAAACAATGTGATGTCTCAAGATTACCTCCATTTAAAAGTGATTGACTTGACTTATTTTTAGCCGTTTGATTGAATTGCTTTAGAAAAATGTGTAGTTCAAAGGACCTTGATCCATTCTGTTCACACAAAGGACATTGTTGCTTTTATCTGGTTGGTGCAGAGAGAATTGCTTCCGAACAGCCTGGAGTTGATGTACTCACATATGTGTGCACTTTCCTTCTTAGGACATCGGGTTCAGCCAATTTGCCTTCCCCACAAAGATGATAAATTTGAGGCCGGGACTCTTTGTGTTGCTAGTGGCTGGGGCAGAGTGTCTGAGGGTAAGTAAAATGTCAGGTTCTTACGATGACAACATTGATGTGTGGGTAATGAGATAAAGAAAAGGGAGCCGCCCTGTTTCTGCAACAGAAATGCAACATCTGCCAAAGGGAAAAGCCAATCAGTGGTTCTCTATTTTGCTGATACCATGACGAACCATCCTATGCTCTGGAGGTCTCTTCCAGATGTGATGTGCAAAGGACCAGTGTGCCAGAAGCACTGTCCTAGGCAGAGCCTTGGAATCTCCATACCTGTTACTCTGCAGCTCCATAGCGCTATTCCTCCACCCATCTCACAACTTTTTGTAAACAATTAATTAAGCTCCATAACACCCTTGTGAAGTAGAGAAGTATCCTCCTCTCCCCTCGCCCCATCCCAATCATGTGGATGGCAAAACTGAAGCACAAAGATGACTTGGTGAAGGGCTAGATATAAAACCCAATCTTCTGATGCCCAAGTTCCATGATCTAGTTGTAATCTTTGTGCGTTACATAACCACTAGATGATGCATCTCTGCCTTCTTCCTAGTTTTTTTTTAAGATATATAATGGGATCACTTGGGCCTTAATGTTCTTTTAACAGTTTGTGTGTGTAAATTATTAAGGTTGCAAAGTCAAGCACTCAAAAATTAATCAATGCTAGAAGTAAGGTTGCTTGTGCATAGCATTATGTAGCCCTTTATATGTTCAAAGCAAAAATCCCATAGACTTTGCTGCAGCACAGAGAAACAGGCCTTCTGATCTCAATTCCAGTGCCCAGAATCAACCGTACTCAGGCCAGTTCTAATGGTGAGTGAGCAGGGCTGTCATCCTGGGTGCCAACTACCAGGGGGTTCTGTACCAGTGTGCTGCTTGGCTCTTTTTTGCTCCATTCTCCTTGGCTGGCCATTTTTGTTCTGCTGATTGCCTGGCCTGTTTTTGACTCCGCTGCTTGGGAGCACCAGAAACATTTTCCATCCTGGACGGCAAAATGGGTAGGGCTGCTACTGCCCCTACCTGAATCAGCCATTACAGGAAATGTCCTTCTGAGCCCGCATAGCCCTGGGCTGGAGGGAACATGCTCAGTCACTGTGAATGCATAATCCAGTTGCATGGAGAAATTGTGAGGGGATGGAGGATGCAATCATCAGAAAGTTTATGTGGAGAAATAAAAAAAAGTCTCTACTGAGCATTTGGAAGCTGCAGTTTCCCCCCCCCCCCCCCAAGACTGCCTAAATTTGTTATAAGACTTTCATGAGGACAGTAAAAGGCACATCCCTGACACCAAGGCCATCCCCCTGCTAAACTACAGGTCCCTGCTCCAAAGCTGGGAGCACCAGAGCAGTTAAGAGAAAATGTCACTAGAATGATTTTCCCAGGGAAAATCAGTGTATTTTTTTCCCCTAGCCTTGTTCGTGGATATGGCCGAACCATTTCGGCTGAAACTTTGCCTCAGGCTGAATTGTTTCCACCAACGTGGAAAATGTTAGCTCAAACGGTTCTAGTTTGGCGAAATTGTACAAACCTGAAAACAAGGCCTGTTAACGAGAGGTCTCAGCTAATCGAAATAAGAGGCGGCATTGCCGGCCCTGCCTGTGTGATACTGAATGAAATCATGGTAGCTAGGATATGGCTATAGATCTGCAGCGTAACTTCCTGCTCTGTGCAGCAAGGAGGGGGGTTCTAGAATGTCTGATGTTGCCTGTTTCCTTCCTTCTGCAGCTGGTGAACTATCTAATGTTCTACAGGAGGTGGAGCTCCCCATCATTGATAGGGGAACCTGCAGTGCCCTGTTAAAGCAAATGCATCTGCCTCCAGTAGCAAGCTCCATGCTGTGTGCTGGCTTTCCTGATGGTGGGAAGGATGCTTGCAAGGTAAAAGGTCATCATTCTGCAGGGTCTTCCTGTATAGTGAGTTCTGCAAATGGAGGCAGACTCCAATCCTTCCCACCAGCCACTCCTGTATTCTTGCTTACCAGAATGGCCACCTGCCCTAAAGAGGGAAGGGAGGAGGAGGAAGGAAAGGAAACTTGTCCATTACTACTAGCACATTG
Organism: Terrapene triunguis; assembly: GCF_002925995.2. NCBI lineage: Eukaryota > Metazoa > Chordata > Testudines > Emydidae > Terrapene > Terrapene triunguis. The sequence goes on from NW_020664598.1 coordinate 17,921,728, forward strand.
CTACTGAACTGAGGCCTTAAAAGGAGCTTTAGGCTAATGAAGGCCTTGTCTATCCTAGCCTTTGGGGGGAATTTTCCCACTGGTAGGAGTGCTGCTATAGACAAGGAACTGGTGTGTTTAACCACCTTTTTGTCTAGACCTGGCCTGAATGGGATTAAATGACATGGTGAATGATATGCCTGATCCCTGTCTAAGCTACTGTTGCTACCACTGGTGAAATTGCACAGATGGGAGCACAGTGGCGGCAGGCGGCCCAAGAGGCTACAGGAGACACAGCCTAAGGGGTACGTGATACCACTGTACTGGGAGAGAGGAGGCTGAAGTGAGTTTTTTTGCCTTCTCTTTAGGCTTTAAAAAACATACCTTGACCATTTCTACTTGGTGTATTCGTTTCTCTTGTAGTCACCTCTCCTCCCCATATCTATCAAGCTGCTGGCAGCTGTGTCCATCAGAACACCAGCCTTTCCCATGCTTTCTCTGGTAGAAGGGTGCTTCTACTGCCAGGAGACCAAGTCATTCTCCCCCGCCCCCTGCAGTGCACACACAGTCCACTGTGCTACCGTTGCGGGAGGGCCAGGTGTATTCCGCTGGTTGAGGTACTGCCGCAATGCGGACGTTAACATCTTAGTGCGAAGGGGGCAGAAATGGTTAACAGATGTATAGTGACGCTGAACCTTTCTGTCAATCTTCCAAAGAGTGGCAGCTTCTTCTCTGAGAGGTGAAACCATGAGGTGATTCACTGAATCTGTATCATCGCATTTGAACAAATATCTGCTCTTTTTTCCTGTCTCCTCCCCCAACCTGGGCAAGGGCGATTCTGGAGGTCCTCTCGTGTGTAGAAGAGCCAGTGGCATCTGGACTCTGGCCGGCGTCACATCATGGGGAGTTGGCTGTGCAAGAGGCTGGGATGTCCTTGAGAAAAGCATCAGTAAAAGGGGTTCCCCAGGCATCTTTTCCAATGTAGCTGAACTGATGGACTTCATCACCCAGAACATTATCCCTGGTAGGTACATTTACCAGCAATTTTTCTCTTTTCCTGCTTGTTTATCATGAGGTTCTAGAAGATACCTGCCATGTGCCCCACGGACCCAGTTAGGCTCTAGAGTGTTTCCATCAAGGTGCACATAGTGTGAAGCATTTCTCATTTTAGAGCAGGAAGTGGGGAAATGAAGGTTAAACCAGAACTACCACCTCTCTTGGAACAGCATCTGTATCTAGGTCCCTCTCCCATAATGCTTTGAGGGCAGCTTTGATCCACATGCCCCACTAAATGGAATGTTGATGGCCAATCCAGCTAGCATTTCCGGGTGCATGTGGTTTTGTTGATTTAGAGAAGCACTTCTCTGGCCTAGAACACTTGTCCAGTTCCAATAAATTACATTTTCTAATCCTTGTCAACTGGGAATCTGTAAATTGCTATTGTAGAATCCCTGAAATGGTCCACACTATTGATTTGGAGCAAATATGACTTTAAACACACACACGGAGCAGATCTGTGGAATAAGCTTGCCCTTTTTTTTTTTTAGTTGATTATCAGAACTACACATTTAAAGCTATAAACAGATCTATGAATTCCCTATCGTCCAACCATACACTTAAAACTGCAGTTCAAATAGAACCTATTGAATAGAGGGCATTATTTATGACCTACACTTCACCTGTGCTATTACTTATTTGCCACAATATCTTGTTGGGGCTGATCTCCTCATAAAGGGAAGAACCAGTCTGCAACCATACAGTGCCTCTTACTCTGGAATAATATTAAGTAGAAGCAGAATAAAAAATGTTCACATGAACCCTGCAGAGCAGAACTTGGAAGATTCCTGCAACTCAAACTACGAGCATAGTTGGAGAATGACCAGAATTAAACCGTAAACCATAGAAACAGCATTAATAAAATAGTGCATTTAGAGCCTCAACTGGAGTAAATTTGTGTAGCTCTATTGACTTTGATTCACACTTGCAAAGGATTTTGGCTCATTTAGAAGTAGGACTCTAAGGGCAGGCCTACACTTAAAAGGCTGCACTAATGCAGCTGCGCCGCTGTAGTACTTAAGATGTTCCTCTGCGTCTCCCGTCAGTGTAATTAATCCACCTCCCCAAGAGGCAGTAGCTATGTTGATGAGAGATTTTCTCCGCAAACATAGCATTGTGAACATCAAAGATTAGATCGGTATAATGATGTCACTCGGGGTTGTGGATTTTTCCCACCCCTGAGCGACAGTTATACCGATAATAGTCTCTAGTGTTGACCTGGCCTCAGAAGAAGTGTGGTTACCACCTGAGACCCATCTCTGGGTCTTTCTCAAGCACTCAGGGTGTGAAGTGGCATTAATCGAATGGCTTCACGAACTGTAGACCTGCCTCTCCCAAACAATGCCAGTGTCAGAATTGTATTTTTACCTATTGCTCTTCTCTTTCTAGCTGCAGAGCCAGATCACCTTCCCCCACACTTTCCTGAAGGATGCAGCTCCCATGGAATGCTGGTCTTTGGAGAAAGTGGCCGTATTCAGTATCCCCAACTCAGTGAGAGTAACTACCTAGATAACAGGTATTCACTGTACATCATCAAAAACACCTGCCCTTTTGTGAAGGGCCACTTTTCAGAGGGCATTTTGTTTGTGTCTGTAAGGTCAGAAGGGGTGACTATCTCCTCTGACCACATGCATCGCTCTAGCCATAGGACTTCAGCCTGCAAATACATGAATTCTTACTCCTGATTTAGTCAGTGAACACAATCAAGTCAATAGTTTGTGGCTGAACTTGCGGGTATGTATCAACCTTAAAAATTAGTATCTAGAGTTAAACATCTCTGTAGTGATGTTTGCTTGTGTGGGATTGGTACTGGGCAACAATAGTTACCCAGAAATAGCACGTTAGAATGAGAAACACAACTCTTGTTGGTCTAGTTCTTATATGAACTGTGCTCATAAAATTGATGCCCTTGGATTAAGCCTGTGAATTAGCTTAATATTAAAATTTTTAAACTGTTCTAATGTCAGGGTTCTGCAACCAGTGAAGTCTTTAGGACTTTCAATGGGAACAGATCCATCCCTTAATGTCTTCTGAAGATGCTTGAGAGCTGGCGATGTGCCAAAAGAAACCTCCAGAGGAGATGTGCCTATTGCAGATCCTACTGGGCTGGCCTAACAAGGAGATGCCATTTTGTCTCTATTACTGGTGCCTGTGTGCCTATCCACAGTAGGATAAAAGGTGGTTTTGTTTTCAAAATGTGTGAACTCCAGTATATACCTGGCAAGTTGTTCTTTAACATGTTCATGGGTTGAATAACGAACTTGTTCTGTATACTCTAAAGCAGGGGTCGGCAACCTTTCAGAAGTAGTGTGCCGAGTCTTCATTTATTCACTCTAATGTAAGGTTTCATGTGCCAGTCATACATTTTAACATTTTTAGAAGATCTTTCTATAAGTCTATAATCTATAACTAAACTATTGTTGCATGTAAAGTAAATAAGGCTTTTAAAATGTTTAAGAAACTTCATTTAAAATTAAATTAAAATGCCGAGCCCCATGGACTGGTGGCCAGGACCCGGGCAGTGTGAGTGCCACTGAAAATCAGCTTGTGTGCCGCCTTTGGCATGCGTGCCATAGGTTGCCTACTCCTGCTCTAAAGTTTTGAGTTGTTTGCTAACAGATATTAAAAGATCATGCTTTGTCCTAATGCGGATATGCCCTGTAGGTCCCTGTATAACTTTTAGCTGTGCAATGTGGAGGTTGTGCATAGAATGGGCCAAATTCAGTGCCAGAATAACTATTGACTTGATTGGATTTATCCTGGGCATGAATTTAGCCCAGTGAGCCCAGTCACTGGTTGGGGAATGCTAATGGTTAAGGTCTCAGTAACACCGGCCATAGGCACCGACTTCCCTTCTTTCTAGTGGGTGCTTGGCCCCACACCACCCCTTCCATGAGGCCCTGCCTCCATTCCGACTCCTTCCCCAAATCCCCACCCCGGTCCCACCTCCTCCCCTGAGTGTGCCACATTCCCACTCCTCCCTCTCCCTCCTGGAACGTGCTAATGCTGCCAAACAGCTGTTTGGCGGCGGTGGCCGAGCGGGAAGCGTTGGAAGGTAGGTGGAGGAGCAGGGACGTGGCGCACTTAGGGGAAGAGGAGAAGGTGGGGTGGGGCGTGAGGGGAGCTTGGCTGCCAGTGGGTGCAGAGCACCCACTAATTTTTCCCTGTGGGTTCTCCTGCCCCGGAGCACCCACAGTGTCGGCGCCTATGACACTGGCCATAAGCTGGTAGAGGCTTTAGCATGTGTGAGTATTTTCCTGGCTTCCTCTCTTGCCATGAATTGCCTGGGACACAATCCATTTGGCAGCACAGCACTGATCCAAAGTCTGAGCACAAAGGAGAGAACTGACGGTTATCTCTTGCAATAAAGCACTTTGTGTTGTGCTAACCACCATTAAAAACCCAGCATATGTTTCTTATTACTCCTTAGCTGGAGCTGGTGACACCCTAGCTTGAGCTGATCTGGCTGTGACTGTGAGCTGATGGATATAGGGTTGTAAATGCGCACACACCTGGTTTAATCCATAGATGGAGAAAGAGTATTGTCAACCATCTGAATTTCCCTACATTAGAGTTGTGGAAACACATCTGGAGTGAGCTGGAGGGCTTTAAGAACACTTAATGCTGAGGCCAGACCAAGTTAAAGTGGGTGGATAGGTGGTGGTGCAGAGTGAAGGAGGAAGGTGATAGTTCTGGGAAGAAGCTAAACCCCTCTCTGATGAAGCATAAACTACTTTGCTTTATGATAATGTGCTCTGTCCTTGGTGTCTTTTAAACTCCCTCTGGCACTCCAGCATGCACCCCCGCCCCTTGGAGCTGCTTGGGAGGGAAGGGTGCAGTCACACAAATTTCACTCTAGCCCTGATTCTGTTGTCTGACTTAATTGTTTCTTTGTTTTGAGCCTGTGCATGTGGAATATAATTGTGCCAGAAGACAAGATTATATTGATACAGTTCACCAGATTAGACCTAGAGAGCCAGATCACGTGTGACCATGACTACGTGTCCTTCTATTCGGACAAAAGAGAGCTAATTGGTACGTAGAATGCCTTAATCTCTTATATCAATACTTGGCATGGCGGGCAATTAGCAATCTGAAACGTGAACATTGATGACGTTCGAGCCCTTTCGTGTCTTATTACAAATCAAGGAACCTTTCACTGTCATCTGCCCTGCAGGGCCGGCTCCAGGCACCAGCTTGGCAAGCAGGTGCTTGGGGCGAGCACTCCGGAGAGGGGCGGCAGGTCCAGCTATTCAGCAGCAATTTGGTGGACGGTCCCTCACTCCCGCTCGGAGCGAAGGACCTTCCGCCAAATTGCCGCCGCAGATCGCGATTGCGGCTTTTTTTGGCTGCTTGGGGCGGCCAAAACCCTGGAGCCGGCCCTGCTGCCCTGGCACTGAAGCTGTCAAAGCAAAGCTAAGTAAGGGAGGTGGGGGGGGGAAGGTAGATATTCATGTCCATTCTGACTCCTAGTGCGCGACTATAGTCTGAAAACTATAAAAAGTGTAAAAAAAAAAAATCTTTCTCCACTGTGTTTTTCAAACTCCTATTTCTGCCTTGTATAAAAAAACAAGTTTTTACTCCTACTAGCCCCATATAGCTGAACTGTCATCTAATTGGCCTCGTACATCAACAAAACTGCCAGCCAGTTTCTGATGCTGGAGTCCTTAATGAAGGATGGTCAATGACAATGGTACAACGCAGAACATGCAAGATAAAGACATAATTCTGCCTATCTGAAAAATCTTGTTGACTCAAACTTTTTACTTATACAGCACAATAAATATGTCTGTTTTATGGATAAATAATGACAGGGGACTTTTCCCTTGCAGTCTAAATTTATTATCCATTCTTGAGACTGAATTGCTAAAGAATAAATATTACTTGCAAATCTTTGCTCCTTCTATACTCTGAACAGTACTAGTGGCTATGTGCCAGTACTAGCCCACCATGAAACCTTGAGCTGAATCGCCTCTGTGGTTGTTTTGGATGCAGTTCTGTCTCCAAACATTTTACCTTATAGGCAACCGAAACTGATGCTGGAGTAGTCTTCGCAGAGTCTGCCCTGGAATACGTGACTTTCCAATATTGTATACAGTTTAGTGAATCTGAAAAAGTAAGCTGTCTGACAAAGTGTGTGTGTGTATGCTACCACCCTAAACAATAAGTCTAATCTTTTCCCTGTAGGTAAAATCTGTGGAGATGTGTTACCAACCCCCCTGCTGATAGACTCTAACCGAGCAATGGTTACTCTAGTTTCTGATGGAAGCAACACCGGCAGTGGCTTTGAATTCACCTTCACAGCTATACATAAGGAATCGGAAGCAGGTGACTTCAGACATACCATTTGTACATACTTCTCTGCCACCTGACCTCCTTTAAAACCAAAGAAACCATCCCTGGTGCACGTGGTGGTAGTAGTTTTTGTTTTTTTTTTTTTTTTTTTTAACTTCGCTATTAAATCTGACTTTTTCTTCTTAACCCAATGTGATAGGTTCTGGTTGTGGAAGTGTTGCAGTGCTGGTGGAAGAGGGAAAGATTGATACTGCTAATTACCCTGGCTTGTATCCCAGTAACGTGAAGTGCCATTGGTTCATTGAAGCCCCAGTAGAGAAAGTCATAAAGGTAATCATAGAAGATTAGGGTTGGAAGAGATCTCAGGAGGTCATCTAGTCCAACCCCCTGCTCAAAGCAGGGCCAACCCCAACCATCTCCCCAGTGAAGGGAGATGCTGCTTTTAAACCTCTGCCATTGACTGCTCAGGGAATAAAATTCAATAAAATCCTGCTGGAAACATCTACAATGCACAAGCCTGTAAGATGTAAGGTTTTCAGCTTAGGCTTCTCACAGGGTGTGTTTTAACCAGTTTAGATGGTTTGTATAGCTCTGTATGAACTGGCATACTGAACTGCTGCTGCTGTAGATGCTTGAAGCTGGTTGGTATCAGCCCTTCCAATTAATGTAACTGCATCTTGGGCAGGGGCGGCTCTAGCTTTTTTGCCGCCCCAAGCACGGCAGGCAGGCTGCCTTCGGTGGCATGCCTGCGGGAGGTCCCCGGTCCCGCGGACTCAGCGGCATGCCTGCGGGAGGTCTGCGGATTCGGCGTACCCGCTGCCGAATTACTGCCTAATCTGCGGGACCGGTGGACCTCCCACAGGCATGCTGCCGAAGGGTGCCTGACTGCCACCCTCGGAGGGACCGACAGGCCGCCCCCTTTGGCTTGCTGCCCCAGGCACGCGCTTGGAGCGCTGGTTCCTGGAGCTGCCACTGATCTTGGGAAAGATAGTGCAAAGTTTCAGAAGGGTGGGGTGGGGATATGGAGGACAGAACTCCTTGCTCTCTATCTAGTCCCCTTCTTCCACCAGAGTGTTAAACATGCAGAAATGGTACTGAGCTAAGCAAGCAGTAGGTAGGACTGACACATGTGATGACTGTTCCTACTGGGGGTGCTGGAAGTGACATTTTGCTGTTGCGGTATGATGCCTGCCCTTCCTCCTGTTGTCATTGCAATTGTGCCAGCTAAAGTGAGGTTACCTGTTGGATTAACCTTACCCAAAGATAAAAATAAAGCTACTGTATTGTACCATCCAAGGCAATGTCTGTCCACTGCAGCCTTTGTGTAAAAGCAAAGAATCATTAAACCCATGTCTGTCTAAGTGCATGCAGGTTTGTTGCTCATGGGCTGGCCTCTCACTAATGCTCATACAGTTCTGTAATCTGCTGTTTGTATTAAGACACTGAATACACACGCTTGAGGTTTTTATACAGGCAACGCTATTGTTGCTGCTGAGTGTTTCAGAATCACAACGACAGCCAACCATGGTTTGGATTTTTAAAGGGTCATTGTGATGATAATGTGATCGTTTTAAAGAGAAAATGTAGGCTTTGATTTAAAAACTTTAAAAAAAAAAATGACAATTTCTATTTAAACCCACCTCTGTGGTTCAGCCGCCGCAAACTCGTCAGCTTTTTGCTGATCACGGAAAGCAACACTGGCCCGAAAGGGACAAGCTTAGTTCCACTGCGTGGTGGGTCAGCTCCACTACAAGAGGTGCTCAAAGTAAACTTTGATAGAGTTAAAGAGCCCATGCATCTTTTCACCTTCTTTTGAGGTGCACTAGGAACAGGCTCTATAGCTGTTACTCAAATCTTGGCAATGACTAAGACTCAGAGTTAAATTTAGAGTTAATGTTTTGCTTACAAAGGGCGTAAAAAGAGAAACCCCCCGTTATTAATTTTGTCTCTCTTCTCTTTCCAGCTGGAATTTGAAGACTTTGCTGTTGAATTCAGCGAGGGCTGTATCTATGATGCAGTTGTCCTTTACAGCGACACACAAGATGAGCACCAGCTGGGTATTCATTCAGTCTCACATGTAGAATCCATTACAGAAATTAAGTCTTCAATAGCTTGCTGCCAAAAGAGTACAAGCTACATTAGTGACACTTCGGTGGTAGAATTAAACCACTTTAGTCAGAAAATGCAAAATTAAGGTTCCTACAACCGCCTTAACTCCGCCTCCTTGCACATCTCAGTACAGCAGGGTGTTCCAGTGCCATCGGGGTTCCCAAACCATTGGAGTTCTTGCTGGTGGACTGCAGAGATCTGACTGCTCATGTTGGGCTTAATCCTGCCCGGTGCTGAGCACTGTGCTGCTGATCCAGCAAAGCACTGAAGTATGTGCTCCCGTGCTCTGTGGGATGGAGACAGAGTGCTTGGCACCTTGCAGTCCATAGTGCTGGTTCTCCACTTTGTTTCTAGCTGCTTTGTTGCATTCAAAGAAGGTAAAAATTAAAGCTGGTCAGGGAGACTTTGACAGAACCATAGTCTGCTGGACTATGCAGGTCTGTCAAAATTGAAACACTTCATGAAATCTAACCAATTTTGCTGGACTTCGTTTCATAACAAAATCGGGGGCATATGTGGGGGGGGGGGGCAAATCTACCAATGTCAAAATGAAACATTTTGTTTACAAACATCTTTTTGTTTAGAATCTTGATTTTATATGATATAAAATTCTAAAAGTCTCTAAATCAAAATAATACCTACCTTATCTTTCAGGGTGAAATGTGAGGGGATATAATTTATTGAACCAACTTCTGTTGGTGAAAGAGAGAAGCTTTCAAGTTACACAGAGCTCTTCAGCTGGAAAGCGTCTCTTTTTCTCCAATAAAAGATACTACCTCACCCATCTTGGTCCCAGGATAGCGGAGAGACAGCACAGCTGTAACAATACCGCGAACAACATTTCACTCTCAAATTTTCAGTTCGGAATATTCCCTTGAGAATTTTGAAATCTGGGGCTTTTGTTCCAAGTAGAAATGAAGCCAGACTTCAAAATCGTAATCCTTTGTGACATGGAACTTCTTTCCTCCACACAGTGTGAGTTAAAACACAATTCACTGAGTCACATTTCCATTCTGAAGAAAAATAACTCTGTACTCAAAGTGGGAGACGCTTATTACAAATTTTCAGGACAACTTTTGGACAGCAGACTTGTACTTGACTCAAGGGGGAGGAGGGGAAACCAGTACAATGCGGAGGAACGAGAGGCAAGAAATTCTGAATTCTGATCCTGGCTTTGACACTTGGTCTTGGCCAAGCCACTTCCCTTCTGTTTGTCCATCTGCAACCTGATGGTCATCGTACTTCATGTCTTTAGGGTTTTTAAAAATAAATATTAGCACTAGAGTGGACCAGAAAACAGACGTTAGTTACCACACACAAATTGTGAACTCTTGAAAACGTTTTCATTCTGAATCAGAACAGTCACAGATTCAAATAAATTTTGATGGGAGCTAAATTCTATATTTTTTTAAAAAGTCCATTTGGGGAGAACCAAAACAGAACTTTTCAGCTTTTTCCCCAGACTGCCAGTCTCCTCCTACAGTGATCCTCGCAGCTCAAAGAGCTCTCATTTAGATTTTCCTGAGGAAAATCCAAATTTTCCAGCAAAATTTTTGGGGTTTTTATTTATTTATTTTTTTTATTATTATTATTTTTCAGAATCCACATGTTCTGTTGGAATATCATTCTGGTGGAAAATTTCCTAGCAGCCAGGCAGTAGGGAGACTAGGTGCTTTATATAGGCAGAGAGAGAGAGAGAAGGGGAGCTGCCTGTTGTGCTCCAGATCCTCAAAATGGTGGCTGATGTGTGTGTGCAGGTTTAAGAGGCATTGAATGCCCATCGTATATAGATGGCAAATGCAACTCTTTTAAGAGGCTCTCTTGGTGGGAGGCACTTATGCAGCTAACTTGTTTTTTATTAATTTTTCCACTATAGGAACTAAACTAGGACGTTGTCTAATTCCTGAGAGTATATAGTAGCTTAATTTAGGCCACTACTTCCTTCTCCTTGGATACCCTTCGATTGGACCTGGCCAAAGTGTTTGTTTCAAATTTAAAAAAAAAAAATGTCCCCCACAAAATGGCTTTTTGAGCCAAGTGAAAATGACAAGTCCCTGTTTGGTTTTTCCCTCCTGTGGACAAAGTTTAGCAAAGCTGGAGATGAGTTTAAAGTGATATTCTGAATTTTAAAAGCATGGGGGTTTCCTTGTTTTTTCTTACAGCCAATCTGTGTGGGTTCTCAACCCCCAGCTCAATTCTGAGCCCTGGCAATGAAATGTTGATACATTTTGAAAGCGATGGGGAGAACAACTTCAGAGGGTTTAAGGCCAGATTCACCTTTGTTCCTTCAGGTTGGTGGAAAGACCTTTGGTATGTGTTCTGAACTCTTGATCTTATTTTTGAAATAATCCCCTATCACTATGCTGGGGCAGTTCAAGATGGAACAGTTTCTACTGAGAGAATTCTGATTCCTTACCATTGTTGAAAGAACTGAATTCCCACACTGGGAACACCGATAGGACACTGACACTTTTTTGATACCTGAAACTTGCAGACTCTGTGGCATTCTGAACTACTTCTAGAAGTATCCCATCCAGGGACTGCTGCCCTATTACAGCAGTGGACGTGGGAAATTGGGGTAACAGTCCCCTGAATGACTGCTGTTGCTTTGCTCTCTTATATGCCAGCTGCTAACATTGAAGGATCTGGCCTTCACTTGTAGGAGTTCCTCCTACAGGATTGGGGCTTTGGGGGGAGGAGGAGGAAGTGGGGCCATGACTGATGCCTTGAGAGTAAAATAGGTTCCATTTATTCTGTCTTCAGCAGAAGAAGCTGAATCAGTAGTTGCAGAACCAATTGTTCTACAGACGACCACTCCAAAGAATATCCCCTTAGGTAAGTTGGTAACAAACTCATTGTAATGGGCTGTGTCAATAGATCCAGAGGATCCTTAGGAAATAGACTTCAGTGGTGCAGGTGCACATGGGCTGTAAGGTATACACAGTACGGAGGTATAAAACATATTCAGAGTGAAGAAATGGGGAGAAATGCCCACTTATCTTTCAGGGGTTGTGCCCATCCAGTGCCACATTATCCATCTAGTTTAATCCTTTCTAACCTGGATTGGGGGAGGAAAACTTGAAATTGATCCATGTATTTATAGGGTGAGAGAAAGATACAAGCATCTGTCTGGGCTTTATTTGTTCTTTGAGGTATAATATGGAACCTCTGTCCGGGATTCAAGTTCTCAGCCACCTACATCAAGCTTGCATTTCTTCTGCTCAAAATAAGTAACCACACCAGCTGCTACCCCTATGAAGGGAGCCTGCTGTACTGCATCTCTTTGGGGTGTATCTGCTTTATAGTCTTAATTGCAAACAAAACTAATGTGATAGGTGCAAAGGAAGAGAGTCTCGGAAGTCAGTATGTCACTCACTAGCTTTCTGGCTGTTGTGTTGCAGATGTCTGTGGCTTTCCCCCATTTAGTCCACAGTGGCTGTCCAGACGTGTTGTCGGGGGAGAAGAAGCATGTCCCCATTGCTGGCCTTGGCAGGCAGGCTTGCAATTTTTAGGTGACCATCAGTGTGGCGGTGTCATCATCAGTCCAACATGGGTACTTACAGCAGCCCACTGTATACAGTCGTGAGTAAACCTCTCTGGCAAATGCTTCCCTGTGCTTCTATGTGCACAGATATTCCTTTTGGGACAGTGTATGTCCCCTCCTCTAGGATAGAGAAACAATGCTGAAAAGTACCCGCACTCCCACTTATAAAACTTTCTTTTGCTTGTTTCCAAGGCTGTATTTTAGCCTTTTCCTGTGGAAAACATTGGCTCAGTGGGGGAGAGGGGGTTCACATAAAATTAGACCTGGTGTATTTCAGCAACTTCCCCTTGTAGAAGACTTGGTCATGGTGAAACTCTGACTCGTCAGTCTGGGGGATAGGTGACTAATTAAACTGGCATTGAAGACCAAGCACAAGATGGTCAGTGTGCTGAATAAGGAATACATAAGGCTGGTTATACACAGATGCAGTGCAGTTATTTCTATTTTACAGAACAAACAGACCACTGCATTGGACTGTCATCGTGGGAGACCACGATAGAATCCTGAAGGAGTCAACAGAACAGGTAGAGACTCCACAAAACAAGCTAAAATGTGGATTGTGTTGATTCCTCTTCCCTGCTTCTTTGTAATAGATCCATGTGCACTAAATAAAACCCGGTGCTAACAAATAAGATGAAATAACCAAAGAAAGGTGGGTGTCTTGGGTGACCAAAGGGAAGAAGAGCATTTGAAACAATATAGTCTGTGGACTTGCATGGCAAACCTAATCCTTGATGATACCTTTTAAGGCTTTCTCTTGTTAGTATCATTTTTTTTTTTTTTTTTTTTTTAAGTTTAGTAGTTGGCAAAACACAAGCTGTAGTGCTTTCAGCATCTTGCTGTCTTAATGTTGGGCAATACATCTTCCTACAGAATCACTTGTTGACCAGTGCCTTTCTATGCATTAAGTTGAGTCAAGGGGGCAAAATCATAGGGGTAGTTTATGTTGGTCTTCTGCAAAAACGTATCCGCTTAGATTAGCAAAATGAAATAGAATCCTCGCTCCTAAATTCAGGGGATTTTAATACAGTCTCTTCTATTTGTGGCCCATCTGTAACCAAGAGTTGGGGGATATACTGAGGTGACTTCCAGAGTCCTGAATCTTCCCTCTTTTAATCTGTTTTGACTCTTCTCCAGCCTGACACCGATTTGTCTCTTCCAAAATATACTTTAAACCCATCTCTCTTTAATGTCCATTTTCAGTTGTATCTTCCCTGGGCCAGCCTCTTTGATCTCATCATTTTGCTTTATTAACGTTTGATCCTGTTTGGTACAGGTGAGAAGGGTGAAAACTATTGTGGTGCACCCTGACTTTGATACAGTGAGCTATGACTCTGATATTGCACTGATCCAACTGGATGTCCCTCTGGAGTATAACACTGTTGTGAGGCCAATATGTTTGCCCAACAGCACACAACCGTTATCTTCCTCTGTTCTATGCACCATGACTGGCTGGGGGAGCACCCAAGAAGGTATGTAGTATGTTCTTCTTCTCTAAATGGGCAAACAAGATGGAAATGTCTGTGAAGATTCTACCTCTGTCCTGCATCTCTTAGTATCCTTGTCGGGTGTGCTGTGCACTATGCTGGGTGGGGAATGGATGGCAGAATCCACAGCTCTTCCTACGCACAGGTGATTTTAGCATTTAGGAGCTTTCTGCTATCACTGTACAAATAGATGTATTTCTTACATGTCGCTTATGGGCTGGCTGATTTGCAGCTGTCTAGCTATAATTAGAATCTTGTCCAGGATTGCAGGCCTAGCAGTTGCTCTTAAGTAAAGCTCCCGTGCTTTTGCTTTTATGTTCTGGATCTTACTTTCTGGTTTGTAGGGAGTGGGAAGCCTCACTAACCATCAAAGGGCTAAAATGATCAGGGCACTGAGGAGAGGCTCCTTAACAAGAGGTATGTTCATTCGGAGACAAACTTGGGGTGGGCTGGGGAGACACTAGCTAAAACCTTTGCTTTTTCCAGCAGGAGCTGTGTTTGAGTCCATTTGCTGAACAAAGCCAAATTGAGCATCTACTTCTGCTCTGAAATAGCTATACTGTACTGTTGGCAAAGGGGATCCTCCACAGTCTGACATAATGTGTACAGGCACCAGCCTGTATTATTACATAACCAGAAGGTTCAGATAACCTGGAGGAAAGTCCAGTTCCCGTACTCAGCTGCCTGGTTGGATTAGAACTGTGGCTGTTAGCAAGGGGACATGAGGAAACGTGTGTTTTTAGCCGACGTCTCTTTCTGTTGGTTTCCGTCTCCAGTTTTGCATTCTCAGCAGGTTCTTTGACCCTGCAAATAGCTTGCAATGTGATAAATGTTCCTCTGCCAATTTCTCCCCCCAGCAGATGGGAGCCTTGCTAGTCGACTGCAGCAGACACAAGTACCCATACTTGAGAGTGAAGTCTGTGAGAAAAATTACTATTTTAATCACCCCGGAGGGATCACAGCTAGGATGCTTTGTGCTGGTTTTGCTTCCTCTGGAGGGCAGGATTCCTGCCAGGTGAGTTGCTACTAAATGCAAGTACCATTGAAGATGAGTCTTGGTGATTGTTTTTCTGCTGTATTTTAATGTGGTAGAAAGCGTTGGGAAAACTGTGGTAGACCAAATCCTACCAACAAGGCAGCCGCCCCCAATAACTGTCTACAGCAGGAATGGGCAATGCACAGAGCATCAAAAAACAATAAACACAATTAGCCCAAACTAGAACTGAATTCAAAACATGGAGCTGGAGAAGCTTAGTGGCAAAAACAACCAGTGGTGTATTTGAGCTTTCAGCTGTAACTGTGATCGGGCCTGAGTAACTCTGGGCGAGGGGAACGTTCTTCCTTTTATGTTTCTTGAATCCTACCCAGTGAATAGATGACAAAGCCAGGTTAGAATATTGGGTTGCACGTTTTATATTAGTTATGAGAGAGTAATGTTTAGTAATTGTTCTAGAATCCAACCGGTCAATGGGTTGCTTATAACAGTCTGTAACACCTACTGGTGTGCTTATCTCTAGAATACAAAATATTCATGCCTGTAACACATTTCATTTCTATTTACCTTTATTAACCCTTGATAAACTAGTAGCTGAAGGCCTGTTCTGTTGCATGGTTATGGCAATTGAGCCAAGTAATATACTATCTGTGCAGTCTCCCTCGCACAACCAATGAAATTGATGCATGCAAATTAGCTGGGGAGTAAGAGTGGTGGTTGGTTATCTATATCACAGTGGTCTAGGAGTCCTGGCAGGGCATAGATACATGTCTTATGGTAGCTGACACTGCACAGGTGTCATTTGTAAAGTCAGAATGGCTGAGAACTTTAAAAAATGGACAGTAACAGACTGCAAAACCCAGTGATGATTGAACCTGGTGGTACTTTAAACACAAAGAGCTACAACCATTGTTGTTGCTGTTTACATCACTTCACACTGTTTCTACAGGTGTGCAACATTTCAGAGTGACAAGCTTGGAATCTAATACAGATTATAAATGGAATATTTATATAAAATGTGACTGAATTTAGTACCTCCTGATTCCCAACCCTGTGTTCAGTCTTCCAGACCACTTTGTTAGTAAGGCAATCTGATTTATTGAATTAGCCATCCCAGTCCATGACTAAGAAACCAGGAGCATGAGCTGGGCACACTCAGTTCTCCTATTCAAACTTTTCCCCTTAACTATGGTCTGTGACTGCTCTTCACTTCTGAGACTAAGATTGTAGAAGATGAATGTAGGAAGTTTCTACTAATATTCTAAGAAGTCCCTCTGTGTGCTTTCAGGGTGATTCTGGTGGCCCATTGGTTTGCTATAATGAAAAAGAGCCATTTATTCTTTATGGCATCATCAGCTGGGGTGTTGGTTGTGCCAGGCCAAAGAAACCAGGAGTTTATACAAGGGTGAGGGTCTTCCTGGATTGGATCAAATCCACAATAAGAGGTAAATATCTTCTTTCTTCTAAGCAGTGTGTCCCCTAAAGGAAGAGCTTGCTGGAAGTATTCAAAGTATTTTGTGGACAGCAGTTGGAACATTTTTCATCCAAAAACAAAAATCTTTTTTTTTTTCAACCACTTTATTTGATTTTGAACCAACAAAAAAAAATCAGAAAAAAAAAAACTTTTTTAAACCAAAAATTTTCCAGTTTTCAGGGAGGTGTGTGGGTGTGGGTGTGGGTGTGTGTGTGAGAGAGAGAGAGAGAGAGAGAGAGAGAGAGACAGACAGACAGACAGACCTTACAGGAAATTTCAGACAAAACACTTTTGTGCATTTTTTCCCACATTTCTCATGGAAAAATAATGGTAGTTTTCTATCAGCCCAATTTTAGAGATGCAGAACTTCCGGGATAATCTGAAATGAAGTACAGTGCACCAGTACACACCAAACTCTAGACAAGTGCATTTTGAACACTTCCGAGTATGTACTATCGAAAGAGTAATCAATAACACAGCTCACTAGAGAATGACTAAAATACAGTCTGTGCCTCTTAAAAGGAAGTGGACCATGTTCTTTACAATGCAAGGAATACTTAGAGATGACAGGAAGAATGTTTTAAGGCAGTGTGTGTGGTCTCCGAGTCCTACTTAGTATCCTCACAAACCGCCATGCCTGTGGAATTGGGATGTCTTCCTAACTGAAGTAGAGCAAACCACTTATTTCTTCCCCACAGCAATTTCACTGCTGATGTGGCTGCCATCCATCCCAAGGGATATTCCTAATTATCCATCCTGTATCTTGTCAAGCTAGTTCAGGAGGATGCAAAACTAAAACCTACTCTGGTTAGCAAAAAAATCCTTTTGATATTCTAGCTATGTGTGACTCAGCATAATGCTTTTATATATAGATATATTTTTAAAAAATTGTCTACCAGCAGAACTGCAGTGGTGGCAAATGCAGCTCTGTTCCCCATCCTGATTTCTGGCATAAGGGGTTAAAACTATTCACTTGTTGGCCTGCTTAGAGCAGTTGTCATCCAGTGCCTTTTCATAGATTAAGCATGACTTTTAGACCTGCTCTTAACTCAAATGAGGAAGAAGAAATTAATTTCAACATAGTCCGGGACTCAGTGTGAGCTTTTTTTTTTAAAGCCTTTTTACAATGGTCATTACTAATTCAGGATTGCTAAGTGCACTTCATGAGGGTAGCAATCTCAGTCATCTCCCCCAGATGAATTAGAAGGTGGCTAGAGGTCTCTTCCATATTGGAAGATCTAGTATCGATGGTTGTTGGGCATTAGCTTTCTATAGTTTTTGCTTTTTCATGAGTTTACCCTAAGATAACCAGTCTCAGGAAGAGAAGTGCACAGATCTTTACCTGTAAATCAGTTTCTATGGTGGAGGTTTTACTATCGCTTGCTCATGTTCACTTCTGCCTCTATATAGATGGCTTCATTTGAAAGGTTTAGCCTTCCATTATCACTTCACAAGCAAGGCTATGGTCAATCTGACTCTTGGTGGGATGTCTTAATCCTGTGGATGGGTACTGTCTAGTTTCCCACAAAGCTGTCTCTCTACAGATTATACATAGCCCAGGACATCTTTATTAAACTGTCCTAGTAATAGACATGTTGTATCTCTCTCTACAGAGATTGAACCAAATGCGCTTCAGGTAAGTAATAATGGACATGAAACCTTAACACAGACACCAATGAAACGGCCTACAAAACTAACAGGAGCTGCATACAGACAAGGTAAAAATTCTCCTGCAGCTACTTTCAGTTAATAGTGTTGCTGGTCTGTCTCTTGCATACCCTTGTATCCTGTGTAAGGTGGTGGGCCAAGATTCAGCTTGGTAGTACTGTACAGGGTGCCAAGCTAGGCAACTGTTGTCAAAGTGTGTAAAGGCCAAAAACTTTGTAATTACAGTGGATTTCTTGGAATTGCCTATTGATAAGAGATCTTAGGGTTAGATACAAATAATCCTCTTTTAACCCTCAGACTAGTGCAGACAAGCTAAGACAATCTATAGTTGTAGGAGTCTAAACTGGGGGCAACAAACAAAATTACTTGTTTTCTTTTGAATTCCATCAACCATAAGCTATTTTCCTCAGTGACTGTTTTTTTGTTTCTTTTTTAAAACAAACAAACAAAAACCTTCTTGCTGTTAGTTTTTCCTTACATTGCCCCACACTACAATCTTAAGCCATTTGATACCAGCCACCATGTTCTCGTGCCCTTCCCAGCCCCATACTACTAGCATAACTGCCAATCAGAAAACAATTTCCATCCTCTTTTTTAATATTGCTTGAACTGTTGGCCAAGGGATTCAATATATTTTGATTGTTGGCTAGAGAATAATTCTCCATCGTCTACTTTCATAAGAATTTGGCCCTTAACTAGCAGGTTTTCTCACAGGATTATGACTCGCTTGACTTAAAATATTAATTAACCCTCATCCTTGTAAGTTAGGGAAATGTCAGAATGCCCTTTTCACAAACTGGTAAACTAGGGAGTAACCAGCCCTGCTTGGGCCAAGAGCAGGGACTGAACCTGATCCTCTCGGAGCTAAAGGCACGGAATGCGGCCACTTGAGTTGACGGACCAAGTCCCTACCTGAAAGTGGTAGCAGACTTTCATAACTCTTATATGGACCAGCCTGTACTAGAATGACCAGTTTCTAATGTAGGTTACCTACTTTCCTTAATGGAACTTACTCAGTACTGTAGGTGGTCTGAAAAGTAAGTGACAGCACTGGGACTAACACTTGGCACTCCTGAGTCAGCAAGGATTTCAGAAAGGGGCAGGCGGGTAATAGGTGCCCATATAAGAAAAAGCCCCAAATATAGGGACTGTCCCTATAAAATTGGGACATCTGGTCACCCTATAACTAACACCCGTGCTGATAATTTCAGCAGAGGTCAGGGATTTGAATGGTCATCGAGACTGAAATATCCCTACAGAATGATGCCTCCAGGACAGTGTGGGGGACTAAGGGAGGATATAATAGAAGTGTATAAAATCATGACTGGTGTGGAGAAAGTGAATAAGGAAGTGTTATTTACTCCTTCACATAACACAAGAACTAGGGGGTCACCAAATGAAATTAATAGGCAGCAGGTTTAAAAACAAACAAAAGGAAGTATTTTTTTCACACAATGTACAGTCAACCTGTGGAACTCCTTGCCAGAGGATATAGTGAAGGCAAAGACTATAACAGGGTTCCAAAAAGAACTAGATAAGTTCATGGAGGATAGGTCCATCAATGGTTATTAGCCAGGATGGGCAGGGATGGTATCCCTAGCCTCTGTTTGCCAGAAGCTGTGAATGGGTGACAGGGGTTGGATTACTTGATTACCTGTTCTGTTCATTCCCTCTGGGGCACCTGGCATTGGCCACTGTCAGAAGACAGGATACTGGGCTAGATGGACCTTTGGTCTGATCCATTATGGTCGTTCTAATGTAGTGGGTGGGGGTGCTCACACAGTTGTTAGCAATGCTGTACCTCTTCCATACAGAGAGCATCAGTTACCAGCAGAGCAACCTCCGCATAGGATTCATTTAATTTGCTTACATATAGAATAGAGATGGGGTACACACTCCTTCCTTCGGGTTCCTAGCCTAACACCCAGCCTACTAAACTGTGAACTGCAGGCTTTTCCCCGTTGTCAGCATCCCGTGCTCATGCATAATGTCTGGGGTGAGGGGTGGTGAGGTCAATGCTAGCTTTAGCAGGGATTTCACAAATTTCAGTGGTGGAGGAAATGACTTACAAAGTACTAACGCTATTACAGAGAGATTATGGCTTTTAAAAGATACTGCTGTGGGATGCAAAAAGCCCTATTGTATACAGGATTAAAGGGGGACGCATCTCACTAGCAGTCTTGTTTTCTCTCCTGCTTACAACACTCTCACAGATGCTTCAAAATATTTCCCTATTGATTTGGTCTCTTTCCACTTGGGAAATGCTGCATTTGATTCCCCTCTGTGTGCATGGAGCACAAGCCAACACAGCTCTGTTCTTTTTGTGCCCTTATCTGTGTGCTTTCTAAGCAGGGAAAACATTCTTTGCTTTCCCAGAAAACATCCACTAACTTGCTGAGCCTGTTGCCTAAGCCTGGACAGGTTGGTAAGAGACTAGTGTCAGATAAAGAATAAATCATCACACTGGAAAATTGTCCAGATCAATGAATATGTGAAAGCTTGAGCTGGATAGCTTTGTTAGGTTTCTCCCCATTGAATACCCAGTTCACTCTGGAACTGTCCAGGGTCATTGGCTGTTTGGATGGGCTGTCAGGCCAGTTTTACGAACTCTTTTTTTGGTCTCCCCTCTTAAAGGCCTGGCAGACTGGGCACTCGGTCACTTTGGGGATGTTGCCCATCTTGCTTCCAGTAGCTGGATTGCTGGGGCTTTCTCAAAGCACTGTGCTTGCCTTTTAGCACTGGAAACTCATCCTCTGTCCATACTGGAGTATTTCACTTCTATCATTCCAGGCACTGGAGACCTGGGGATTGCTTAAATACTAATTTATGGGAACTATACCATATCTTTATTAGGGAGAAGCAAACGTTTGCTCTCGGTTACACCTGTGCATTTCAACTGGCTTCAGAGGACTGCACGTTTGTAACTGAGGGCAAACTTTTGCTCTTTGTCTTACTAGAGAGACATTTAGTGCCCTGGGTCTCAGTGATGACTGAAGCAGTTACATGCAGTACTAACAAGCTATTTCCCATTGGCCATATTGTCCTCTTAGGATCTCTGATCTAAGACGTAATTAATAGGCATTGTAGAGCAGTAAAAGCTCTTTCCCAATGCTTCTGTGACCAGCATGTGCTCTTCTGTGCAGAATGTCCATCGGAAGTGGAGTTAACAGAGCCCAGAGGTTTCTTCTCATCCCCTTGCTCATCAGGCTACATGGGAAGCTTGAATTGCTCTTGGGTGCTCAGAATGTCCCCCAGAGGCATGGCAAAGCTCACAGTAAAGCATCTGTCAATACCAGCCTCACGGAACTGCCAAGTGGAGCTCCTAGGGATATATGAAGAGAGCCAAAGAGGAAGAAAAGTAGTAGGTAATCAATAATCTAACTGAAGCTTTTCAGCACTTACTTTCTCCTCTGTGTGTTGAATCTTTTTTTAAAACTGGCCAGTGTCCATAGAGTGACTGTGCCATACTGCAGGCTGAATTTACTTTAAGCTACATTTTAAGGCCAGATTCTCTGAGTGTATATTTGACTTAGTTCTGTTGACATCAGTGCATCCGTTTAAAGCAGCAGAGACAGGCCCTTAATCAAATTGTATGAATGGCAAGGGAGGGTGTGTGGAAATCATGGTGTAGTATTTGGATAGATATACAGGTACTATACATTAGACATTCTGGCCTAAATCAGTGTTTCTTGACCCTTTTTTTTTTCAGGCGATGTACCCCTTACCTGAAGTAAAAACATTTTACAGTCCCCTTACAGGTCACTTTTCAATGATAATAATAGGGTTATATATGTATGGCTTCTGATTACAGTTTTTAACTGATAAAACACCCCTGATTTAAAAACAAAAAAAGCCCAGTGATTTCATTATTCAACAAACATGGGAAATGGTTACCTGTATCTAAAGGTTTGTCTATACTGAGCAGTAAATTACTCCTGGGAGAATTCTGTGCCACTGCATATGCACAGAATTCGTCCCTTGAAGAATTTTTTTGCTTCCCTGCAGAAAAATGACTTTCTGATGGGGAAGCAAAAGGAAGCCACAAGATTAGTCATGTCCCCCTCCCTAGCAGTATGTTTCGGGTGCCCAGGGCAGCCAGCAAAGAGGTAAATCACTGTGGGGCAGGAGGTGGGACTGGGGAAGATGCAGCTGGTGGCTCCTACCCTGCACCGAGCTCAGCTGCTAGTCCCAGCTTGGCTGGGCAGGACGGAACTTCCTCTTCCCCTGCACAGAATCCGGGGCCAGGTCAGACCCACCCCCAGATTTCTCCCCCGGTTGTAGGAAGCTCTGCAAACTACCCCCACCCCCCATGCTTCCTGCACCCATCACTCCTCAGATGCAAGGGGGGGAGGGATCACTGTGCAGGGAGGTGCTCCCCCATCTGCCCAACCCCTGTGCATCCAGGTACCCCATCATACTCAGACCCTTCCGCTGAGCCTCACCCCCTCCCCTGCACTCACTACCCCCCAATGAGCCCCACTCCCTGTCCGTGGACCCCACCACTGAGCCCCCTCCTGCTAAGCCCCCAACTACCTTCACCTGGACCCCCCCTGCAGAGTCCCATTGCACCCAACCCCCCACCCCAACAAGCCCCTGTGCATTCAGATCCCCCACTGAGCCGCCTGCACCCAGATTGCCCCACACAGAACCCTCTCAACCCACACCTGGATCCTGCCACACTAAGCCCCTTCACACTGGGATCCTGCCTTGCTGAGCCTGTCTGCCCGCACCTGGTGTAGAGGGGCAGGGCCCTGGGGTGCTTCTGGGGCAGGCCCAGTCCTTGGATTGTGTCAGAGTTGGGTGCAGCCTTGTCGCTGAGTCCGTGTCCTGGGGGGAAGCTGCGCAGTGATCTCCCACTTCTGTGCAGCCAGTGGCCTGTGCTCCCCAATGCCATGCTGGAGCCTCCATGTTTATTTGACAAATAAAATTTGCAGAATTTTAAAATATTGGGTGCAGAATGTTTAATTTTTTGGCACAGAATGCCCTCCGGAGTAAGGGCAGACTACAGGGATTTGATGTGTGGTGTTTATCCATGTAGACTCGCTGGTGCATGCTAAAAGTTTCCTACGTAGCACTTCAATGTAGTGCTACGTTAACACCCATAAGGGAACATTGCAAAGAGATCACTTGTTTCAGTGTATACTAGTGTAATGAGTAAGACTGTCTACACTACAAATTACTTCGGTATAACTTATGTCGCTCTGGGGTATGAATAATCCACACCCTGAGCAACATAAATTACTGACCTGAGCACCAGTATGGACAGCGCTACGTCAGCGAGAGGGCTTCTCCCAGTGACCTAGCTACTGCCTCTCGCGGAGGCAGGAGTTCAGTTGATTGGCGAGCTCTCTCTCATTGGCTTAGAGCGTCTTCACCAGAAGTGCTACAGTGGCATAGCTGTGGTGTGGACAGTATAGACTGTCCTATAATATACTGTTACCCTTTTGGCCCAAGCAGCTACTAAAAAATTTGAGGTCTAGTAGGCTGTTCCAGTTGGAAGTAGAAATTGATGGAATCTTGTAATTTTCTTTTGAAGCAGTTTTGGTGTGGGGGGAGGGTTGTTTGTTTGGTTTGGTTTTTTTACAAAGAATGTACTAAGTCCTGTGCCGCTGAACACAGAGGGAATCCAAATAGCAGAAAACAGTTTCTCTTGTGCAAAGCACCAAGAACACACTTTTTTTTTTTTTTTTTTTTTTTTTTAGCCTGCATCTTGACCCAAAAACCTCCCCAGGTTTCTTCCAGGGTCAACCACTGTGCTTTCAGCTGCTCCTTCGGGCAGTCTTCCCCCTCTGTGTGTTCTTGTCTGGCCTCTGTTTCTGTGTGATTTCTTTCCCCATTACCCCTCCCCCCACTTACCCAAAAGAACACTCTGCCAAAAGTTCTTGGGTGGGTTCTCAAGTACCTTCTTGTCTTAGTCATGTTAATAGAAGGGAGAGCTCACGCCTGCCCATTTCAATGGGGTTTTAACTCAACCCATAAAAAGGTTTCACCCAGCTCCTTACACATTACGTTATACAAAAAGAAGGCCCTGAAAAACCTATTTTTTGGCATCTACATAATTCAAAAATTCCTAAAAATACCCCCCACCCCAAATTTAATAAAGCCCCCCCAAAACCCAGAAGACCTAAATATATTTAAGTGGTTGTTTTGAGAGGTTTACAGAGACCCTGGAAGTGTAAGGGAGCATGGGGATGGAAAAGGGAAACTTTTTTTGCTTTAGATTTTAACAAAATTTTCAATTCCTCATGACCCCACAATTGTCTTTTGCAACCCTCTGAACCCACCAGTTGAGAGAAAGGGGTCTACATAAACAAATGAGATAATATTGTGCCTATATTTAAAATAGGCAGAAACTATGGAATAGGGTTGGAGAGAGGGGTCAGAAAGAAAGTAAGGTGCCAGCTCCAACATCGTCTTATTTATTTCATGCAGATTTACAGATTCGTAGACTTAAACACCATAAAGGACCATCATGATCATCTAGTCTGACCTCCTGCACATTGCAGGCCACAGAACTCACCCACCCACTTCTATAGTTCAGGTGCACGACATTCTGTATTATACAACCATAAATAAAATAGAACTGGAGCTGCTATGTGCAGAGGAAAAGGGAAAATCAAGATAAGAACCTTGGAATCCCTGTGAGGAAATGGGTGGGGGAAATGGCTTTTTCTTCTCTATTTAAAAGCGCTGTGCTGATGGTGGGGTGAGGGGTCAAGAAGAGGCAAATGACTAGCTAGCAGCATGCTCCCGTTGCTGCTTGAATGCCAGCTCCATCCCCAAAGAGCTTTATTAGCGTTCTCCTTCCTATTCCGTATGTGCTATGAGTACAACAGGAAGTGGAGTGAATTGTAAGTGTTTCAGGAGAGGGCTTGGTGTGCGCTTGGGGAGAAACGAGGCCTTTCTAACTGTTTAAAACAAAACAATGCCCCTACGCAGACTGTTTCTGGGGAAAAGGAGGGGCTAAAAGCCACAAGGAGGAAATAGTGGTAGCAGCTGATGTAGTTAATCATAATAGAACAAAGAGTGCAGGGAAACAGACCTGAGATGGGGGGACTTTCTACTGTCCTTGAGACCTGCAGTTCCCTTGGCAGTCTGCATTTACCATTGGAGGATAGGATTAAAATTCAAAATGATCTGGAGAAATGGTCTGAAGTAAATAGGATGAAATTCAATAAGGACAAATGCAAAGTACTCCACTTAGGAAGGAACAATCAGTTGCACACGTACATAATGGGAAATGAGTGCCTAGGAAGGAGTACTACGGAAAGGGATCTGAGGGTCATAGTGGCTCACAAGCTAAATGAGTCAACAGTGTAACACTGTTGCAAAAAAGCAAACATCATTCTGGGATGTATTAGCAGTAGTGTTGTAAGCAAGACATGAGAAGTAATTCTTCCGCTCTACTCCGCGCTGATTAGGCCTCAACTGGAGTATTGTGTCCAGTTCTGGGTGCCACCTTTCAGGAAAGATGTGGACAAATTGGAGAAAGTCCAGTGAAGAGCAACAAAAATGATTAAAGATCTAGAAAACATGACCTATGAGGGAAAATTGAAAAAATTGGGTTTGTTTAGTCTGGAAAAGAGATGACTGAGAGGGGACATCAGTTTTCAAGTACATAAAATGTTGTTACAAGAAGGAGGGAGAAGAATTGTTGTTCTTAACCTCTGAGGCTAGGACAAGAAGCAATGGGCTTAAATTTCAGCAAGGGAGGTTTAGGTTGGATGTTAGGAAAAACTTCCTAACTGTCAGGGTGGTTAAGCACTGGAATAAATTGCCTGGGGAGGTTGTGGAATCTCCATCATTGGGGATTTTTAAGAGCAGGTTAGACAAACAACTGTCAGGGATGGTCTAGATAATACTTAGTTCTGCCATGAGCGCAGGGGACTGGACTAGATGACCTCTCAAGGTCCCTTCCAGCCCTATGATTCAGTGATTCACACTCATTGTAAACAATGCTCTGCTTCTGATATGCCTAAAGGAAAAGCTATTTTCAGACCTCTATCCAGCTTCTTGCATTGAGCAGGCAGAGCTGAGACATTCCTTTAGCCCCACCTGCATTTATTCGGAAAAGCTGGAGACAAGGGACATCAAAAAATTGGAAATCAGAGGATCCAAACAGGATAGAGTGCAACAGGGGTCTTGGAAACAATTTCAGATTCAGAGGCCCACACATAGGGTGTCCCACAGCAGAGGCCCGCATTTTAATCCAAACTGGCCCTCTGGATGGCAAGCAAACAGTCCATCTGATCTCAACTATCTGTGAGTCATAGGATGACCAACAGTTCTGTTTCCTACCTTGTCCTTAAGTTATTGCATAATAATGGAATTCTGCTCTATAAATTAGATGTAAGCTTGGAAGGATTATGTTATCAGTAAATATTGATTTGACTGTGTACACACAAACCGACAAAGTATTTCCATCGATGATGATCAAAATATACAGATAAGCAAAATAAGAGAAATGTTGCTTGAGAACTTCTTAGTTCAATTTAAGGATATTTACTTTGTATGTTTTGATGTGATGTTGACAATTTTGTTTTTAATGGCTAATAAAGCTTTATCTCTTTGAATTTCCATGTCCATTGTCATTAGTCTGACCGCTCCATAATTTTCGCCCTGTGAACATTTTAATTGATAAAGATTAAAATGCTTAAAAATCATATCCAAAATTAATTTTAAAAAATCAATCATTAGGCTTGGCAGAAGTTGGGCTTTTTTTATTTTCATCAAGAAAGACACTGAAAAATACAAACAGATAAATGACTTACAGCCAGTATATGTTTCCAAATACTGCATGTATTAGGCTTTATTTCCTCTTCCCCTTAGTTTTTCAACTTCCCCCAGAGAGATCTGTGTATTAATTTTGTAACTATGGCCTGGTCTACACTAACCCCCCAAGTCGAAGTAAGGTACGCAACTTCAGCTACATGAATAACGTAGCTGAAGTCGACATACCTTACTTTGAACTTACCGCGGTTCAGACGCGGTCCACACGCGGCAGGCAGGCTCCCCGTCGACTCCGCGGTACTCCTCTCGTTGAGCTGGAGTACCGCAGTCGACGGCGAGCACTTCCTGGTTCGATTTATCGCGTCCAGACCAGACGCGATAAATCGAACCAGGAAGTTCGATTTCCAGCCGCCGAACTAGCGGCTAAGTATAGACCAGCCCTAAGATGCAACTAAATGTTGCACTTCCAGGATTGGTCTCCAGAGCAGTTTCTAATATTTCTCCTTTTGCTTGGGTTTGTTTCTCTCCTAGCTGAACTATGTGGTGTCCTGCAGTCACCTAGGACCTTTCTGAGTCCTGGCCCTGTGGTGAAAGTGGTGTTCCATTCTCTTACCCTTGCAGCCTTTGGCATTGAGTACATGGTCTTCAGAGTCCAAGGTATGGTAAGGTGACACCCCCACTGCTAGAGAGAGAGAGAGAGAGAGAGAGAGAGAGATGGCTGGTAGAGAGTGAGCTGAACCATTTGACCTCCAATTCAAACTAACCTGTAAAATTTCAGGACTCTGCTTGCTTCCAGAAGGCAGTGGGGTGGATATAGAATAAGGGACTCTCTTCTGGAGGAACCAATTGAGTTCTTATTTTACTGAGCCCTACATGGGAAATTAGAAAAACACAGGATGAAGAAAGCTGGAATGACCCTAAAATGAGCCTTGATATTTCTTTTTACAGAGAACTTAAATAACAAGCAGAAATGTCTTGAATAATGGAAAATAATCACTATTGGTATCAAATTAGTTGGCGGCCCAACTGTTTTGTTTTCCAGATAATTTTAATTTTAAAATGAGGCATTTTAATTTTCAGCTTTCTTTAGATGGACTTTAGCTTAGGGACCATCTTCTAGAGGCACTCATGTGGTATTGTCTTGGCCATTGGTAGAAGTGTATTTAAAAGACAGTAGCAAATTGAATCCCAAATTTTACATCCAGTTTCTTTCTAGGGCCAAAGATTGGAAAGATAGTGAAACGTCCCAAGGATGTGAACCAAGAATTGTCACGCTGCAGAGATGTCATTCTCACCGACCCGGAAGGATTGATCCAGTCACCAGGCTATCCCCATGGCTATCCTAATGCCACCAGGTGAGAGTGAACTTGTTTAATCCCGTTTCTTGGAACTCTTAAACTAGGTTCTACAAAACTGTGGATGATCTGGGATGAATGAATGATTTTTTTCCACATCTAACTTCTGTATTTCATTTACACATCTTTTGAAAAACTCAACAGGTGCCACAGAAGGCAATTGTGGAACCTGTCTGCCTCTCACATAGAAACATGGTGATCAGAAGGGCTAATGCTGCTACACCCTTTCTAACAATTAGTGGCCAATTCTGGCATTGTTCTGGTAAAATCATTCATCATGTTGTCAGATGGAATGCTGAAAGGGACTCTCCCTCCCCCTCCTCTGGCACAGAATAACTCAGCAAGGTTGTAAAAAGGGCACTCTTGATCAGTTTTATCCCAACCCTTTTTGCAAGGCTTGTCTAGTTCCTAGCCCTTTCTTCCCCCAGCTTTTCCCATTAAGAGGGAACGGTGAGTAGGAGTGGTTGCTCAGTGAAGTGTTAGGCAGCTAGGAAGCTTCATTGGCACTGGTCCATCTTGTTTCTGAATAAGTGTCATCATTTTATGTACACTTTCATCAACTGGCTGATAGTTCATTTTATTCATAATTTCTATACCAAAATGGATTCAAACCAACATCCCACCCTGGATTAGAATCTCCATTTTGTTGTTTGGGGTTTGTTTTTTAAAACAGACTCAAATTCTTTTCTTTCCTTGTTCCTTCCACCCCATTTTAGTAACACATTTTCACGGGATTGAGCCAGTTGTAGGATGCATGTGATTGGGTGTTAATTTGTTCTTGCCCTGCAGCTGCCACTGGCGAATTGTAGCCCCGTTAAAATCCATTATTCGGCTTGATTTCCTGGCCTTCTGGACTGAAAAGACTCTGTCTGGTTGCCACGGACAGCTGATGGTGTATGAAGGATTTGAGCCAAGCAAGGAGTTAATAGGTGAGAGATTTGCTGTGGTGCTGCTGGAAGAGGAAGAGGGAAACTCTTCCAGTTTTCTTAGCAGACTATTGGGCAACTTACCACACGAAAAGAGAAATTCCAACTTTGTTTCTATTTATACTGACTTTAGGGGAGTGTCTTCTAGCTAGTTCATCATCATTTCTATTTCTAGGAACCATTTCTGTAGCTCTATCGTAGAGATGGGATTGGTTGGTTGTTTCACTGTTCATGATAAATTTGCCTTAAAGGCAGATGTCAGTCACCAAATTATTGGCCATTCAATATCTTAGGAACAAATGCACGTTAGCATGTGGAGTGCTTCCTATGATGCTTCTCTCAACACTGCTGTGCATGACAGTAAGCAAGTGACAGTTGAACTGGAAATAAATTGCAGCAGATACTATTATGGGGCCCTCAAGGAATTTCTACTAATTTATACATTGTCTCAAACAGTTCTGGCCTACAGGGCACCGAAGTGGCTCATTCTCCAATGAACGTGATGCCCTGTGATCGATCCATTGGTCTCCACATAAAAATGTGTCTTTTATGAAAACTGTGAAACAACAAAATAACTGCCAAAGAGACTGTTCTCTCCCTTGTGTGTAACCCTAACAGTCCAAACAGTTAAATAGAAAAGTAACTAAAATCTCATTAGTGCCATAGCATACGACCTCTATGTGTAAGATTATAGGATCAGTCAATTTTCAACCATCAGAGATGTCTGTCTGAAAGCATTATCTTCCCCAACCCAACCACCACACCCTAATGCTTTTAATGGTTACAGCAAATGTGTTTTTACCTCTTTTTGGTTTTGGTTTGTTTTAATCAAAGTGCACTTTCTCTGTTGTGAGAAGGACACTGTCTTGTTTATAAGAAGTGTGTACAATAACCTTTGAAATTCTGCTCTATCTTGGCACTGGTCTACACTACAAACATAGGTCGGTGTAACTATGTCACTCAGGAGTGTGGACTTTCCATACCCCCTGAATGACATAGTTATACCTACCCAACCCTTGGTGTAAACAGCACTATGTGGATGGGAGGGCTTTTCCCGCTGACATAGCTACCGCTTCTTAGGGCAGTGGAGTACCTATGTCAACCGGAGAAGGTCTCCCGTCGGCGTAGGTAGTGTCTCCACTAAAGCTGCACCAGTGCAGCTGCAGCTCTGTAAGTGTAGACAAGCCCCTCAGTCTGTTAATCAGAGTAGAATGAACTCAAGGTGGCTCAACAGACTGAGGTTTCATTTCTCACTGATACATGAAGGATTTATACAGGTATAGTTTAAGGTTTTCATTTTTCTGAGGTGCGGTGGGGGGGAGGGATAGCTCAGTGGTTTGAGCATTGGCCTGCTAAACCCAGGGCTGAGAGTTCAATCCTTGAGGGGGCCATTTAGGGATCTGGGGAAAAATTTGTCTGGGATTGGTCCTGCTTTGAGCAGGGGGGTTGGACTAGATGACCTCCTGAGGTCCCTTCCAACCGTGATATTCTATGATAACAGGTCTGGGTAAAATACAATAGCCTAGCATTGTGCCTTTCATGGTTATCAACTGGAATCCTACTACCTGGCAGGTAACTTCTGTGGTGAAATTTCACCCTCTCCTTTAAAGTCTGATGGTCCAGTGGTGACGCTGACCTTCACGTCCAGTGCTGAAGTGGCTACAAAAGGGTTTGTTCTGACCTACTCTTTCCATGATCTACAACTTGGTAAGTTGATTACAGATTTGGTTTTGAGTGGAGTATAGAGGAAGGTTATACAAAATGTAAGAGAAAAATACATAGCAGGAGAGTCTCACGACCATTTATAAAAAGAAAACAAACCTAAAGAAGAAGCTTTAATAAATGTTCAGACAATATCTGGAAGGTGTAAAGCACTACGAGAGAGAGAGAGAGAGAGGGGCTCCCAACCTATCCATTCCAGAGAGGAGGCTTAATGAGAGTCAGAAATCTGGTTCTAACCTAGTCTCTATTATTTACTAGGTATTGAAGCAATTCACCAAACTTCTGCATCTTCTTTTCCCATCTGTGAAATGAAGGTCACTAATTAACAGCCTGACCAAAGTACTGTATATTCCGGTGGCCCCACTCATTCTGCTCTGCGTAAACTACTAACCCCTATCACCATCCCTCCTTGTTGACTTCTTTCATGACCATTCTTTTCCTTTCCCTCTCTTCTTATGCACTGAACTCCCTCCCTGAGCTAGTATGCAAGTTCATAGCTTTCCTCCTTCAAACGCCTCCCCGCACCCCCAAGACTCACTTCTGCTGCACCTACAAGAAACCAGCTAACTCATACAGCAGTTAAGGTTGGTTAGTTTTTAAAAAGTGATAGATTTAAAAAATTGATTTTTTTTTTCTTCATCACTCATCACTTTTCTCTTGTAGCCCTGGATTGGAAGCCCTTTGGGGCAGGGACTGTCATCTTTGTGAGGATAACACCTAGCACATAGTGGGTGCTACTGTCATACTACGAAGTAACTTTTGATACCCTGGGATCAAAGACATCATAGATGTGAAAAATTACTGCTTTGTCCCTTAGGATACTACTTCTGTTTTTCATGAAAGCAAATCACCTTTTGTGACCACAGCAACCTAATCCATCAGTTCTCTCCCCTCCCCCACCCCCCCATTTGTTATGCCACATAACAAAACAAGCAGAACGTTTTGTCCATGTAAAAGGTCTATCCAATATAAATATACTGTCAGTTCTGGTAAATGAGTTTATCCTTGTAAATTAACAAAACACAATCATATCTTTAAAACTTCTCCTTTTTTTTTTTGAATATTACATATTTGGAAACCATACAGACCTTTTAATGTAAATATAGGGGAACTACCTGTCCCTGTGTCAGAGTATGGTTCTTAATGCCTAATCGCTCAAGAGTTCGTGTCTACCCATTGAGGCATTCGGAATCCCTAGTTTATTTGTATGGTGAATTTAACCATTAACCATGAATATGGGAACTCTCTCATTTTAGGTTCTGCATTAGGAAAATTGAAAGCTGCTGAAAAAGGTAAGATCAGTTCTAGCTCTCTCTGCCAGCTGTGCGGGGAGGGGAGACGCAAACAATCAAACCATAAATAGCTTTTCTAAATGTCTCCTGGATTTTATTTGGAGGAGGGGCTCTGTGGTGGCTAACTTCAATACTAGAACGTAGCCAGTAATATAGCCAGCTTAGTGCCGTAACAGTTGCCCTTCACTCAGTCTGGGTGATGCTTCCACAGTTCTGTTTCTTTAATATCAGCTGGCTGCTGCTTTGTTTCTGTTCCTGCATCATGAGTTTCCACACAGGACCAGAGAACTGTGTTGGTAGCCGGAACATAAAGGAATTCTTAGCTAATCTCAAAGTCCGCCTCAACTCCCTCAGATTTTGAGTGATGGGAAAGGAAAAGCAGATAGAGTTCCCCCTTTGCCCTTGCATCCTGGAGTTGTAGCTAAAATGGCTAGGCTGTCATGCCATATGTGACACATCTGGGGGAAGGAACACACTTTTTTTTAAAGCTTGAAAATGTGAACCCTAGTGTGACATCCCGTTTTTCCAGACCCTTCCCCATGTCATTCCCAATAGCCTGCAGTTCTCCCTCCCTCACTGCCCCACCAAATGTACCCAGCGTTCACTATCCGCTTCATGCCCACCTTAGTCTTAATCTAAATGTGTGTGATGTCAAATTGCTAGTGGTGAAATAACGGAAAGTGACTGTCCTTTCACAACCTACGTAAATGAAATGTACAAGCAAAAGGACTTTGGAGAAGCCTGGAGTAATAGAGTAAAATTTATTTTAAAAATAAGTAAATTCCAGCCCTGCAGCCTGCTCTACTCTACTAAATAAAAGAAATACATCCATTGGCTTCAATGGGCTTAGCCCAGGGATGTTTTTCCAGGTATGAATTTGTCTAATTAGAAATGTTACTCCTATGGCTGAATTGTACTGGTTGTAGGATCTCAGATAGCTTGGCCTTTGGCTCTTCCAGAGTTCAACACACTTTCCAAATGATGGATCCCTTTTCCTTCTTCTAGAACATCTCTCCTATTTTAAATATACCTGTTAAGGACACTGTATCAAGCTGTGTGGAGAACTACGTTTGCTGTGCAGGTAGATCTTAGTATCAACAGGAGCTTTGTTCAAGCAGAAACCAATAGAATTTAAGTTCCACTCATAAGTATGCTTGCTTTTGTTGTTAGAAAATCATAGGGGATCAGGATTTTTCCAAAGCTGGGTGGAAATTTTTGGATGAAACTGTTTTTTTCACACCCCTCCCCTCCAGCAAAAAAAAAAAAAAAAAAACAGATTCAGGTTGACTGAGCCCTTTTATAAACTTTTGTATAGAATTAACTGAATTGTTTCAGTGGAGATGGGGGAGGGAGAGAATTGAAAAACTCAAAGCGTTTGGTTTTGACATTGAAAATGACTTCATTTTGAATTTTGGTTCAATTTTTGCTTTTGATATGCCAAACTCAAAGGAAATGTTTTTCCTTTTGGGTCTAACAAAATGCTTCCATTGACTTAAAAAAAAAAATTCTCTTCACATCTCCCAGTTATGCCAGTGATCCAAAAAAAAAAAAACCAATCAGTTGTTTGTACAGCTCTAGCATTTTCAGACCATTTTTAATGGATGTTAGAGAACACAGATTTCTGTCAGGGCAAAATCTCAACCACTGAAACTCTCATTTTTATCTTTAAGGGTGTCCAGTCTTGGATCTAATTCCAGTTGGATCTGCTGAGATAACATCTCCTAATTACCCCAACACTTATCCCAACATGCTGAACTGCACCTGGACAGTTTATTCCACTTCAGGAAATAGGTTGAAAGCTGTGATCAGAGACTTGGTAACAGAGAATGCAAGAGACTGCATTTGGGACTCTTTGAACATCTATGATGGCCCAAATCACTCTTCAGGGCTGCTCGGTAGGTTGATCTCTCTCTCGTGCCTTGTCTCAGGGAAGTTGGCCAACCTATGATGTGGGGACAATCTCTCTAGGTGGGGAACTAAACAAGGTGAAGGAGAGGAAAATGTGAGTTACTGTAGGTTTTCCAAAGGTAATGAGTGCTTCCCGAATTGTTCTACAATTCTTATTGGGTGCGGACTGGGATGGACTCTGAAGAAATTTTGAACTCAGGGACTTCTCTCGAACTATTTGTGGGGGTAACAGTAAGAGGGAGCTGCTGTCTCATACTATCTTTCTCTTTCCACTGTTCCTTTCCTCAGTCTTGTGTATCTTATGACCTGCTGCACTATATTCTATTTGTGCATCTGATCTAATATGCAATTCATGGACAGATACTACTCCTTTGTTTTGAATAGTGAAGGTAGTCTTACTGTTTGGGCATAAACAGAGTAGGATTGCTTTAGAATGTAAGAGTCTCCTGTTCTTGAGTATGGCTTTTTTTTTTTTTTTTTAATTCTGTGGCTTTGACAGAGGACCTTTAAAGGCTGAAGCTGATAGTTTGATAATTAAGGAAGCACTGTGTCTTGTGAAACACAACTATATGGAGGACTTTGTCAAAGCTTTTCCTCAGACAGTTTACTAACAAATGGCCCAGAGCATCTCACAACTGAATATTCTTGGGAGGAGAAAAATATTTTCACCCTCTTCAGGGAGGATATTAAAATACTCCTGTACTTAAAGTATTATCCCCACATACTGTAGCAGTAGACTTAGCCCGGAGCACTCAGACATTGAGTGACTTTGGGCAAATCATTTAAGATCCTAGCAAAGCTAGCAAAAGAGCTGTAAGTGGACCCCTGCCCCAGGAATCTTCATTGTCATTATAACGTTTTGACATATATCTAATTGGCCTGGGTTTTATTTTTTAAAAATGTGGCTGCCCTAGGAATAAGTTTAGCACAATTTGACAAATTTGCTTTGTCACTCTGTAAGTGTTCACCTCTTTGTAATTTGCAGCTAGTTTATGTGGCCAAAAAAAGTCTCTCAGCCTGTTATCAAGCAGCAGCTACCTGACTCTACATTTCAAGACAGACAGGTCTGTGGGGAACAGAGGCTTTAAAATTCTGTTTGGAGAGGTGAATCAGTGGCCAGCACAGAAGAGTAGGAATGGCATAGAACTTGAAAGCAAATGTAAGTAATGTTGTAGGTCTTTCTCTCTCCCAGTCCAAATAGCCTTCTTGTGCCTAAATAGTAGTAGAGGTCTCAAGGAGGGCAAACTTGAATGTACACAACTCTGTTGAGGTGACCTGTTTCCTGAAGGAATCGTCCTACACTCAGCTGAGGATGCCATGATGGCCAGTCTTCATTCTCAGCTATGGACTTGGTTGTTAATTGTACTACTAGAGGTATGTTGCCGGGGTGTTGATTTTCAGGCCTCTGCATAATTCCAGTCATGAGTGGATCAAATAGCAATATTCTTACTGAATTAATGTACGAGGCAGAACACTGGATCATACCTTAGTGGAGGGAGAATGTGGTTAACATACCTAATTGGACTTTTGTATGGTTCTGACCACCGCACCAAAGGCTTAACTGAAAGAATGGTTCTCTAGATGCTGATTGCACCCACAAGAACCAATAAACTCTTCCATGACTGCTCATGTCTCTTTGACGAGAACTCATCCAACAATTCTTACTAAAAGGATGTGTGGCTCTGGACGCAGGCCAGAGGTGTCTGTCACAAAGCTGTGTGACCCAAAGGTTAGTTCCATAGGTGCTGGAACTAGGAGTGCTGGGGGTGCAGTAGCACCCCCTTGCTTGAAGTGGTTTCCATCGTATACAGGGTTTACAGTTTTGTTCAATGGCTTTCAGCACCTCCTCTATAAAAATGGTTCCAGCACTACTGACCTGTGGAATGTTCCAGAATATTTTCCATAGAGATCCAAAAAGAGGCTCTAATGCACCTTGTCCATTACTGTTCTTGATAATTTCCTCCACTACACTTGCACTGCCAATGAAAACAGCTTGACAAGCAATTTTTTAATTAACTGTCTTTTCCTTCAATTTCTCACAGGTCCACCTACTAAGTTAACAGCTTCTGAGGAAAGTAAATATTGTTCATTTAAGGTTTCAACTATCTCGTCTCTCTCACACCAGCCCCTCCCACAGTAAACACCTATTGGAAAATTAATGGTGTGGGAAGCAGATGATTCACCCAGTTTTTCAGGCTGTCCCCTCTTAATCCTACCAGATGTACTTTGGGGATCTTGGAACTCTTGATAGGGTTGTTTCTTCTGTTTGAGCACATGTCTGATATTTCACTGTCTGGATTTTTATGCATGTTTAGCTTTGTCAAGCTATGACCAGTAAAATATGACTAACAAAATTAAACCAATTCCAGACAAATGTGGCGTTCCAGTGGTGGATCCATTCCCAGTGGACAAGTCTGAGATGAATGTGAAAGCAGTCAGTGAAGAGCCAGGCAAGCCCAGGGTGGTTGGTGGCAGCCCAGCACTTCAAATGTCCTGGCCCTGGCTGGTCAGTCTACAATACGAGAATGAGCACTTCTGCGGAGGCTCTCTGATTGCTGAGAAGTGGGTCCTAACAGCTGGACACTGTAACTTCAGGTGGGCAAAGTCTTTAACCCTTACACCACCACCACCATAGTGGAGTGTGCTAGCCTGCAGATTTTAGCAGCCTCCAAATCATTGTTGCTCCCTGACAAGCAAAACCACTTCATACTTCTTGCTTCACAACTGTCCCAGAAGTGTGTATTTACCACCTCCTCCTCCCTGCTGCTACAGCCCTTTTGAAAAACCCCAGACAGACACACATTCTTCCTTCTCCTCAAAACATACAATTTCCAGGGGTCTTCCATCAGGGCACTAGATGAATTAAACCTTAATATCCACCTTGGTTATTGGGTGACCAGTGTAATCACCCCCACTATCAGTGAAAATATCCTCCTAAAATAACTTCTACTGGCACTAATAGGTCTCTACACAGGTTTGCTTCTACATATATTATAGTATGACTAGCCTAGTGTGGTGCCTCTACCAGCCCAAGCCAAAGAGTTAATTATTACACTACATTTGAGGGTTAACTTAACTTGATGTATGCCCTCATATCTCTTCACTATTCAGTGGTAGTGAGATTGTGGCAGTTGCACCAGTATTTCATACAAAAGCATTGAGCTGAATTGTCTGACACGACTCCGTAACAGAGAGATATGCAGAATGATTCTTGGAAAGGTTTGGCACATTTGTTGTGTGGCCTGAATATTTGTGTCAATGTAGACTTCAGCAGAACTAGAATCCAGTTCCTGCTATAGTGATTAGTGTCACTAAAACTGAGTTTCGAGAATACTGGACTGCCTTGTTTAAAGTACACGTGAACAGTAATGCAAACATTTTGGAAATTGAAGGTTGATCTCTCCATTTTATTTAATTTTATTTTATTTATTTATTTATTTATTTTACAGTATGGTAACTTCTGATTGTTTTGGGTAGAATTTTCAAAAGCATCTGTGTGACTTAGTAGCAGAAGTCCCATTGAAAACCAATCAGATTTATGCTTCAAAGTCACACAGGTGCTTTTGAAAATCTCACCCATTATCTTAAGTAGAATTTTATGCCAGTTTTTTTTTCTTAACTGAACTGAAAATGTGTGTTCTGTTTTTCCTTGCTCAGTGCTCAGACAGACAGGATAGTTCTGGGGAAAACGTATTTGTTGCCAAACATAAAAGGCAACAACCCTGTCCTTGTGAAAACTGTGCACACGCACTATAACTTCAGTGGATTTCCTTCCAGCAATGATCTCTCTCTCTTGGAACTGGAGAAACCCATCAAACTCGGTACTATCTGGAGTCCAGTTTTTGTACTACAACTCTAGCTGTGTCTAAGTATGTGGTGCGGGATTGGCATGCTCCCTTGAAAAGGTTCTGATCCAAGACATGCTGTCTGATAAATATATGTAATAATATAACTCTGTTCTCTTCAGTAGCCATTAGGACACCACTACTATCTGGATAAGCTCATGCGGAGCCTGATCCAGGGAAGTCCGTAGAAAGTCTCCCGTATTTAAAATAGTATTTAAAATACTAAATTTAGAAGAACCAAGAGTAGGTACATAATTTCCATTATGAGGCCCTTCCTTTTTCTCACTGCATAAAGATTTGTGTGTATAACTCTCTGGCACTGACAGGCACATATACCTCTTTCTTTTGAAGCAAAGTATATTGCTTTGAACAAAGTATCTTGTTTGACAAAGCAAGTTAGCCGTGTTCAGAATTTAAAGGAATAGTTTGTTTACCACTCTACAAAATATCATCTTAGCTGTGTATATAGAGACAGTCAGAGAATATCCATCCATGGTTAAACTTAGATTTAATTCATGAGTAGGGGTGTTTATTCCAAAAAATACTAGTGTTACAGCTTGGTCAACAACATATTGGTGGAATAGAAACGTGGTGTAAACAGAGTTAGTGCCCGCTAATACTGAACTTTGAGTTAGTGAACCGTAGACACTGCTGTACACCCTCTTTGTGTGCTGTTGCTAATGCAGATCAAGCACCTCTTTCCCTCAATCCATTGAATCACTGTGTAGCTAGGGGGAGATTGGTCCACTGGTGAAGGTTTTTTTGTGACTTGCTTGCATGACGGGATTAATTGTGACTGACTTAGGAGTGTGCACTTGCTTGAGTTCTGCAGGAAGCCTAATTAAAAGTCTCCAACTTGGTTTCTCTGTCACAGTGTTTCAGAAGTCTCCCTCCCTCCCACCTTATTTATCAGACCAAAGTAAAGTGATGTCAGCCATATTGTGGTATGGTCACTAGGCAGAGACTTAAATATTGTAAAAGACCCACATTTCATGTAATTGTGACTCTTTTTAAAATGGTTCTCTCCGGCATTCAAACAGTCTGTGGGGAAAACCTAAACAATACTAGAGCCCATATGGTGCTATGATTTGTTTCATGGGATACTGGGTTGTTTGGTTTTGGGGGAAGTGGTGACTAGGAGAAAGGGGGTTAGAAAAACTGGAGATGGGCTAAATAAAAAAAGGGAAACTATACCAAATACCGACCTGATTCTCTTCTACTCAGGAGACTCTATAGCAATAATTTGCTTACCAGATAGAGATGAGGAAATAAGCATTGATGCAAGATGCTTAACAGCAGGATGGGGAGCAACAGAACCGGGCAGTAAGTACATGTTACTTTTCTAATATTAAAGAAAACCTATGAAGTCCAGAGCCTTGTGAGAGCTTAGCTGCTTGTTGCCTTCTAAACTCAGTTTACTTTTTGTTTCCAATATTGCCCCGATGTGTGACACATTTTCCAAACAGAAAAGAAGGTGTAGTGACTTTCCCAAAAAAGCTCACTCTATTAAAACATAGGATAGGGAAAGGGTAACAACAAACTTTAATGTGGTGAGACAACTTTCATGGTATCTAGATACCTCTTTGATCTCCTTGACCCTTGTCAATTGGTACGTTGGTTGTGTTAGATGATCTCCACTTGGGGTTGAGGAGCTGGTGTTAAACCCCTAATTACTCTTGAATGACAGTACAAGAGGACCAGGAAAGTTGTTTGGTTTTTTGTGGGGGGTTTTCCACTGACTTTTTCCTGGCAAGGGTTTATTAACATACTCACAGTGTTCTGTTGGCTCACTGCATGCATGTATAACTGAGCTACAGGAGAGTGGGGCTTTGTCCCCATTCAACGACTGGTCCATATAGTGCTTCCAGTGAATGGACTTAATTCATGCGTTAGCTCAGCTGACCCTCAGTTATAATTTTAGCTCTCAGGGTCCAGGGTTCAAACCCTGCTGATGACACAGGTGCAGTGAGTTATACCTGGCTGTGTGAATGGAGGGGAATTCTTTTTCTCTGAAGACGCACATGGAATCTCATTCTATGCAATGTGTTGAATGTGCATATGAAATGATGCAAGGTTCTAAAATTGTGTGTAAATGGAAATAATTTCTGCAATAGTAATCCCCAAATTGTAGTGTCAAGAGATGCCTGGCATGGCTGAAGAGGTTAGAGGATAACTGACATAATACACGCCTTAAATATGTAACCTGTTGTCATCCTGCCTCAATGGCACATCTCCATGCATTCCTTTGTTTTCACTAGAGGATGAATACTCCATCAGGCTGCAGCAGACAAATATACCTCTCCTCTCCAACGAGGCCTGTGTGAGCTACTGGGGACAGGATATTAAAAATACCAACATTTGTGGTGGAGCTGCTGGAGCAACTGCTTGCTCGGTACGGACCTGGACGGGGGATGTGAATACTTGCTTTCCAAGCTACTACTGGTGGCAAAAATGTAGCTACATAATGCGCTCCTGGGCACTATGGTAATACTACTAATATATCATTGAAGGTCAGAGTTTGAAACAGGACCCTTGTAACTCAGCTGATCTAAATATTTGTGAGCTGATTAAAAAACCCTTTTTACTCTCTAGTAGCAGCAAGTAACTTTTTTTTCTTTCCTCTTTACAGGGAGATTCTGGAGGGCCACTGATATGCATAATAAATGGTTATTATAAGCTGATCGGCGTTGTGAGCTGGGGCAGTGATAATTGCCATCCAAAGTCACCAACGGTTTATACCAGAATTTCTGCCTACAGGGACTGGATTTCCTCAGTCACTCATGGAAAAGTGTGATTGCTGAACTGAACTCTTATTTATTCCTTTTTTAAATGGGGAGGGATGTGTGAAATGTGCCTGGTAAAAATACCCAATAAATATGGCAGCATCTGTCACATACCCTGATTTTCTTTAAACATCTAAAGTGACTCTACTAATGCTCAATCTCAGCTGTCTTTTTCTAATGGTAAATCTAACACTCTAGCATGAAAAATCCATCTCCCAAAAGGTGTATGTACGTGAATACACATCTCTCCTTACATGGTTAGCATTGCCATTATTAGGGCCAAATTCTGTGCTGGTCTAAATTAGTGCAGTTCTTCTGAAGTCAAAAGAGCTGCATTAATGTACAAACAAAATGTGTTTATAAAAAATTTATTTAGCATGGCAATGTTCAGCTGTTGTTCCGTTGACCACTCCCATAACTTTTAGATCCACTAATCCCAAAAGAATAGTACAGACCAGCTGTTCAGATTCAGTTCAGGATCACCACTGTACTTAACACACTGCACTTAGTCTTATTGAAACGAAGGGCCTTGTCTGGTAGAAGTAAAAGTGGAGATAATGAAGAAGCATCTTGACCAGCTGTTCCAGGGTAAAGGTGCCAAGAAAAGGTGGGAAAAGCACAGACATGGAAGCTGGTGACCATGTCCTTTCCCAGCCATTACTATTCATGGGAAGATGATGTAAATGAAAACACTGTAGAAGGTAAACCTCAACAACCCAATGAGGAACTGAAATTGGAACAAGAGTGTGGTGTACCTCCTGCTGCTACTGGTCTTGTCCCCAATGACCTCCCACTTCAGTGGCCATTCTGGGCATGCTGGGTGGTGCAAGGTTGGTCTGGCTATTGGAGGGAATCAGTTGTCAGCAACTGTAACAGGATATGAGGTGCAGCTCTATGACTGTGTTTTTTTTTTTTTTTTTTTTTTTTTTTAATTCTTCAAGTTGTGAGAGGATGGGATGGATCTGCTCCATTTACCAGGGAGTTTTTCTCCTCTCATAAACCCTTTATATAGGGGAGGGAAGGGGACTAAGAAAGAATTACCTTGGCAGGAAAGGATCTGTGAAGGAAGAGGATCCGGAGATCTCTAAAATACAAGCTTCCACCCCCTTCTCTGTGTTAAAGGTAAGGATGACTAGTTGGAAGAAATTACTGCAGGTAGATAGCATCAAGACACTTCATTTAGCTAACAGGCTTTTGTTTCTGTATTGAGAAGTCTGTTTCTTTCTTTATGTTAATCTTAAAACTAAGTTAAATAGATTCATGAACTTGTGTTCTTGCATCAAACTTACATCTTCAGTGTGTTTTCTGTGCATGCCTCTTGTCTCTGATAGTGCATCTTCATTACCCAACACAGTGCTAAATGCTCATCCTGTCAGATGCTTCCAGCCATGCCATACATGCAGCCCTCCCACACCACTAAAAATAAGTATTAAAAACTACTACAGCTGAAAAGAGTAGTGTGTGAGTAAGACACAACTAGGCCTTTGTCTGACTGCTGTCTGTACCACCAATGCCAAACATTTAAAAAATCACGAGTCAGGCCCTCTCAAAATTGTGAGATTGGCTTAAAAAACCCAATACATTTAAGGCTCTTTATTTGCCTTGTGGTTTTTAGGATTCATGTTTTTAGCCCTTGTAGTTAGGGAGAAAAGCTCGGGGGGAAAAATTTCCCCTACAAAAGCTGAGATTCTCACAGTAACGTGACTCTGGAGCGTTAAGAAAAACCCCCAATAGGAAACTCTCTCTAAAATCATGAGTAGACCATATTGTGTGCTCAGACACTACTAGAGGTCTCCTGTCTGTAGAGGCAGCTGCCATTTTGGGGACAAAAGGTGAGACGATCTTTTATAGAAGAAAAATGCCCTGTTCACACGCTCTCATGGAGATCTCCTGGAGACTTGACTTGAAGTGACCTACCAGATATTCAAGGTTCCTGCTCAATATTCAGGATCCTGGACCTGTTCCTTTTAATGTTCCAGGTGGCTTGCTCTGTGTGTGTGTGTGTGTGTGTGTGTTTGTATTTGTAAGAGGGCCTTACAGGACTGACTTTTTTTTAAAGACTCAGAATAATTTAAAAGAACACTGTATAGACCTAAAAATTAACAGATCGATATGTTTTTGAAACAAATTACTTGGAAAATAATTTATT
The DNA here is from genome assembly GCF_002925995.2 of Terrapene triunguis. Taxonomy (NCBI): domain Eukaryota; kingdom Metazoa; phylum Chordata; order Testudines; family Emydidae; genus Terrapene; species Terrapene triunguis. The sequence goes on from NW_020664598.1 coordinate 17,964,044, forward strand.
CTTTTCCTTACTAGCCAGGACCTGAGTTCAGGACTCTAGATTTCCCCTACTTTAGCTGGTGACGTTACACCTAAAGGAAAGGTAAGGAAAAGACACAAATAATCTGATCTTCAGAGATGTTGAGCACCTACCACTCTCATTGAATTCAGTGGGATTATTCGCGTGAGTAACTTTTGGCCAGAAAAGAAGCTAGTGTGCTGAATTGGAAGTTGACATACGAGCGGGAGGTCGGGAGAGAACCCTCTTCTGTTTGTGAAAATAGTAAGTTTTTGGTTGAAAGGTTTGGTTTGGTGTCTGTATGCAAGACTGTGCATGATATATGTGTGTATTTATATATACACATACACACCCATTTCCTCCCTTGTTAACTATATTCAGATACACTTTTACCCTTCCTCTACTGGACAATCACTTTTAAAATTAGCCTGCGCTGATAGGACTTTGCTGTGGAAGATTTTATAGGGGATTGGTAACTATTCCTGAATCTACAGAGTGTAAGTTTTTGCTCTGCTTTCAAGTAATATGGCTTACTGCTGATTAGCAGGTTCAATTTCATGCACTACCAGATGTAGTATAAATATTAAGATATTAGTTTTGGATGGGATTAACTGAAGCACTGGCTGTATCACTAGGTAAATACTAGTTCCTATTCAGGAGTGACTAAAAAAACCATGGGCATTGACTGCACAAGGTACAGTTCAGTGGACAGTAACTTACATGTGTATGGAACAGGTGTAAAATCTTACCACGGTGTAAGAGCAGAGAATTCTGACTTGCACCCAAAATGTACTTTTAAAAACTGGAACTCTTTATTAATTGACAGGTTGTTATATTCTCGGTTAGTGGGATGAAGGTTTTGTGGAATGTTTTACCAGTTTCTGATCTCAGAATAGAATTTGGGTACAATCTCCTTACTTTTCATAGCATTCTCTTGATTTTTTTTTAAATTTGATCTTGGGACTGTTTAAAATACTTCCAAATGGGTAAGCAATTTTGCTGGAGAGAAAGCGTAAATACGGCCACATTGTTTCTGAGATAAAACTCTTGGTTTGTCAGCTGCATTCAAAAGAGAAGTTGCACAGAAAGAATAGTTTTTAGTTCAGCCCTGAACTTGGCAAGTGTCTCTTAAAAATATATAATATGACTAGGAAAGAGGGAAATAGATATATGTATGTGTACATGCAAGGTCTATTCTATATTTAAATATGAACTAATGGCTCATTTAGAGTTTTACGTAAGCTACACAACACTGTTTTCCAATTCCTATGCCCCAGTGCAGCATACGTCTGCCTTTAGTGCTGGCTCTGGTCCTGGTATATAGAGTCCAGGATTCAAGGGGATGATAGTGGGGTAGGCATTGCAGATAGCGAAGAGGCATGTTGGCTGTGGTCTGTGCTTATAGCATTGTACCCTGGCCTGTGGCACAGCCAGGCCACACCTGGAAAAGGAGGACCAGATCTTGTGTATGAATGTGTTTTATTATGGACTCTACTCTAGACAGAAAGAAGTCTCATATGGATCCTTCTGCTGCCTATGATTTGCTGGTGGCTGGTGTCCAGGACTGGGACCTGACTGGTGACTGTGTTCCTTGTGAGCTGCTGCTCATCGGAGAGACTGCCTTCACGGTGCTGGTGAACCCTCAGGGGCAGGTCCTGGTCGCTGCCTCGCAGTATGGCAAGGGCCGGATAGGGGTGGTAGCTCACGAGGGATACCTGGGGAAGCCCAAGATGGCACAGTTCCTTCAAAATGCAGTCAGCTGGCTCAGTATCTCCCCCCCCGCCCCCAAGCAGTGTCGGGGGGTGGGGTGGGGGGGGTCCACACAACTTGAGAGGTCTTATGGAGATTCTCCATAGGTCTGGCATTAGAATGCAGCCCTGCTCTGCGATCACGTCCTCACTTGGCGTTTATTGTACAGACGCCTATGATGATACACAGATGAGGGACCTGATCCACTTTGTAAAGAAAGGTGGGAGGTTGCTCACTGGGGGTCAGGCTTGGCATTGGACCTGTGAGCACAGCCGAGAGAGAGTGCTGTTTGATTTCCCTGGGAACCGTGTCACCCATGTGGCTGACGTGTACTTCACAGCCAGATATGGTGAGAAGAGGATCTTCAACGTCTCAGGAATGGTGCCAGCGATTCCTTTGATCACTCCATGAGTATCCGAACCATTCTACACATGTTTAAAGGTATCGTTAAAAGTACTGTAAAATATTATGTAGCCTCTCCATAATTAAGGTGGCAATCTGCTTCCATTATAAAGCTCTTTGTTAACATCCTTATAACTTCAATATGGAAAATCTATTTGGCCTGAAAAATACTGTGCAGTCTCTGAAGGCAATAAATAAATAAAATTTTAAAAATTCCACAGTTTGAAGGAAATTGGTGAACCTATTTCTTAATAACAAGTCATCAAAAATTATTTCGATTTGAGTTTACTTTTCCCCTCTAGCTCAAAAATAGCTGGTTAGCGCCCCCTTCAAATTTTCCATAGAGTTAGTTCTCCTTAAAGATTCACCTGCTAGCTATATTTGGGGGGGAAAATACATTACAATTACACAAGTAGTTGTACATTTTTGATGGGATAATAAAAGGGGGACAGTCCTGCTCCCACTGATTTTTTTGCTGTTGATTGCAATGAGTGTAAGATTGCGCAGCATGCGCCTTGTTTTCAGAAGACTTCTGAAAAAACGGTTCAAGATAGTGTAACCCTTCTGCCAGGCCAAGTTGATAGCAGCAAGGGCCGGGTTCAGTACATAGGGGTCCCTTCCCAACAGCGTGACACAGAACCAGCTCGAGCCCCCACCCAGTGACCTGGGAAAATCTTACACACACCCCTGGGCGCCTCGAAGAGGCAATACTTCCCCTCTCGCAAGCACAGAGCCTCGGTGTAGCAGAAAAATGTTTAATAACATGAGGTAAACGACATAGCATTAAATTGGGAAAACACCACAACTAGAGTTCATAGACCAAACCATGAGCGAAGACCCACCCCAGCAAATTGGGCCGTGTCCTTTCCCGTTGGTTCTTGAAACCAGCAACCAAAGTCCCAAAAGTCCAACAACCCCAAAGTCTCTTGGGTCCAGCAACCCAAGAATCACCAAAGTCCCAAAAGTCCAACAACCCCCCAAAGTCTCTGTCCCTGGTCAGTGCAGCCCCAGAGTTCAGGGGGGAGGGGCGCAGGGTGTTAAGGGGCACCTTACGTGATCCGAGACCAACCGGCCGCCTCTCCGTGGGGTTCCGCCGCAGCCTTCACCACGAGCCGCTCCACTCCACCTGCTGTCCCGTGAGCCGCTCCTGCCGTCCCACGAACTGCTCTGCTCTGCTCCGCTCACCGACCTGTGAGCCGCCCGGCTCCACTCCGCTCCAACCGTCCCCGCAAGGCTCCGCTCTGCCAGCTGCTCCTCCAGCTGCTCTGCTCCGCTCACCGACCTGTGAGCCGCTCCGCTCTGCTCTGCTCTGCTCTGCTCTGCTCCAACCGTCCCCGCGAGGCTCCACTCGGCTAGCTGCTCCTCCAGCCGTCCCCGCGGACTGCTCCGCCAGCCGCTTAGCAATTCAGGCTCCCCCACTAGTTAACACAGCCTCAGTGATCTCAGCTCTTAGTAACTTTAGCTCTTTTGTGATTTCAGCTCATAGTGATTTCAGCTCATAGTAGGGGAGCCCCAGTGCTGGTGCACTAGTGGCCCAAAGTGAACTCAGCTCAGCAGCCTGTAACTAGACTCCTAAGGGAATCAAAGTTAGCTCTGACATTCAACAGTGGAGAGAGGAGAAGGTGCAATTGGTGTTTCAGGCTCACGCAGGGGCCCCACACCACCAGGTAGCAATACCTGCCCCCAACCTCTCTCAATTCACTGCGTTTTGTAACCCAGGCCCCTTGACAAGCAAATGCTACTTAGGTAATGGTGACGGATTCACTCAGTCCTTCTGTCATACAACAGTCCCACTGGCCTTGATTCACAGAATCAGGGTAACAAACCTTTATTCTTCCTGCCCCAATAATAGAGAAACTGGGGATCCCACACCAGCCAAAGTAACCACTTTCAGTTGCTGTGTTTCATGCCAGGCGAGTGGGTGTGCCTATGCAAACAAGATCAGCCCCTGGAATTCTTTTCCACACTCGCCATAATTCACCACCAGATGTCAGGGTAGAGCTCATCCTGACTCTGCTTACAATAGGTAGAGGTGTGTGTGTGTGAGAGAGAGAGAGAGTGCAGTTGCGGCTTATCGCGCATAAGGAACCTTCCACAGGTGACGGTTAACAGAGATATTCCTATAGCACAAGTGCTAAAACATTTTGTTTCTTGTCGCTGTAGGACCAGGGTTTGAGTTCAGACTCTGTGTGTGGTTTATTAATGGAGACATGATGGCCTCTCAATAGCCAAGCTTCTGCCTGAGGTCCCATTCTATGGGCTGGTCTTCATTACAGGGAGATTGATGCTGCTACAATCAATGCAGCGGGTGTCGATTTAGTGGGTCTAGAGAAGACCCGCTAAATTGACGGCAGAGCGCTCTCTGGTTGACCCGGTATTCCAGCTCTCCTAGAAGAGTAAGGGAAGTCGACCGGAGAGCGTCTCCCATTGATGTAGAGAAGTGAAGACACTGGGGTAAGTCAACCTAAGCTACATCGACTCCAGCTACGTTATTCACGTAAGTTGACACCCCCGTAGTGAAGACAAGCCCTATGGCTGATATCAATCCCTAGTGTAATTTGTAATTGCAAGAAATCATGGTGCTTTCACGTGTGGAGTTTCGAATGTCAAAACTTTGAAGAAAACTTTTGAAAATTAACATTTTCAGCAAAAAGAAAATTTTTAATGGTTTAAGAAAAAAAGAATCCTGACCAGTTGTGTCGGCACAAGCACTGTGACATGCGTCGGCACAAGAGACCATCACAGAATTTTGAACATAAGTAGATTTTTATCCTGGCTCATGCATGAGGTAGTTTTCTAGGGAAGCAATGGTGAAGGATTTAAAAAGTTCTCATGCTTTGAAAACCATATGTGACTAACTGCCATTGAAGCAAGCGAAGAATAGAAACTCTAAGTGACTTGCCAAAAGTTGCATAGGAAACTTGTGGCTGAAACAAAACTGATCTTTTCAGTTTTTGCAGTAGCACTGCAATTCACGCTTCTGTGTTTGTGCTCCAAAAATATTTTTATAAAGATCACATTTTAAAAAGTGTAATTCTGGAAATATAACTAAGCCAATTTTACTGCTATGCTTCAAAGCAAAGCAATGTGTTTTCAGATATCCGAAGAGCTGAGTTGCTCAGTGAAAAGCGTATCTCCTCACCTCTCTCATTCCTTTTATCTCTGCTACCATGTCAGTCATTTGCATCTCACCAATTGCTCCCCATATGTGGCCATTTCATATAACAGAAGGTAAAGGGCAAGAATGAATGACATGTAACAGCCACATCATGATGATGCACAGTAAAGGGTCAAAAAAAGGCAGGCTTTGGTTTTTCATAAATGGAAAAAAAAATAGACCAGATTTGCTGTGGAGAAAAGGAATGGATATTTTGGGTGGAATGAGAGAAGGGCCAGATTGGTGCTGGGTATGGATAAGGAAGATGAAGGATTTAGGCACACACTCTTATCAAACATCTCCAACAGAACTGAGGACGGCTCAGAAGGGCATTACCTTGTCAGAGCTGAACTGGCAGGCTTAGGCAGCGAGGTGACTCTGATTGAAGGATATTTTGATCCTACTATGGGCAGGGTGGATAAACCAGACTCATGTCTCAGCTCAGACGATTCTATGCTAGTGTTGGCATTTCACCTGATGGCGACCTCTCTTGGCTTTGCAGACATGAGCTAGATCTCTGCAGACACTTAAAGCTTCTCTTCAGAGGGGTGTCTGAGTTGGACATAGTGACGGGTGGCGTGCCCTCTCATTTGCTCGTCCATGGGGCTTTGGCCTTCCCCCTTGGCATGGATGGCTCCTACCAGTGTTTTCTTGCATCGGCTCACTACGGCCAGGGCCGTGTGGTAGAAGCTATGCCTGAGAGCCAAACTTATGTGCTGCAGCTGATGCCGTTCCTTCTCAATGCCATTAAGTGGCTAGGTGCTGGGAAGAAAGGGAGGATTGGCATCAACCCCAACCTAAAGAGCGTCCATGACCTGCTAACTCAGCAGAAGGTCGTGTGCGAGATCTCAGCTCTGACTGACAACCTGAGCATTTACTGCTGCCAGTCCTACAGTGACACAGAGGCCAAGAAGATCCATGAGTTTGTGTCAGAGGGAGGAGGCCTGGTGATTGGAGGTCAGGCTTGTTGGTGGGCTTCCTAAAATAGTGACCAGACCACTATTGCTGAATATCCTGGCAACAGAATCCTCAACCGGTTTGGGATCAGCATCTTGGGGCAATATATGGAGACAGATAAATACCTGGTATTATGACCAGCAGAGGAGCTGCAATGTTACCACTTCTGCAGGGCACGCCCTCAATTCCAGCAGCACCTAGCCAAGAAAGAGGAAATCCAGCCCCAGCTGAAGGGCTGGCTCCAGAAACTGGGGCAGGACTGCATGGAATTGCTCCAAATCCCTATCAGCGATAGCCCCACATATTCCTTGCTCCACTGTATCCTGTACACAATACTGCACAGCAGTGGGATCCCACCTGTGTGCAAGGAATGCCCAGTCCAGAACAGGACCAAGGAGGCAGTGCTCCTGTGTCTGGCCACAGAGCTGTCCCAAACTATGCCAGACTGTGCTACTGTGAACTTCCCACCATCCCTCATATCACTCTGGAAGTCAACGGCATAAACCCAGGTGAAAGAAGCTGTCCATTCACTACCACCCACAAGTGGTATCATCTGTAGAACATGCAAAAAAATAGCACTGCTTTCCATGAGCCTGATGAGACCACACCTAGAATATTACTTGGTGTTCATAGAATCATAAGTAAGGTTAAGATTTTGTCACGGTTATTTTTAGTAAAAGTCACGGCCAGGTTGCAGGCAGTAAACAAAAATTCACAGAAGCCTGTGACCTGTCTGTGACTCTTACTTTAAAAAAAAAAAAAAAAGGGGGGGGGGGGGGGGGGGGGAGCTAACTGCCTGGGGGGGATTATGGACTCTACTCTATAATAGCTGTTCAGCCCCCCACCACCCGTGACAGCTGCGGGACCTGCAGCTCAGAGCTTCAGGGCTGAAGCAGCAAATGTCACGGAGGTCTGTGAAAATCAAGGAATCCGTGACTTCCATGACAAAATCTTATCCTCAATCATAAGTTACCAATATACAATGGGTATTGGGTTAGGTGTAGTCCATTTCCATTTTCTTCCCTCCAACTCTTCCTGAAGCCAGGGTAGACTTTCCCCTACAATCTTGATGGGGAAATACATTTCTAAGAAGTGCCAGTTGCTTGAGTCATTTAGTATTGGACTGGATAAAGCAATGGAGAACAGGACCTAAGACGTGCCCCTGTGGTGATATGCAAACACAGCATTGAAGATCGGGAGATGTCTGTCTCCTCTCTCCGGGGTGGCCTGATTTACATCATAGTGCCAAAGGGCAGCCAGTTGGGTAACATGCCTATCACTGTGAAAGGGGTTATGCAGGCTCCTTTCTTCAGGCTTGGTAAGTACGTGGATAAATGCACTGCACAGCTTTCACTAGACAATGTTGCTACAGCTCCTGATTTTGAAGACCTAAACAAAAGCATACCTCTAAGTATCAGTGACTCCACTTGGAACAGTTCTCAGTCAGCTGTTCAATGCTTGCAAGTGCTTTTTCCCCCTCATCTTTCACCTCTGCTGCCACCAAGTGGCACTATTTAATATTAATTTTGGGGAAGCATAGTCTATATTCTTCCTAGTCCTTTGTGTATTGCTTTCAGTCTTGTTCTTTGTCATGCATCTCTGACCTCCGAGTCGTCCTCTGCCTCTGGGTCCCGCTCCACATCCTTGTCCAAGATTTCCTCCTCCTGGCTCGATCCACTCTTGACTGGCACGCGAAGCCACTGAAGTATCCACAGTGGCCTTCGCAGTGGAGGTGGGGTTGCCGCCGAGTATCACATCCAGCTCTTTGTAGAACTGGCAGCTTGTGAGCGCAGCACCGGAGCGGCGGTTTGCCTCCCGTGCCTTTTGGTAAGCATTCCACAGCTCCTTCACTTTAACTCTGTGCTGCAGTGTGTCCCGGTCATGGCTCCTTTCTGCCATGCATCGTGAAATCTGTACGTAATATCATAGGTCCTACGGCTGGAGCGCAGCTGGGACTGGACAACCTCCTCTCCCCAAATGTTGAGGTCCAGCAGCTTGGCATTGCTCCAAGTGGGGGATCGCCTGGTGCGTGGAGAAGGCATGGTGATTTGGAAAGATGTGCTGAGACCACTCCCTGCATCACCGAGCAAACAGGAAGGGGACTTTCAAAATTCCCAAGGAATTTAAGGGGTGAGGCTCACAGCTGATCACCTGGAGGCAAGGCAATAGAGCTCAAACTGATGACCAGAGAGGCAAGAACAGACATTGTGGGACACCTCCTGGAGGTCAGTCGCAGCGCTGTAATCGACCAGGGTGTCTATACTGGCACCATAGTGCTGTACCTCCAGTGCAGAAAGCTGTATGCCTCTCATCGGGGTGGTCTTTTTTTATAGCGCTGCAACTGCGCACTAAGTGGCTTGGCAGTGTGTACACCTCGGGAGTTACACCGCAGAAAGCGACTTTACTGCACAGAAACTTGCCAGTGCAGACAAGGCCAGAGAGAGAATCATTATGGCACATTCTTGTGTATTTTACAAGTCTCCTGCTTCAAGGGCTTAGGGGACGTGAACTCCCATTGACGTGGACAGGAGCTATGTGTGCATGGAAAGTGTATTTAAGGCCTTATCTACACTACACAATGAAGTCTACCTACATTAGGTCGATGTACCACCACCATAGTAATTACTGCAGTTTTTCATGTTCACACTGCCCTTCTGCCACTGGTGTGTGTTCTCTCCAGGAGCACTTGCACCAACCTAAGTGGGGCAGTGTAGGGGGCTGAGAACCCGGGTTCTCAGTGCCGGGAGCTGGGCTCCCACCTGGGATCTCTGCGCGGTGCTGACAGGCGATATAAGTAATTCAGTGTCTACACTGCATTCGCCTCTTGTGGAGGTGGAGTTATTAGGTCGGTGTAGTGGGGGATTTATATCGGCGGCAGCAACGCTGTAGGGTAGACATTTACACAGTTAGGTCGACTAAGGCAGTTTATGTTGACCTAACCCTGTAGTGTAGACCTGGCCTAAATCTGTAGTGAGTATGTATGGCTCATTGAGTAGAGCAAACTGTAAGGCGGTTTGTGAGACTTCTCATAGGTAGGGGGCTAAACTCAGACCTGCGGCAACGTTACCACTGGTATGGAAATGCAACTCCACTTAACCCAGGGGAGTGGTGCCTGGGTACATTAATTTGAATTTAGGCCACAGATTAGGATATTAATCATTTCCGATTTAAAAATTAATTGTGAAGTATTTTCCTACATAATTTTTCTTCAGTTTTGATCTATAAAGCTCATAATTAAACTGACCCATAATGTTCAGTGTTTCTTGTACATAAGGCAAAAGCAGCCCTAATGAAAGTAAACCCAACTCCATGGAAATCAGTGAGCTTATATTAGGTATATTTTTGACCCATAGCCCTTAGAACATCTGCTAGTCTAACAAAAACGATCATCATAAAAGAATTTGTGAGGCAAAAACCTTAGCCTTGAGTATTCAGACAAATGAAGCAGGGGCTATGTGACAGCAACAGCATTAAATTTTCCCTCAAAGTAAAATGCCAGAGGTGTCATCTACAGGAGGGAAGAGGGTTTAACACTTTCCTTCCCCTGAAGTCATGACTCTAATTCCCTTCCCCCTTCACTGTTGCTATTGTCTTTATATGGAAGGTGTTCAGATACAGAGATGAGCAGCAGGATAAAATCCTAAAACAGATCTTAATGTTTTGAGGTTTTTTTGACTTGCACTAAAGACTAAGCAGTGTTTTTACGGAGCTGTCGGCAGTGACCGCCACATCTTTTTTCCTGAGTGGCCACAGTCAATTTAGAACCCATCAAAACAAATGGTACAATTTTCATAACATTTTGCAGGGAATTTATGAATTTAAAAACATAAATGAATCCACACGGCATGGGGGGTGCAATATAACTGTGTTAATGTTGCTCTGGGAGATCTTCCTTTTGAATTTCCTGATTTAGAATTCAAATAAACCAAAAAAGATACAGCTGAAGCGATATACTCTGCTGTAGATGTTTGCGTTTAATCTTGTTGCCACATTGCTCCAGGAGAGACCTCTAAGCACCAGTGGGAGACCAGCATCTGTCACTATCCTGCTCCATGGTGGGGAACTAGCTACCAAGAACCTCATCTTGACAGTGCCTTCTGACAGCATTTGCCATATAGAGAACCCAGAGCCTTTGTTGACCCTCTGGGAGCAGATAATGGCAGCTGTAGCTAAGCTGGCAGCAGCACTGCAAACGTTTCCTCGGCCAGAAAGGATTGTAGCAGATGTTCAGATCTCAGCTGGTGAGTATAACCTACTGTCATAAAAGGCAGCTGAGTAGCCCTGTAGTGCAGACAACTGAGCTGGAGGCTGGGAGCTAGGAGCTCTTACATTCCAGCCTCCCACTGTGTAGCTTTGGGGCAAGTCATTCAACCTCTGTATGCATCCTAAGGTTCCTATGGGTTTGCCTCTGGCTGTCCTTCTGACTAAAAGGCAAGGCTGGTAGAATTTGTCATTGTTACTGATGCTCATAGACCACATTTAAATAGGCTTTATTTCTAGAGTGCACCTCCCACCCACCCAAGCACTTAGGGAGGCGGGTATAATATGGTAAGAAAACACTGTAAGATTTGTGGTATTCACCTAACCCCAAATATTTTTCCACACACATTCATTGTAATGTCTTAATGAATTCTGTTCTAATACCACCCTCCTCACCCTAGTAATCGGGCACCTTCCAGTAGTGCATTGCTAATAGTTGTCACATGTGGCTTGTTCTTTCATCCTCTCCCCATGGGGAGAATTGGGTGTGCAATGGAGTGTTTTGTTTGGGAGGAGGAGGGGATTTTTAATGTGCATGCTTCTATTATTATTACTTGCATTACTGAGGAGCCCCAGTCATGGACCAGGACCCCAGTGTGCTAGGCGCTGTACAAAAACAGAACAAAAGGATGGTCCCTGCTCCAAAGAACTTTTTTTTTCTATGTGTTGAATTCTTTTGCTGTGCTCCTCTCTTGTTTGCTCGTCTCACGAGTATTGGAGCAAGCGTTACTGGTAAATGCTCACGGAAAACAAATCTGAGTTATATGAGCCAATATTTGTGAAAACTGAGTTTTTTAAATCCCATGTGCAAGTATTCTCACCAGAAGTGCACTACTCTGGGGGGCGTGGGGGTGAGAAAATAGAAACAAAACCATGTGACTTACCTGAGCAACATGGATCAGTGTGTGAATGTGGAGCATCAAATACACCAAACAGTGTTTTTAAAAATAATTTAACTTATCAAATAAAATGTGAGGAAACCACAATCTGCTTTAGGATAGCTCACAAGCAGAACAAGGGGTTGAATTTGCCGGATGAATTATTTCTTGTGAATTGTTGTATAGCTCTAAAGCCTGCAATAAAGTAACGGTTTTAAAATGAGTTTCCCCTCTGGGCTGTTGGCTCCATCTCCTCCTATCAGGCTGGATGTATACTGGGTTCCCCATTGTGTGCCATTTGGATTCAGTGAAGGAGTTAGTGAACATGGAATACATACAAGCCAATGTTCTGTGGGGTCCCATTCATGAGCTGGGACACAACCAACAGTGGGGAAGCTGGGAATTCCCCCCTCACACCACTGAGGCCACATGCAACCTCTGGTCTGTCTATGTGCATGAGAAAGTGCTAGGATTCCCAGACAGAGAGCTCATGAAGAGCTTCACCTGGGGCGCCAGAGGGAGAGGGTCAGATGTTAGCTTGAGAAAGGGGCCTGCCTAAAGGACTGGAGTATCTGGATTGCACTGGAGACCTACCTGTAGGTGAGATGGGGAGAATGGAGTCAGACATTCTTATGAAACTGCTTCTACAAAAATGGCTCCCTGATTGGGTATCATGGCTTCCACAAAGTGGTGTTTTATCAGTTTTCTCATGTTTGTTTGGGTGTGAGGCCTGTCATGGAAAGCTCCATAATGTACTCCTTGGGGAATTCTGTGCCAAAATATTAAAAATTCTACAGCAAAATAAAAATTATTAAAAATTCTGCTTATTTTTTTTGTCAAAATAATGCAGTATAGTCCAGCTAGTTTCAATTATTTTGGTAATTTATTTAAATTACAATACAATGGATGGAGAATGGGAGTGGGGAGCTGTGATAAATAAGGGGGGGTAGCTCCCTTTTATGGACATCCAGCCAGTCAGTAGCTATAGAATCCTCCTTAGCAGCTGTGCCCTAATTGCCTTAACTGTAAAGTGTTAAGAGAAGCTTAACCTGAGTTTGCACCTGACCAGAGAACCAATAGAGGCTTTACCCTTTCAAATTGGAAAAACTGCTGGCTGTGGAGCGTTTTTTTTTTTTTTTTTTTCTCTCTCTGGGGCTGGAGAGAGGGGAAGGCAGCAACAAGCTGTAAGCTTTAAGCCAGGTATGGGAAATCATCCTCATCATACCTAGAAACTCCTCATTTGGAACCCCAGATATGTAAGTAGCACAGGAAAAGTTAAGACAGATGCAACTAGGAACCTTTTTGGTTGTTTTGGTTTGTGAATTCCTCTGTGCTAACCCCATGTGCTTTTGCTTTGCTTGTAACCTTTAAGCTAAACCCCGAGAAAGTTATTTTTGGTGTTTAATCCCTGAAGCCTGAGTTTTCAGATGTTTCTTTCTTTTTTAATAAAATTTACCATTTTTTTTTTTAAAGAATCCTTTGATTCCAAAGTCCTTAGACAAGGGGTTGGTCTGTGCTCACATTGCTAAGGCAATTGGTTGGTATTTTATTCTCAAGCCTCCCCAGGAAAGGGGGTGAAGAAGCTTGGGGGGGATATTTTCGGGGGATAGGGATTCCAAGTGACCCTTTCCTGAGTATTTGTGAAAATCACTTGGTGGTGGCAGCAATATCTGTACAAGGCAGAAGACTGTGTCTTGGAAAAGTTTTAACCTAAGCTGCTAGAAGATAAGCTTAGGGGGTCTCTCATGGGGGTCCCCACATCTGTACCCCAGAGTTCAGAGCTGGGGGGGTATACCCTGGCAGGAGCATTGGAGGGAATCACAAACCCCCCTCTATCTAATAATAATGTAGCTAGTATTGACCCTTTACTTCTAATTATTAGTCAACAAATATATGCAGGCATATTCTCAGTGTTACATCATAGGCAACTGAAGAGCAAGTGAGGGCTGGGGACTCAAACTCATAATTTATACTGGCTACTGACCATCTCCAGAAAGGTCAGTAGCAAACAGCTCTTGGAGCACATTTTGATAGGAAATTTTTTCAGTCCAAAAATTTAGACCATTTCTAATCACTAAAGCTCCATAAGCATTTATAAGGCCATACTGTCCTTTACCAGTGGGAAAGGGGGAAGGGATTGCTTCATGTGGTGCTTCCCAGATGGCTACATTGATTTCCACTCCCCCCCTCTTTTAACACTTTGAGTCACGGAATGCCCAGCTGCATGCTCCGTTCAGTAAATTCATTGGTCTAGCAACAGGTGAAAAAGAAGAGTCCTCTCCCAGCTGAGTACTGAACTTCAGATAAAATGAGAATCTGTTCACTGTATGTCTTATTTATTATGGGCCAAAGGCCTTTAGAGGATGCTATTGTCACATATATTTGAGTAACTTTGACACATTGTTTAATAGAAGGCAATGGTGGCACATACACACCAATCAGCACATTAAAATATGCAAGCTGAAGTGTTTCTCCACTCTGGAAGGTGACTCATTTGAAAATAGAACCTTCTTACTTCACAGACGTACTGCTAGAGTGTATCTATTCACTTTGGTGAGAAAACTGTTTACTCCTGTTAGTTCGGCAGAACCAATCTAGCTAGAGAACACTAGCTGTTTCCTATACTTCCTTGTGCATCATAAATAGAATTGTTTGACTTGCTTACACACTGAAATCCACTGAAAACAATGGTGTTGCACCGAGGTTAGTGGGGGCCTGTCTGCAGAGCCTTTATTACTGCTGATACGCAAACAGTTAAGAACCCAGGTGTGTCCCAGATCTCAGGCTGACTTTTTCAGGGCTGTTTCAAATAAACCTCATCTTATTTATAAACTGAGCATGACTGATTTGGAAACTTGTGAGTCACATGAACTACAGAGACCCAAGATACCATTTTGTGAGTCACTTTTCAGAGTAGAACAGTTTTCAAGGGCCCTCCTGACTATTTAAGTCTGAACACTGAAGCTTATTTTCAATAGCTTTACTCCCAAGATGGCAGTTACCAAAGAACTAAATACTCAGAGATGTGGTAACCATTAATGTTCATGAGGTGTAATTGTAAGCTTTGATCATGAATGTTCAGGAGGTGAGATGCAGTGCAATGTGTTTGGTTAACCTTAATTTAGGGGCATAGGCTACAGTGCAGCTCCTTGTTGCCTCCTAGCTGCCAGAAGCCTTTGGCTGGGAAAGCTTCGTTCAGCTCTTCTCAGATGACCAGAAAATGTCTAACATCCCAACAGACAACCCTTCCAAGATGAACCTGTGGGCAGAGAATTTCTCTCAGCAAGTGAAAAAGAATTTGGCCCCTTTCTTTAGGACATGGGGGTGGTCTATTAAGGTGGAAGTCTCCAAGAAACTGGAATCTCTGCCCAACTGGGATGAGAACCCAGTGAAAAAGATTGACTTAGTCATGAGAAATATTAGCTGTAATGTTGTAAAGATCTTTGACAGTTTTATGTTTCCTAAATATAATAAAACTGTATTAGACTCTCCAGGGTGTAAATGTACTATCTGTTTCAGACTTAGATACTATGGTGATGGGTATGGTTTATAAGTACCTAGAGAGAGAGGTACAGGAACTCCTCAGTTAATGTTGTAGTTATGTTCCTGGAAAATGTGACTTTAAGCAAAACGATGTTAAGCGAATCCAATTTCCCCATAAGAATTAATGTAAATGAGGGGGTTAGGTTCCAGGGAAATTTTTTTCACCAGCCAAAAGACTATATATATACACACACACACACACACACGCAGTATAAGTTTTAACTAAACAATTTAATACTGGTACATAGTGATGATGATGATGATTGTGAAGCTTGGTTGAGGTGGAGGAATCGGAGGATGGGATATTTCCCAGGGAATGCCTTACTGCTAAATGAACTAGCAATTGACTGAGCCCTCAAGGGTTAACTCTCACAATACTCTACAAGGCAGCAGGAAAGGAGGGAGGGCAGACAGACACACACACCCTGTGTGTGAGAGAAAAAAATGCGCATTTTCCCTTTAAATAGCTGACCCCACGCTTAAGTACACTGCCTTGTTACTTAAATCAGCTTGCTGAGACCTGAGAGGGCAGCTATTGCATAGAAGCTCCCTCCCTCCATTGTGTCCCCCCTGCTCTATGGAAGATGGGGTAAGCGGGGTGCAGGAGCAAGGGGGAGGGGGAAACACCCTGACATTAGCTCCCCTTTTCCCTCCTCCTCCCCCTGTACAGCAAGCAGGAGTCTCTGGGAGCAGCTCCAAGGCAGAGGGCGGGAGCAGCTCCAAGGCAGAGGGCAGGAGCAGCACATGGCAGTGGGGGGAGGGACAGCTGCTGCACAGGGAACTTAGGGGAGTGGGGAACTGATAAGGGGGCTGCTTGTCCACCCTGGTTCCAACCACCCACCAGCTAGCTGCAACGGGCTGCTCTTCCTGCAAGTAGTGGACAAAACAGGCGGCTGCCAAACGCCGTTAGAAGGGAGCATTACACAACTTTAAACGAGCATGTTCCCTAATTGATCAGCAACTTAACATCGAAACAACGTTAACCGGGACAACTTTAAGTGAGGAGTTCCTGTATTTCCTGGATCTGCTTTCTTGGTCATGTGAGACAAATATCTATCATGCACCTGAATTTTCTTCTGAATATGCTGATTCCTTTCTCTTTAAGGAAGCAAACCTAGGTCCTGACTGTGGCATTTAGTGACTGGCCTGAACTGGGGATTGTACAGAACTATGCACCTTCAGTAGGCACAATCCTCGCTCCCAGCTTCCTGATGTATGGTGAGCATATATATGGGGAAATTGAGGGGACACCTCTATCAGGGCTCCAGTGCATGGTTACATGTTTGTCCTGGAAACAGGACATGTGCAACCAGGGTAACCCCTTAGCATTTTTATGGAAGGAAACCCATTGTATGTACATGACTCCTGCACCAGAGATAAGAGACTGGAAAGAAGCAGTGAGAGAGGGCTAGGCTTGTGGCCGAGAGCAGGTCAGCTTGAGAGGGGGTAGCAGTAGTGTTGGCTCTGTGACTGCATTTGGGTGGGAGGGGGACTGGAAGAAAGTTACGGGTTTTGTGCATCTGCCAGTATTCTGGGGTGGACGCTTAGCTTTGTAAACTGTTATAGTTTTTAGGAAGAATGACTGGCATTATGGAGATCACTTTGTAATTGGGTGGACTAGAAAGACATTGTGATGTTGTGCAGTCTATATGGTTTTAGAAAAATATGGTAATAAGTGAATATAACGTAACTGGGATATGCTTCATGCAAAAGGTCTCTTGTAAGGTATCATTACAAAGCTTATAATCTACTGAGTGTGATCATCCAATTTGTATAAATGTACCACTCTTGTATCTAAAACTAGATATATAAAATATAACTCTGAGGGCCTATTGTAATTATGTAAAGTGTGGGCCATTAATGATGGTTTGGAATCTTGATGACTCCCATTAACAAGGACCATTATCCGCAGATGGCTGTGTTTACCTGTGAGTCTTCCTGTATATGTGTGTGCTGGCAAGTGGGCAATGAAGTCTTGCAGTGACATGTGATCATGTCACCTGAACTGGAATCCATCTTCAACCTGGTGCTTTTCCAGTGAGAGGGGGTGGAAACCCAGAGGGACAAAGGGTTCCCGCCTTATGCAAAAGATATATAAAGGGGTGGAACAGAACAAAGGGGAGAGAGGAGCCATCATGAAGAATCCCCTAGCTATCACCTGAGCTGGAACAAGAGCTGTACCAGGGGAAAGAATTGTGCCCAGGCCTGGAAGGTGTCCAGCCTGAGAAAAAACTTACTGAAGCATCTCTGAGGGTGAGATTATCTGTATTCAGTTTGATTAGACATAGATTTGCGCATTTTATTTTATTTTGCTTGGTGACTTACTTTGTTCTGTCTGTTACTACTAGGAACCACTTAAATCCTACTTTCTGTATTTAATAAAATCACTTTCTACTTAGTAATTAACTCAGAGTATATATTAATACTTGGGGGAGCAAACAGCTGTGCATATCTCTCTATCAGTGTTATAGAGGGTGAACAATTTGAGTTTGCCCTGCATAAGCTTTATGCAGGGTAAAATGGATTTATTTGGGTTTAGACCCCATTGGGAGTTGGGCACCTGAGTGCTAAAGACAAGCACACTTCTGTGAGCTGTTTTCAGGTAAACTTGCAGCTTTGGGGCAAGTGATTCAGACCCTGGGTCTGTGTTGGAGCAGACGGGAGTGTCTGGCTCAGCAAGACAGGGTGCTGGAGTCCTGAGCTGGCAGGGAAAACAGGAATAGAAGTAGTCTTGGTACGTTAGGTGGCAGCTCCCAAGGGGGTTTCTGTGATCCAACCCATCACAGACATTACAAGGGTTGAGCTCCCAGATGATGATGGCTTTCTTGCAGTAGCATTGGCTTGGAAGTAACTGACATAAAAGGAGCCAGGCAGGAGAATACTGGTCAGATCAACATGTAGCTTCTAAGCTGGATGTTTCATATTAACTTTTGTGTTTTGTTAGCATTACAATATAATAAAATCAGAATGATAACTTCCAAGGGAATTCACTGGATCAGGGCCTACCATTATGCTTCAGTCTCTGCATTTTATGGGCAGACCAGATCATTCCTTATTGCCCATAAAACAGGGAATTTAATTAGTTCCTGAAGTCTCAGTCAAATTAAATGGAGGAACAAACTACCGGGTGTTTGAATGAAGGAAGAGGTACTGTATACTGAGTCTTCCAACTGGCACAAGATTTTAATTCATTTTAATAATCTTTTAGAACAGCAGAGAATGCATCAAAGGTTTAATTATCACTCATTTTTCAAACAAACAAGGAAATGTAACACCTATTAAAATGTATCATAAAATACACTGAACAAAAAGGGAAAAAAATCAAGCCCCCTGAATGGTAATACAGTATAACAAGATGAGTTGGGTAGCTTAACTCAGAGGAAACTGACTAATCCCAAGCACCCAGGAAGTCACTGTAATAATTTTTTGGCTCAATTAAGAGTGCTAATGCAAGAAGATCTGAGGCTTTCAAGAAGGGAAGGAGGATGTAAGAAGTTCTGCCCTGCATTTCCACTGCTGCTGCAACTTCTCACTGACTTTGTGTCCTACACTCCATGGGTGCTCAAAATTTGTAATAAGATAAGTTTTAATGCTACAAAACTTTAACAATTTTAAGTCTTGGGGAGAAAATGGCCATGATGGTCTAAAATAGAAGCCCTGAGTTAACCCCCTAAATCTACATTTAGGCATCTGCCCAACTTTCAAAATCTTGGCCCAGGTTTTTTTTTTAAAACTTAGTGAAAATATAACCATCAATAATGTTTGTACTAATGTACTGTGTTGAACAGCTATTAGCAAACTGCCCATCTGGTGAGAGGAGACCCTCTGGAAACCAAATGGACTCCTTTTTCAGGTATGCTGGAAAGCTTTTAGACACGTTCTTACCAAGCACTCACTGTGCATCCCTATGGGATGGGTTGTAGAACATTTTGTAGGGATCATGGCAGGAAGGAGATGGGGTGTGGGGGATGGAAAGGATGGTGTGCTGCTCCTGGGAAGTGTTGGGTGTCCTCATCAGTGAACCTGCATATTCATAGTGAGTATTAACTGCTTGAGCTGTCCATCAATCATCTAGCACCACAGGGTCAGATAAGAGTTTGTAGCTGATCAGGAAGTATGGATAGCATTGATAGCTATTGAAGATCACATAAATATTTGGACTGGTCACATTATCCACACATGAGTCAAAGCATTCCCTACCAGACTCTATTTGTGGAGGCTGCCAATAGCGCTTTTTCCCGCGTGTACATTTGCCGCCCAATACTTTGGCCAAGAACATGTGGCGCGGCCCACCCTTTCCTGCCTGGGCATAGCGGTCAGCCTGGTCTGCGCTCACAGTGAAATAGCAACCTCTGCCATACATATGTGATCCTGAGAGGTGAGTGTCAAACTTTATCTGGCAGGCAAACCCCAGGCGTTTGGCTGAGGTGCTGTGGAAGAGGTGCTTCTCTAGCCTCAATTTCTCCTCTGCTGAGAGGCTCTGTGACATTAAATCCTTCTGGCTGAGGAGGGAGCAAAGGAGAAACAAGTGTGGTTAGTTACTGACCTATGGGGAAACTTGTTACTTCCCCAGCACCTCAACCAGGAACCTAATCCCATCTCCACTCTGTGTGTCCGTCTTTTTGCTTCCTCAACATGTAGAAAACAAGTTGTAGGCTAAATGCCTCTCTCCATTAACCTGGAGTTCAAGTTCAAATAATCTAATCACTCACTCTGAAAAATGGAAGTGGGGCTACAGAAGCTCACCAAACTTCTAGATGCTCTAGCCCTCTAAACCTGGGTAATAAGCACAGTTGTATACAGCATGTGTAAGAGTAGGAGTGTTGCTCATGCATTTGCAGTTGTAATTCCTGTAACTTCTGTCTGCATCAATAAATCACCCTTCATTTAAGAAATTAAATTTGACCATCTCACTTATTCCCGCCTTCACACGGTGAGGCTTCAGCTTCATCCCAAACCTGAATATCATTTGTGACTCACTGTGTCTTTCTGGCTACCATGGAGGTGGTGACAGAGAGGCAGAGTTAAGGTTGTTTAAGTAACCTTAACCATGTATTTCTGCACTCTAGCCCTCTTTTTAAAGAATAATCACACCACATGTGGAGGCTGGCCATTTAAATCCCACACTGGAATGTAGATATTGACATTGTGCTGATGCATGGTTCAGATGTTGGAAATGTAAATCCTGGCACTAGTACCATGTGCTGCAGATCTGCACCCTGGGACTTAAGCCCTGAAATTCACAGTCCTTGTTTATGTATGCAGCAAGATCCCACAGTGCTCAAACAGGTCTTTCTTCCCATCTCTGAATATAGCAGGATCTGCACAGTGGGGCATTTAGCACCTGGATTCACTCATCCACCTCCTACCTACTGCAGGATCCACACACTAGCACATTAGCAATGAGATACAGATTTCCAGTCCTCAGAGGGCTCATATTTTTGCATCCCAGGCAATAAGCAACACAATCAATACTTCCACTCTGATCTAACCCTCTCTCTCTCTCTCTGTCTGAAACCCTCTGGAACAGCATCAATTTTACCTGCAGTATTTTTGCCAGAGAAAGTCATTCCGGATCCTGTGAACTGAGAGCAGAAGAACTTTGTCCTCTGAGAGAGACTTGTGGAAGAGGGTGTAAATGGTGTGGTACGCTGCTTCTGATGGCAACACCTCTTCCTGCACAAATGGGACACTGCCTTCTGGACGCTTGATCCAGTAGGCAGGATATGGGCCATTGTAACCATCTGTAGGATCTTCTCCAGGGACGTTAGAAGTGGGAGAATAATGCATTTCTGAGGGGCTGCTTGGAATTGTCCTAAAGTGAGAATAAGACACAATTTAATTCATCCTAGCACCACTTAGATGCCATTAGTGATGGTATCACTTGTGGCGTTCCTTACCACAGCTGTGGCAGCATCTGGAGGGGTGAGCGATAAGTGGGCCGGAGCTGGATAGTGTGGCTGTTTCCTGTATTATGGTTGTATATTAGACTCTGCTTGAAGTCCATGGTGTAGCGGTGGCCTCGCAGCTGGAAGACATGCTCTTGTGTGCAGTCTTCAAAGGCAGCAAGGAAATCATGCGAGAGGGGCTGAGAGGGGAGAGAAAGGGAGAGCTGCAGTTACAGTAGCTGGAAGAAGGCTAGTCACTTCCACCACGCATGTTGCTCCTCGTGGTTAGAGCTCACCCTCGCCCTGGAGCAACCAATCTCCTGGCACTAAAAGGAATTCCAAATCCATGTTCATTCAGTCCTTGCCTTCACCACCATACACAGACAGATCCTCAAAATGGATTTATACCCTGAAGAGACAGCCCTCCTCCCAAAAAGGGTGATCTGAGTCCTACTGTTTTTACCTCCTCGTATTTCTTCCAGATGCTGCCATCCTCCCAATATACTGTCCACTCAGTGGGGAAGTAGGGGTTCTGCTCAGGATGACTGGTGTTGGACAGCCGCCGTATATTACTGAAAGGCCCATGATGACCTATTTTCAATGTACTCAAGTTGACTATCCCAGACAACGCCTTTCTAGGAAAGAAGAAAAATTGCTCATCTGTAACTGGAGTTCTGAGAGTAGATTCAGTACAGATCCCCATTTTTGGGATGCTCTTGTGTCGCCTATATCGAGCCTGGAAGCCTCTAAGATGTTCTGACTATTGAGGACTCCACCATGAGCAAAATTGTATCTCCCCTCCCCCCCCTTTCCCTATTCTCAGTTCATCCTCATTTCTTGAGAGGGTGGAAGGAAGGGTGGGTGGTGTGAATTTGTATTCCAGTTACAGGTGAGTAGCTGTTATGTCTCCAGGTACTGTCAGGACAGAGCCACACAGTTGGGAGATTCACAAGCAATTAGTCCAAGGAGGTAGGGATGAGATTATTCTAATTAATAATTGCAAGACTACTCTCCTGACCTGGAGCCCAGGGCCAGGCTGAGCTCCAGGTAGCAGGTCTACAGATTTCCACTACTGTAACTTTCTGAAGGCATAACCTAGAAGCTTCTGTGAATCTAAAGGAATGCACCCTGGAACCTTCAGGCACTGGGATACCTGCAAATCCATGACATGTTTTGATAGAAGCTTTAGTCTACTTCAAACATTAGGAGATATCTTGTTCCCTAACTCTGTCACCACAAACCACAAATAATCTAGGGATTTATGAAAAGGAAACTTTTTAACGTGAGCCTTTCTTTTCTGGGAGGAACTTCTTCCCTATTCCATCATGAATGGAATCTTCAGCCTCTAAGAACTCAGGTCTGTTGCAGGAAGGATTCTACTCCTGGCCACAGCTCCCCTTTATTTCTGCTTACTGAAAGAGTACTACCTACGCTGTAGGAAACACTCAACAATTGATAAACAATCCAACTTTTAGAATAATGGGATCATTTAATTTTATGACTGAATTGTAACTTTTTGTACAGGGTACACTCAGACATATTCACATCAGGAGGCCAAAAACTATGTCTTCTGTTACTCTAGTAGACGATGAGGATGGGTCACTTTGGGAGAGATGTTACTTCCCAAAAAGAAATGATTAGGTAAGCAGTGTTCCTTTCTGATTCATAACATTGCTGCACTCTATGATGAAAGATGAGTAGCCAACAGTAAAGCCACAAATATGGGGATGGAAGAACAGAAATGCAGAAAATGACTGAGAGTGAAAGTTCTCTCCCCATAACCTAAAATTGTGAAATAATTTATCTGGGAACCACCCCATGCAGCGCCTTCCTGCTAAAGGAGGCCTCCATGGAGGATAAGAAATCAACTCTATAGGACCCGATGAAAGTACTCAGGAAACTGCCTGGCTGCTCTGCATATTTCTTCTGCTCATGAAACTGAGCAATCTCATTTTCAAATGTGCTTTGACACCCTCAAGCTTCCGTGATGCAGCTTCTGATCCATCTGGCTAGAAAAAGGTTTGGAAGCTCTTAGGCCTAGGCACTTAGTAAGGAGATCATGAGCCCTATTAGTCTCCTGCCTTTCCAAGTCTGACCTTTATATTTAGACATTAAGTGCTCAGTGCCCATACATGTTATGCCACAGTTTTACCATAGGATGCTTTCCTTCACACCAGAAGTAGAACGTGGACCAAATTGCAGAGTAAAACTTAATAGTAGATTCATGCCTTGAAGTGAGAAGTCTCTCTCTTATTCTACAAGAAGCTGATATGGCCTATGTTTTTCCTTTTGGTGCCCAGGCTGCTATCTGCAAGTAGTTCAAGTTGTGATGCAGAAGGGGCCTCTGATGATAGGAGGTGTGGTCTTTTGGGCAGGTGTCATGTCAACAGCTGGACCAGATCTCAGCACTAGGACCTCCTTGGCCAGTAAAACAGCAGGAGCATTGCTTGTGCCCCTTTTTCCCACCATGATCTTCTGCACTCCTTTCCCTATGATAGTGGAGGAAGGCATAGAATATATATGGTTTGGATATTTCTGAGCAAGGGCATCTTTTCCCAGGAACTGGGTATCTGCTTCCCTTGTGAAGTAGAGGCAAGTTTTTGCATTCCTCTTGCAGGCAAACTGATCCACTTCAGGTTGGGTGAGATGTTGAATCCTGGTTCAGCAACCATTCCATGTTGCCTGAGCAGAGTTCTCAAGAGATAATCTCCTTTTTGAAAGAGTGCTTTTTATATGGGATGCTCACATAGGATAAAATCTCCATTGCCTGTGAGTGGAGCTTCTAACACCTGGCTCCTCCCTGAGTGGTCAGACCCAGGGGTGGATTAATAATTTTGCCGCCCCTAGGCCGGGAAATAATTGCCGCCCTGGCCCCGCCCCGACTCCGCCCCTTTCCCACCCCCATTCCAACCCCCTCCCCAAAGTCCCCGCCCCAACTCTGCCCCCTCCCTTCCCCTATTGGATCCCTTCCCCAAATCCCCGCCCCCGCCTCTTCCCCAGCACGTGGCGTTCTCCCTCCTCCCCCCTCCCTCCCTGCCCCACGAAACAACTGTTTCGCGGCGCAAGCGCTGGGAGGGGAAAGAAACAGGACGCGGTGGCGCGCTTGCAGAGGAGGTGGAGGTGAGCTGGAGCAGGGGGGCGGGGCGCGGAGGGGACCTTCCGCCCCTGCAAATTTGCCGCCCTAGGCCTAGGCCTTGTCAGCCTAGGCAATAATACGGCACTGGTCAGACCACTACAGTTGTAGTATTGTTGACTTGCACTAGAAAATGATCTCCATTGATCTACAGCTGTACCACCAGAAGAATCAGCCTACCTGCTCAAAATTTTAGCAAACTGATGCTTTCCTCCTCTGTGGGAGCCCATTGGCCTTGTGCTGTCACATTGTACGTAAGAACGGCCATACTGGGTCAGACCAAAGGTCCATCCAGCCCAGTATCCTGTCTTCCGACAGTGGCCAGTATCCCAGAGGGAATGAACAGAACAGGTAATCATCAAGTGATCCATCCCTTGTCGCCCATTCCCAGCTTCTGGCAAACAGAGGCTAGGGACACCATCCCTGTCTAAAAGTGTTTCCAAATCCTTTGTGGCTGTCTTAGGGGTGAGCACCCTTGGGTCTAGCGATCATAGGGGATAGACTGGATGCTAAAGTTCAGGCAGATGGAGCATCAATCCGGTACATTTCTATCACACATTCATCTTAGGCATTGGGTATGAGGGTCAGAAATTGGGAATTTCAAACTAGAAAATTGGCATTCTTTAATACGAGTCTATTTTTTGTGGACTACCATCTATAAGGGCTACATGTTTCCAGGAATCAAGCTCTCCAGGGGATATAAAATTGCCCTAGTAGGACTACAATTATCTAGCTACATAATATCTAAAATGTATGTACAACTATTCTCACCGGGGGGCAAATTAAAAATGGTGAGTGGACTCTCAAGGGGAAAGACCAGAAACGTTCAGCTCTGCTTCTTTTGGCAACTGGAAGTCACTGAAGTGGGAGGGGGAAAGGTAGCACATCTCCTTGTATAACCTCACATAGAGCATTCTATGGCTTGGTGCAAAGTCCTCACAACTCTAACCTGTCAGAATTTTCTAGAGGGGTGCAGGCTCAGCCCAAGATTGGGCTGTATTGGCAATACTTGAAGGAAAAATGTAGTTCTTAGTGATTCCTGATGGGAAATACCAGCACTGGAGGAGCTGTGAGCTCCCTATTCCGCCAGCACCAGTGTATTCCCCCTAGTGCTCCCCACTAGAAGAAGCAGGAAGAGTGAATTGTGAAGCTCAGAGAGGAAACGAGCGCTATTATTTTCAAATGTAAATCCCTACATTCTTACACTACCTTCTGTTGGGAGAGTGCAGCATTACTGCTGCTAGCCCCTGTTTTCCCTGACAATGGTATTTACCAATCTGACCTCAGAGGGGATCAGGTTGCGTGGAGGCACAACTGAAGCAGCCCAGCAATCTACTCTGGTAGTAGGAGACAGCAGGTTGTCTACTATGGTGGTAGAAAATGAGGACCAGAAATGGAGCTCAGTTTCTTTCTAAAGGATAATAATGGGAGGATCCAGAGTGACGGACACTTGTTGTCCTCACAGGAAATAACATGAGGAGCCACTGCAGAGCTTCTGCCAGGCTACATGTGTGCACCACATGTATGCTGCCAGAGCTCTGACTAGCAACCATATTTGATTGGGTATTCTATTTGTTGTCAGTGCATGTACACCTATGCAGATCTTCATTATTTAAATAGTATTCAACGCTTAAATCACAAACACTTGTAAAAGCAACCACTGGACTGGTTTGTATCAGTCCTGGTACACAGCTGCAGTATCCTACAGGAAAGCCAGAATGAAGTAATGGTGCTCACCCTATGGAGTCAGTGTTTCCACAGCCAGATTAGGACTGGAGTTTCTCATCAACTTACTTGTCAATCAGTTTAACATGCACTCTCTCAGTGTCACTGTATAGCTTCTCCAGATGTTGCTGAGCTCAGTCGTTCACACTCTGCCAGACCTGGCTATCCTTCCACTTTATTTGCCAGTGGTAGGGATAGCGAGTGTGGTGGAGCTCACAGATAGACCCATGCGGGCAATTCCCCAAAAGAAAGTGGTCACCGATCTGGATTCCCTCTCTCTGATGAGTGTGGAATTGGATTTCCGTCTCACTCGCTGGCCGCTTTGGAAACGCTCCTTGGTTACATGAACCAGCTACTTTGAGCTGCACCTGCGCTTTATGGGCACAGGGGATGGGCTGTGGGGACGTGAATGTTCAGAAGCTGATATTGAGGCCAGAGAGAAAGCAGACCTTGGTCTTTTGAAGGAACATGATTCCTGGAAGAAAAGGAGAGGGTGCAATTTAGAAACAAGATGCAGATTGACTTTGGATAGAAGGCCCGGTGGCCTGACTCCTGCCCTACATGTATTATCTCCCAATGGGCGGTGCCTCTTCTCCTGGGCATCACACACACAGCACCACCATCAGGACACTATTCCCCTCAGCTTCACCTCTCAAAGCACACAAATTAGAATCCTTCCTCTTCTGGGATTCATCCCCCTATGGCATATACAAACACTACTCCCCTAGTTTACTCTCCTGAGATTTACCCTAACCCTGAACACTTTTCCCCTACAGGTCCTGGGTCCTGCAGATCTCCCTGCTTGCCTCAGGCTGAGAGGGGAATGGAGTTTCTATGCCATGCCTGGAAAGAATGGGTTTGTCAGTCCACATTCCCTACAAAGACTCCTGATAACATCCCTCACCCCTTGGGCCTGGCTGCAGCAAAGGGAATATTGACTGATTCTATATGGAGGTTATGCTGACGTCATTTACATAGGACTCTAAGGTTTCTAATCACAGGATTAATTTCTGTTTCACTCAGAAACTCATCTGAGACAGACTGACCATTTGCCCCCTTCCCTAGCAGTTAATGCTAGGAGGGATTCTCCCAAACACTTTCTGTGTCTTTGCCCATGGCAATTCCAACACATAAGCCAGAGGAGCTGATAATTTTGGAGTGACTGCTGCTCCCTCATTCACTACTGAGGTTTCTGCCTTCAGTTCTCTCCTCTTTTTCCTCCTCACCCTCTCTATCAAGTGGCACCTAGCAAAACTGAACTCTTATTGCTCCAACAATCCTGTCTATGCTGATGATTTGCCATTTTACCTCTTCATTTCTGACCTTTCTCCCATCCATCCAGTTCTGCAACTTGGCCTGGCTGTCTGACCTCTCTTCTGTTATCTGAAGATTAAAATGACCATAACTGAACTCTTTGTCTTCCTTCCCAAACACTCCCTACTAGCTCCTCTCATGGTTGACAATACCACATCTTCCTCATCATTCATTCTGGATTATCTTTAGAATAGATGCCTCTTTCTCTCTCTCCTCACATACCCAATACAGGTCCAGATCTTGCCTCGCCTTCTGCCTTGATGTCTCGAAGATCTGTTCTCCTCTACCTCTGTCTCCACTGCAAAAGGGCTCAGCTAAGCCTTCCTCAGCTCTCATCTTTCTTCTCTATCTGTCTTGACTATACCAATATCCCTCTCACTGGCTTCCCTAATACACACATTGCCCCCATTCAGTCCATGGGAAATGCTGCAGCTGCTAAAATAATCTTCCTGGCCTATTGCTCTGAGCAAGACTCACCCCTTGTTCTTTGAATATCACCAGTGGTTCCCTCTCAGCCACTGCACAAAATCTAAATTTCTTGTTACTATCTTTACAGGCCTCCTTCCTACTTATCTGCCCTAGAAAAAGTCAAGGTCCAGGTCTAAATATTTTAACAATAATTTCTGTAGAACTCTTTTGGTTTCATTCTTAAATTCTATAGGATTTTTTCCATTAGGGCTGACATTCCGTAAAGAGGACATGAAGCACTGGCTGAAACCCAGAAGTTTGGAACCTGGGGGCCCAGTGTACAACTGGAAAATGCAAAATCAAATAGGGAATTACTGCCCCAGCACTTCATGTGCCATTCTACCACATTCCTGTCACTGGTTTCTCCTAGGCTGATTTCTCCCACACCCTGCTTCTTATAATCTCTATATCCCACCATCCTTTCTGTGAATCCTTAATAATAAGGCAAGAAACTGCTTTGAACACCAGGCTTCAGTCCCATCTCTCCTGCCACACTTACAGCCCATGTCCAATACTTCTCTCATAGTAGCGCCCTGCTGACTTGGTCATTACTCCCTGATACCCATCTCCCTTGATGGAACTAATCCTGTTAGGAGTCGCAGAGGACCACTTGTCTTAGGTTTCATCTCTCCACACACACCCAACATTTGTACTGCTCTCTGTTTTCTTAGGCCTAACTTTTCCAACACGCACTTCTTCTCTAACCAGACGCCACATGGTACGGTCTTCATTAGCAGTAGGACTCTAATTATGTGTACCTACTCTACTGGCCATCACCTTCTCCACTCCCAGCATGCACAAACTCGTACCTTGCCATACCTAGAGACTTCATCCCTGGGCTTCAACGGCTCCCCAAGTACATACACTTAATCTCCAGTGAGACCCAACCCTGCAGGTTGCCTTCCACCGGCGGGGCCTGCTCATCTTTCGGTTTAATCTCCCACCCTGCTCCAAATACAACCTTCATTCTTGCCACTGCTGCTTCCTCTGCTTTTGTCTCTAGCCCTTCCCCGGTATTTTCTGTTCTCCATTTCGTGTGTGTGTTCTTTCTCTCCCTTCGCTCATTGCACAGAGGGAAAACAGACTCAGGTCTTTTGGAAAAAGGTGTCTCCTGTTACAAGGGAAGAAGGACCAAACATTATGTAGCACCTCAGGCTTAATTTCTTCCCATGTTCTGTCCACACTACTCCCCCAATGGGAGCTCGACCCACTCTGACCCACACACATGCAGGTGTCCATCGAATACCCAGTAGAACTACAACCCTGTACTGGAGAGATCCCAGGGGATATATCAATCTGCATTAATAAGCATTTGTAAAGTGTGTCCAGAATCTCCACTGGAGGGTGCTACTTACTCAGTCATATGTCAGACTGGATTTGGGAAGGGCAAATTAAGTTTATGGAGACTTCTGTCTAGGGAGCGCTGGGACAGAAGGAGATGTAGCCTTTAATCACTTTAATTTTTCTTTGTTTTTAAGAATTTCGTTTCATTTTTTTTAAAGTGAAAACTTTCACTTGGGAGAGTCTCCTGCCTGCTTTTCTCCAGTAGCCAACAACCGCCTCATTCCCACTTTTAAGTCAAACTCTCTGCTCTCCTTTGAGAGAGTGGCCTGCCTGTGTGTCTCAGGATGCAGGTATCAGCCTCATCCCCACCACAATGTGTATCTACAGGGAGAGTGGGGACACATTTTGAAAGAGAGAAAGTAGCACAGCTGCCAGGGGAGTGCAAGACATTGCCAGTGTGCATGCAGGAATGTGGCAGGGGGGTGAGCTGCTCATCCTTTCCCCTCTTCACTAATTTCCTGGCCACGCCTCTTGAAATAAAACAGGAATACATTACAGTGAAAGAAGGGGAGGGAGAAATCCGTATATATCCCCCTGCTTCTCTTTTATCCTTTTTCCCAGTTCTAATCCTCTGATACCCTGGCCTCTTTTGCCTTCACTTACCCCTCCCCTCCACTTTCTGTGACTCCTACCTCATTTCTCCCATCTGCTCCTTCTGTCTCTTGACTCTGAAGGTGTCCCCCTCCTTCGCTTTGTGTTCCTAATTGTTTGTGCTTCTGCTTTCCCTCCTGTTTCTTTCTGTCGCTCTGTCCTTTGCTCAGAGGGGAAGTGGGTTTCAGCCACGGAGGGGAAAGCAGCTCTTGGCAGAAGGAGAGAGTATGAGAAATGAAGAGTGTGGATGTGTGCAGGTAAGTGTGCTGGGAGGTCCATGCTCTAGCCACATCCAGCCCTGATTCTGCTTCGTCTGCTTCTGTCTCCAGACTGTCTTTGTCACCTCCCCCTGTATGTTCTGCTCTTCTCCAGTTTCTGTGTTTTTTCTTTTTCTCTTGTTTCTTTTCCTGGTTTTGTCCATTGCTGGGAGGGAGAGTGGATTCAGGCCTTTTGAAGGAAGAGGACTTCTGGCAAAAAGAGATACAGTGAAATGTAATGATGAGATACGGAGCAGCTCTGAATGCAGAGCCTCGGGCTTCACTTCTCCTCCAGCCCTATATACACTGGTCCCTCAGTAGGACCTGTAAGCCTGATTGCCTATACCTCTCACATAACCAGCCTACTTGGTCTGAATTCCCCATTATCTCTTTATATGTTACACCAGGCCCAGAGCTTCCTCTCCTCACAACATCACTACTTTTCCCCAATGGGGCCTCCACCCTACGATGGAGCACATCTCTCTGCTGTGAAGGAGAGGCAAAATCATTTCCATTATTAGTTGTGCTGCTTATTTATTTGTGGTAGTGTCTGCTGTGTGCTAGGTGCTTTCCAGCTCTAGAAAGACTGTTACTGTTCAAAGGCGCTTATAGATGAGGCTAGACAAGCAGAGGTCAGGGAAAGGGGAAGAACAAGAGGAGATTTATATAGCAGTGAACTAGGCAGAGTGGCTTAAAGAGCTGGGGCTGATTTGGTACTCATTTTCATGCCTTTTCCACAGGAAGTGCAGAGAGTCCCTTGAGGAGTAATTAGCCTGAGGAAGGCCAACACGTTCTTGAACTGCACAGCGCTACACACCCCCCACACACCTTTCATGGAGAGAAGGGAAAGAAAGCTTATCTACCCTTCCACATTGCCGCCACTGTTTTTGCCCAGCTCCTGCTCTTTGCAGTGTTTCATCTCCCATCCTGCTCTAACTAAAACCTCAGTTCTTACTGCTGTTGCTGCTTTGTCTTCTGCTTCTGTTTCTAGACCTTCCTCATCACCATCCCCAGCATTTTCCATTCTCCATTTCCTCTTTTTTTTCTTTTGCTCACTTTGCCAGTTGCTAAGAGGTAAAATAGATTCAGGTCTTTTGAAGGAAGGTGACTTCTGGCAAAAGGAGAGAGCCTGAAATTAAATGATGTGACATGGAGCAGCTGAGAATGTAGGGCTCTGGGATTGGCTTCTTCTCTAGCTCTGCATACACTGCTCTCTGACCTGGCTTCCTCCCTCAGCAAGGATGCTGCCCCTGGAATAGGAGCTCAAACTATTCTAATCCATGTACACACAATTACCTGGTGACACCACAGGCCTGCACTGGCGGGATCCCAGGGATAAATCTGAGGTTACATTAATGTTTGGTTTGTAGTAGTCTCACTCCTGTTTGCCCTTTAACTTACTGGGCGCATGTGGAAAAGTTGTAACCAGAGAACTGAAAAATAACAAGGGGCACTTGCCATAAGGGTCCAGGGAGAGGGAGAGAGAGGGTGTGGGTGGCTCTGGGTATGTTGGGGGTTCCACACTATGTCCACATCAACTCTGCTAAATTCTGTGTTAAATCTCCCCACCCTGAACTGAATATTACCTTAATCCTTGCTGCTGCTGCCGCTGTTTGTAGAGCATCTGCATCACCTTCCTCTGTATGTTCTGCTCTTCTCCATTTCCTGTGTTTTTTCTTTTGTTTCTTTTCCTCACTTTGGCCATTGCTGAGAGGGAATCTGGATTCAGGCCTTTTGAAGAAAGGTGACTCCTGGCAAAAAGACACTGAAATTTAATGATGAGACATGGAGCAGCTCAGAACATAGGACCCAAGTCTTCTCTTCTCCTTTAGCTCTGCATACTGTACAGTGGTCTCCCAGCAGGTCCTGACTCACTTGGAATTTGTTCTCCATTATCCTATGTATGGTACATCTGGTTCTGGACTTCTCCTGCCCTACTATATCAGTTTCGTCCATAACGGGACCCGATGCAGATACACCTATAATGCTGAGCAGAATGTGGCCCTGATCCATGCTTTGGACCTCTACACATTACTGAGATACAGAATCTATTATTCTTTATTTGTAAGTGAGAAATCAAGACACTGGCCATAGGAGTGCAGGAAGCTTGTAGTGTTTACACACGGAGCAATTTGGGGTATAGGGATGTGGTGAGTCCTGCTCTTTTCCTTTCCTCACTAAATTCTTCCCATCCCCTCACTCCCCTACTTTTGGATTAAAAAGCAGGGATGTATTACACTGCTAGGTTTGTAAACTAACAAAAGGAGCCTTGAGACATTAATATTTATTTATCCCTCTGTGTCTGTTTTTCTTGTTCCTCCTTTTTTTTTTTTTTTGATCCACTCAGACCCCTAACTTTTTTATCTTCCTCTCCCCTATATACAATCAGTCCCTTCTATGAATTCTACCTCATTTTTTCTACTGTCTCTAGACTCTGATCTTCTTCATTTTCTATGCTCAGTGGTTTGTGCTGCTGATTTCTGGCTTTTGTCCCCTCAGTTTTGCAGGGAAAATCCTGCTGAGCCCTGAGCTGAAGCATGCTCAGAGTGGCTGCAACCTTAGGGAATTAAGTTACAAAGCTCTAGAAAGTGTCTGAGTATATGCAAACTGTGATTTTTTTTCAAAAGGCTTGTAACCATGGCCAAAGTTGAGTGGATTTTCACAGGGACAGCAAAAGGTATGTCCCTGACATAAAGAACATGCCCCTGGCCAAATTTTAAATTCCTGCTCCAAAGTACAGGAACACTAGAGTTCCTCAAATAAAAGATATATTTTAACATGGGCAAACCAATATAATTTTCCCTAGCCTCATTCTCAGAAATGACTGACCTGTTTTGGTTAAAATTTGCCAAAAAAATATAATCAGCGTGAGACAGATGGCTGGTATGTAAAATTTCAGTCCAAAGGGTTTGGCAAAGTTATAAGCAACTAAAAACAAGATCCAATCATGGGAAATATTGGGCAACCTTAATAATAGGTAGTGCTACCAACCCTAGCTATGCCATGTAAAATTTGACTCCAGAACTGGGGTTTTGGCAGCTAGAAGCTGTTTTGGTTAATTACTTGTTTTGGTTGATTATTTTTGCACTTTTGGCTTTAATGCATGAAAAATGCCACTTTTTACTCTGAAATTTAAAATCTCAGGACTCTTTTGGGCTAGTTTTCCTTCCTGTCTCTCTCTGGATGCAGGAAACACCCTCATTCCTACCTTCACTCATTTCCCTGTGGGGACACAGAGAGAATGTGACCATAATCTGAAAGCGGTAAACTGAGGTATCTACTACAAGAATGTAGGGAGATTGCAATTATTAATCTCCTCAACCTGCCCTGAATATTATTCCGTAATTCCTGTTCTTCCTGCTGCTGATGCCTTTGTTTCTTCTGCTTCTGGCTCTAGACCACCATCTTCCCTTTCCCCTGCATTTAATGCTCTTCTCCATTTCCTTTGGTTTTTCTTTTTCTCTTGTTTCTTTTCCTCACTTTGTTCTTTGCTGTGAAAACTAAACTCAGGCCTTTTGGAGGAAGGTGACTCCTGGCAGAGGGATAGTTTCTGAAATGTAATAATGAGGCATAGAGCAGCACAGAATGTAGGACACCGGATTTCAATACTTCCCCTCTCCCTTTTCAGAATAAATACTGTAAATGCAGAGATGGCAGAAGAAAGTGTATGCCCCTCGGCTTCTCTTTGTGTTTTTTCCCAATCTAGTTTCCCTTTTCCCAAACCTAGGCCCAGTTCTTTTTCGTCTTAACCTCCTCATGCTCTTGTGAATCCTACCTCATTTCTTGCTCCTTTTCCTTCAGGCTCTAGACTCTTTTTTCCTCCCCTCTGTTCACTGTTTAGTGTCTGAAAAATCAGGATAAACTTTCTCTCTTGTTTCTTTATCACCCCTTGTCCTTTGCACAGAGGAGAAGTGGATTTCAGCCTTTCCAAGGAAGGTTTATCCTAGGAGGAGAAGAGATGGTGACACTTAATAATGATGGTTCTGTTGCTCTGAAGGCTGGGTCCTGAGCTTCAATACCCTGCTTCCTCCCATCTCCTACGTACATTGATCCCATAATAGGACTCCACTTTCCTGGGCTTTATCTCCCAATGTCGCACTACTCTTTAATGGAATTTTCCCTTTATTAAGGTTTCACCCCAAATGCTTAGTAATAGTATTCCCTAAATGGGAACCCCACACTCCTCTGCTTCATTTCTCCTCATCCCTCCACATATGCTCAGGCTCTTCAGTGGAAGTCTGTTCTTGGGCTTCATTCTCCCAACACATGCACAAATTTAGGCTGCACCTCACATGTTGGGATCCACCCCACCCCCTACTAGCCCACATTTATCCATTAATTGGACCTCCACGTCCTGGGCTTGACCCTTCAGCACATAGTATTCCCCCAAGGGACTCACCCTCTGTCTTGGACTTCACTGTCCAAACGCATACGACGCTATCACATGCCTGAGCTTCAGCCCCATCACAGACACACTCTCACACTGCTCCCCCCAATGAGAAACCCTCCATGTGAGCTTCACGCCAAAACACACTGACTGCTTCTTCAATGGAGGGAGCCCCCTTTCCATGCTCTTGCCCCCCAAGGAGACACAGTACCTGCACCTCCCCTACCAATGGGATCTCCCACTCCTTGGTTTCATTCCCCCAACAGGCACCGTGCTCCCCCGTAGCCTTACTCTGTTTTTCTGGGCTTCACCCCCATGACACACACACCTTTCCTGTCAATCCCCACTGCATCCCCCTCATTCACTGCTGCCGCATTAGCACCCAGCCCTGCCCTGGAGAGAGCTGCCCTGCTGGGAACGAGGGGGGCGAAGTCCCAGGATGGCTTGCTTTCTGTTGGCCACCGCTCTGCCTCTCCTAAGAGGCACGATCCCAAATGCATACCATTGAGTCCAGCTGGGGAGTCACACAGGGACCAGCCATTGGGATAAACAACACAAGCCCTCATGACAGTTAAACTGCCCTCCCCAACATTCCAGGCCCCCACATGTATTCCATGCTTCTCGACCCCTCTCAGCTCAGGAAGGGCTGTTGCATATTGGCTTGGCCAGTCTGCTGCCCTGCACCAAGTCCTTTCTTCATACACAGGCACTGAATTTTAAATGTTCCCAATTAGTATTAAATTGGTAAAGCTAGGGATGCAATAAATCACACTTAGTTTTGGGGTTCGAGTCTCTAAGTCAGTTACAGACAATTTAATTTAGTAGAGGGCTCTGGATGACCCTCTGAATGATTGAACCAAACTTTATTCAGAAGTAAAATGGTTAGTTAAGCAACCAGCCCTACAATTACCATTTACACAAGTACTACCATAATACTCAATTTCAAAGATGATATGGTATATCAATGGGTGATCAATCCACTGATAACAGAATGAAGTATAGCCTTACAGTCCTGTAACAAAAATGACTAGGGGTATGGAACAGCATCAATATGAGGTGAGATTAATAAGTCTGGGATTTTTCAACTTGGGAAAGAGATGACTAAGGGGGATGATAGAAGTGTATAAAATTGTGACACGTGTGGAGAAAGTAAATAAGGGTGTGTTATTCACTCCTTCGCATAACACAAGAACTAGGGGATCACCAAATGAAATTAATAGGCAGTAGGTTTAAAACAAACAAAAGAAAGTATTTTTTCACACAACGCACAGTCAACCCGTGGAACTCTTTGCCAGAGGATATTGTGAAGGCCAAGACTATAACAGAGTTCAAAAAAGAACTAGATAAGTTCATGGAGTATAGGTCCATCAACGGCTATTAGCCAGAATGGGCAGGGATGGTGTCCCTAGCCTCTGTTTGCAAGAAGCTGGCAATGGGCAACAGGGGATGGACCACTTGATGATTATCTGTTCTCTTCATTCCCTCTGGGGCTCCTGGCATTGGCCACTGGCAGAAGACAGGATACTGAGCTAGATCTACCTTTGGTCTGACCCAGTATGGCCGTTCTTATGTAACCTAATGGTAACCTTCTAGAGTTAATTGGAAATCTCTCACAATTTAGCAAGGCTACTCCTCTTACAACCTATTATAATACTAATGAACATTAAACCTATCCATTACCGTATTCATATTTCTGCCACTTCTTTATTAGCTCTTTACATTACACATTATTTAAAATTAACGTCTACACCAATGTCCTTCCCATGCTGTCAGTATAACTAGCATTTTCATATAACATTCCAAAGTCTCAAAAACATTCAGGCAGGGCTAATCTAAGTTGTGCCAGGAGCTGTACCAACCCCCAGCAGCCCAAGGACAGAGTCAACCCAAGATGCCTCCCCATAGTCCCTGTACCAGGCTCTGCACCAGCACCGGGGCGAGTCAGACTTAGAGGCTGGCAGCTGGTGCTAGATACACTGAGGGAGATGCAAGGAGTGTGAAGTGAGCAGAAGTCCATAGGGGCATTGAATGTGTAGCGACGCAAACAGACCCTGCTCCCGTTTCCCGCTGCCCTGTCCCGCGCGCCGCCGTAGCGCAGGGGAGTAGGGGTGAAGCCAGACCTGCGTGGCTGGCAGCCGCCGCCCTTTCCCCAGCCCCGCGCTGGCCACCCAGGGGTGCCCGAAGCCCAGCCACGCCGGGACAGCGCTGGCCCGCGGGGGTGATTCACCCCCGAGTGAGCAGCTTGGGCAAGAGGTGAGTCCCCTGCTGGGCTCGCCCCTTTAGCGTGGCCCAGCAGCCTGGTGATCAGGCTGGGAGGGCTCGTAAGCTGATTAGGCTAGTGGGTAACCAGATCCTCCGCTTCTCTGAACCCGCCTGTGCCCCAGGAAAGCGTCCCCCGCCGGGCTCTGATTGTCTAACCCCTCTGGCATGTCTGCCCCTTTCCGCCCCCTCCTCTGTTTCGCACCCTTTGTCTTCGCCACTATTCGTCTCTCTGACCAACCCTCTCCGTCCTTTTCCTCTTTACTTTTTCTCCCCACTCATTCCCTTCGGCTCTGTTTAATCACAGCAGTATCTCTGCAGGGTCAGGAGCAATAGGAGGGGCTGCCATGGGGCATTCCTGCAGTCCCAATCAGTGGCTATCCTTGGGATTTGTAAGCAGGGCTGCCCATAGGTTTTTGGAGGGCCTGGGCAAAATTTGAAAGGGAACCCTTCCCTCTCCCCCTCCCAACACTGAGGCCTCAAGGGGACTGGGAGCGACTGGAGAGCAAGTCCACACTGCAGTCACCCCACAGCAGTGGTGCTGGGTGGTCGGTTGCAACACCACTCAGGTTTCGCCTAGTCGCCCCTCTGTCAACAGGGGGGTGACCAGGCCAAATCTGAGTGTGAAGCATTGTGACCTGACCCTCGGAGTTGGCATTCAAACATAAAAGAAACCTACATCCAAAAGGTCCCTGAGAGTGGATTGTATCTGTGGTAGAATGATTTAAATATTACCTGGCTGCCAAAGAACATCAGACCCAGAGCCATAGGAACTACACCTCTATCCTCGGGAGCCAAAAAATCTTACCGTGTTATAGGTGAAACCGCGTTATATTGAACTTGCTTTGATCCACTGGAATGCGCAGCCCCGCCCACCCCGGAGCACTGCTTTACCGTGTTATATCCGAATTCGTGTTATATCGGGTCGCGTTATATCAAGGTAGTGGTGTATGTGTGCATTAGCTATTAATAGTGGAGTTCTTGGATAAAAACAGGAGAAGAGACTGCAGTTTTTGAAGCTACTGTCTCGTTGAGGAGAAGCAGTGCATGCACAAGAGAGAGGAGAGGGATTGGAGCTGTCAGCCTTTGTGACTGATGCAGGCAATCTTTAATAGCATTCTGTTAGGTATCACCCAATGCTCTCTGACGCTGGGTGGGTACACGGCTGGGTCTTTACAGGGGCATATTTATTTCTAGAGTTGGTCAGACATTTCCCCAAAAAACATAGTTTTGTTGGAAAATGCTGACTCATGAAGTCTGAATTGTTTTGTGCAAACAGTGAACATTCAATGAATTTTCAGATAAAAGAAGGCAGGGTTCTGCTGGAAACCTTCCAGAGTCTGTGGCTCTGGACTTCCAGGGTCCATGGTTCAGAGGTAGCCCTGGGAGCCAATTAGCCTGGGAGTTTGGAAGCCTTGGGTTCCCTGACCCCGAGGCAGTCTGCATGGTGGGTCTGCCATAGAGCTATGGACACAGGAAGCCCATCCTAAGACTTCCAGGCTCCTGGTTCTATGACAGGGAACCTTGAAGCCCTGAAAGACCTCATGGTTTCCAGGCTCCTCACTCCATGGTAGGGAGGCTGGAAGATGTGACAGCTCTGGCAGGACTGGCAGGCTCCTGGCTTTGTGGCAGGGAGATTGTAATCCCTGAAAGCTCCAGCCCTTACCGTATAGCAGCCACGAAACTGACAAGAATGCCAGTTTCAGTCAGTGGCTACTGGGATTCAGGGAGCCTATTTTGTTTTGGAAACACCATGTGTCAGTGTTTCTGAAACTTTTTTTAAATTGCCAGTGTGACACTGCACCCAATATTCTTCATAGTGGTATGGTTATGATATGATTATGACATAATTATGCTGCATCTTGTACAATATATGTCTCGTAAGGTGTCATTGAAAAAGTTATGATTTGCTGAATATGATTATCCTATTTGCATACATGTATCATTTTTGTATCTGGAGTTATGAATATTGATGGTGTATTTGTATTTCAAATGTGCTTACTCTGGAAAACACCCACAGTCAGCTAGCATTTCAGGTAGAACAATGAAGAAGCTAAACAGTGCTGATGACCCATCAGCAAAGACAATGGACTGTGGCAGAGCTTAGCCATCCTGTAAACATTTCAGCCAGTCTGTAATGGCTGCTATGACTCAGCAAGGGCATGTGACCAGACCACATGATACTGAACTCCATTTTGGATACCTGTATTTTTCCACAAACTGGGCTGGGAACTGTTTTTGGAACCAAGGGTTCCTGACATATGTAAAAGCTATATAAGGTGGGGTGTGACATCATTTAGGGGCCTCACTTTCTACCCAAGGAGACGCCTGGAAACACCTAAGGAACAAAGATTGAACTGGGGGAAGTGCTGGACCCAGGCTAAAAGGATTTCTAGCCTATGTATGGAAACATGGTGGACTGCTTGTATCATCAGCCAGGGTGAGAAATTGCTAATTCATATCCAATCTGTCTAGTATGTTAGGCTTAGTTTGTGTGTTGTTTATTTGCTAGGTAATCTGCTTTGATCTGTTTGCTATCACTTATAATCACTTAAAATCGATCTTTTGTAGTTAATAAACTTGTTTTTTGCTTTATCTAAACCAGTGTGCCTTTGAGTGAAGTGTCTGGGGAAAAAATTCAGCTTGGTTAACACAGGTTTGTTGCATATCTTTCCCACATCGAGAAGAGAGCGAAATAATTATGAGTTTTCATTGTGCAGATCCCTGTGCAGTGCAACTCGGTATAATTTTGGATTTATACTCCAGCGGGGGGTGCGAGCCCGGGGAGCTGGGAAATTGGCTGGTGTCTGCTGTTTGTACTTGGGTTGCTTAGGTACAGCACTCAGGTAGCTCACTTTGGGTGAGTGGCACCATCTGCTGTCGTGTTGGGTGATAACAGGGTCTGGGGAGGCTGGCTGTGTCTCCAACTAAGGAAGCAGTGTGAGCAGGGCCAGCCCAGCTGGGTGGTTAGAGGGGCGCAGCGGTTCCCACGGCTCCCAGACTGTGCCTCATGGGTGACAGCCTGTCACAACCAGGTTGCAAGAAATTTCAAAAAATTCAATTTTGGTCCAATTTGGAATAAAACCAATTTTTGAAATATCAAAATTTCCCAAAAACTGGAAATCCTGAGTTTTGGCCAGCTCTATTTATGCAGTCAATTACAAGTGGCATTTTCAAAAGCAGCTTGCTCAGCTGGCTCAGAGATACTGCCTGAAACTATGCTATTGAATTCTATTTCGGTTCTTATACCATGTCTGTCACTGTGGTCTCTGAGCACCTGGCTATCATTGAGTTCAGTACAAAGCTGGAATTTCAACATAGCTGATATGAGCTCTTGTACTTCAGTCCCATCTCACTGTCTCTCCAGTGGTCTGGCAGAGACAGAAAGGAGCAGTCATGTATCTGACTTGCCAGTGAGCCTTCACTTTAATATGAACTGCTTTGGGATTTTGGAGGTAGGAAAATGGTATCCCCCCATAGCAGGAGATGCCACCACAAAACTTCTCTCCTGATTTACCACTATCTTACAACACAAAAGCCTTCAAAAGTTGGGGGGGAGGGGAGGAAGAGAGCAGATTCCCCTTAAGTTCATGCTCCTCACCATTCTTTCACTAGTACCTCCTCCCTCCCCTCTTTTCCCCCTTTATCCACATACTCCCTCCCCTCCACCCCCACTTAGTCACTCTTTCTTCCATGCCTCACCTCCAAGGGTACAACAAGGGAGAGGTTCAAGGAGCCCAGCCCTCTGACCCCTCTCTTGGCTAGCTCTGAGCAGAGATCCAGCAGCCCCTGTCTCCCATCCTGGCCATGCCCAAGACAGCAAAGCAGGGAGGCCCCATGGCCAGGGGCCCACTGCCTGCGCAGGAGTTAACGGCTGGGGCACCTGCTTCCCCATCCAACAGGGGAGCTCCTACTGGAGTCTCAGCACTGCAGGCTGGGAGGGGAGGTCCTGGCACTTTGCTGAGCCCCCTGCTCCTTGCGGGGCAGCAGCAAGGAGGGAGTCTGCAGCCTGGGTGCCAGGGCTTTCCATGGGGAGTGGAGGTGCTGGGCTGGACAGTACTTCTCCCTGCAGTCTCCGGGCTGGGCCCTGCCCTGCCCTAGCATCAGGGGCCTTGGCTTGGCATGTCCCAGCACTTCCTTCTCTGGCTGCAGCTCCATAGCCCTGTCTGCAGCTGGCTCTGCCCTCTCTGAGCCATGTGCCAAGCTGAGCCATGCCCATGGGGGACAGTGCGCCCTGCCATTTTCTCTGTGCCAGGACAGGTCCCCTAATGGAGAGGGGTCCTCTCTCTGGGCCCCTTCCTTAGAGCATTCCGATTGCTCATCTCACTCCCTGGATTTTGCTAGAGCTGGACCCAAGGTCTAACATCTTATGAAGAGTGGGTTATTTGTGGCACAGACTTTTCTTCTCTCTGAGATCACCTTTCTCCCAAGCACAGGAATGAATCATTGTCTGGATTCTCTGTGTCTTCTGGTAGATGGCAGGATTGTGAGAGAAAGTGAAGAGGAGGATCCTCATCTGAGGAGACCCTAAACACAGAGCAAACCTATGTATGTACTGAATGCGGGAGAAGCATCAGTGACAGATGAGGACTTTACTCAGCATCAGAGACTCCACACAGGAGCCACACCTGAACTTGAGAAAAGGTTCAGCGATAGCTCTCCCTGACTCAACGTGCTGTAGGAGTATCTGCATGCAAGGAGGGCTTTTTGACCTACGCAGCACACTAGACCAATGTTTTTTGTCAATGGTCTTAATTTGTCACAGGACTGTATTTAATTTGTCAGCGAATGGGAGTGATGCAATAGTCTTAACTGATGATGAAGATGGTCAATAACCAAGTGTTATTAAAAGCTAAGAATGCATCAAACATGGAAAGATCCAGCAAATGGGGAAAAAAGAGAAAATAGATTTGCCTTAGAAGCTGGAGAAATTATTTTTTAAAATCATTACATTCTAAATCAAATGGTTAGGAACTTCTCAGGAGCTCTGGTGCAATTAGACATTCTGGATGTCAGCCACATACCTCTTCCTATAGGAACACACACACACACTCTCTCTCTCTCTCTCTCTCTGTGTGGAGCAGTGAGATGACTGCAGGAGAAACAAATGCCATCTGGAACTGCTAAGCCAGTTTTGCAGGAGCAAAACTGAAACATTTTTGTCATGGCAAGTGCCTTCCTATGCCATGCAGCTCCCAACTGGGCAGCACATGCTATGAGGATCTTCTCTCCTAAGCCATCTCTGCATGATCTAGGACCTGAACAGGAGTAGAAGATGAGTCTTAAGCACTAAGGGATGGCAACTGCGTCCCTCTGCTCTTCCACCCTTTCAGCTCCATCTCCTGCTCACCCCTTAAGAGCAGCTCTGATGGATCATGTCATTCTTTTCTTGCTGTCCTGAGTCACAAAGGATCTGTCTCATTGCCTCCCACTCTGTTCTTTTAAAGCAACATGGAATCAGGCCCAGGTTACCCATCAAACCTCCCCTTGTGAGCAAAACCACAGAAAAAGGCACAGATGTGGAGAAGGGAAGCAACTTGGCGGTCAGATAAAGTGAGGAGCTGGAAAATAGCAGGAGAATTGGAGTTGGTCTATGGGACAGAAATGCAAATTCATACAACATATTTGTAAAAAGATAAATGATACAGCCACTTAAAGAGCTCAAGTGTACGAAGGATGGATGATGGAGATCCTCTTGGGGTGCACTTGAGACTAGAGTTTGTGGGCAGAGGGCAAGGGGACGGCCAAGAAAACAGTGGATAGACCGTGTACAGGAGAGTAGAGTGGACATGGAGCAAGTGTTGGACTGGCAAGTCCAGGAAAGGCTGGGAAAGGGGGAAAAAGAACACTTAAAGAGCTTATATACCATAGTAATGAACATGGTATGAACCTAGTGAAGGAACAATAATCCACACCGTGTAGAGTCAAGCACAGGAGTTTATTATGCACAGCACTGGCAGAGTGTCACTTTGCTTATTAGGCTCAGAGACACTGCAAAACAATTAGTTACAATAGATTATATATGGTGCTCATTGGGCGGAGAGAAGCGACAGGGATGGGTTTTCCCAAACCCCTGGATAGGTTCTA
Organism: Terrapene triunguis; assembly: GCF_002925995.2. Classification (NCBI taxonomy): domain Eukaryota; kingdom Metazoa; phylum Chordata; order Testudines; family Emydidae; genus Terrapene; species Terrapene triunguis. Next base: position 18,006,440 of record NW_020664598.1, read on the forward strand.
ACAGCAAGACAAGATAAGCACAATAAGCCAATGGTCTAAAAGATTACATAATGGTTCCGCCCATGGCCCAGATTAACATATTGCTGACACACAGGTAATTACCCCCAAACTATGTCTATTAAAGTGTATAGGTTAAATCCTAATTTTGGGGTCCAGGGGAATGAGGTAGCAGCTCTCTCGGTTGACCAACAGGTACATTCCTAGAGATTTAAAGCAAAAAAGCAGTAATTAGTACTTAACAATTTCACAAGTTTACCCTTGCATTTCTGTGGGCTAGGACTGGCATACATCTGTGAGGGGAGGGTGTCATAACTCATGTCAATCATATTAGGCCTCTCCCCGAACTTTGTCTAGGATCTGAGGGGTATTGTACCACTATCTCCTCCCTGCATTAGGGAGTAACCGTGAGGCCTTTCTTAGCGCTTCATGTGTCTATAACTCACGATAAGGACGCTCAGTGCTGGCTCCAGGGTTTTTGCCACCCCAAGAGGCGGGGGAAAAAAAAAAAAAAAGCCGCGATCATGATCGGCGGCACTTCGGCGGTAGCTCCACCGCGCTGCTTTCTTCTTCGGCGGCACTTCGGTGGCAGGTCCTTCCCTTCGAGAGGGATCGAGGGACCCGCCGCCGAAAAGCCCGACGTGCCGCCCCTTCCCCTTGGCTGCCCCAAGCACCTGCTTGCTGAGCTGGTGCCTGGAGCCGGCCCTGAGGACGCCCAATTACATTCGGAGTTATGCTGACTCCGCTCACTGACTTGAAACGCACAAGGTTATCTATTTACCCCAGCTTCCTCTGAGCTATGTATTGTTCTCTATTAGCCAGCCTCCATAGCCCAAACCAAGCTCTGGACTCCGGGCCTATATTGAAATGTTCTTAGCAGAAACTGTAGTTAAGAGCTTATATCCATAGCTAATGGATTCTGACCCTTCACCTACATAGAGAGGATCCTCCCTGTAGCATTGAGAACGCTTTTCATTCTATCCAGATTCAGCTTGTGACTGAACAGACACTTTGGCCCTGGAGTACCTCAATATCTGATTTTTCCCATGTATATTTCCCATCTGTTCAGATTACACCTTCCCTCAGCAGAGAAAGGTGTTGGTTTGGTGAGTTTAACCATTTTATAGTATGGACAATTAAATAGCTCCAGATCCTCTCCACAGCAACTTCTTTCCCAGAGCTTGATACAATGACATCAATAATATTATCTTAAGTATCTTATTTCAGTGTATTCCATTTAGCCCATTGAATTCCAATGAGTGAGTGATTAATTTCTAAGTGTGCAATTAAAAATCTAAATTCACATTTGTTGGTTTGTATTAAAAAAAAGCCCATAATCTAACTATCCCTCCTTTATTTCTCACCTCTCTCCTACCCTACTTGCTCCTGCTTTGGTCTTCCACCCCAATCTCCTGAGCTATGGTAGGCCTCTTAGTCACCTGCTTTTCACCATACGCAGTAACATACTGCAGAGGGCCAGACTGAGAGAAGGGACAATAGCACATAAAGCAGCTTGCTCTGTGGGACAGAGGTGCAGTGGTCCTATCTCTTGTGGTTTTATCTAGAGCAGTGGTCCCCAAACTTTTCCTTGGGGCGGGCACCCAGACGACTAGCCGCTGAGGACCATGGCCACCGAACAAGCAGCCACCGAAATGCTGCCGTGAAGCGGCAACGTCAAGAGGCGTTGCCGCTGAAATGCCGCTGAAATTCGTGAAGCAGCGTCATCAAGAGGTGTTGCCGCCGAAATGCTGCTGAAATTCGGCGGCATTTCAGCGGTAGCGCTTCTTGATGTTGCCGCTTCTCGGCGGCATTTCGGCGGCTGCTTTTCCCACTCTCCCGTATGTGCTCCCCTTGCAACTGTTCTGCCTGGTCTTCCCTTCAGGCTCTTCCACCCTTTCAGCTCCCCTCTGCCACCCCTTGTCTCCTGCCTTGTTCCTCCCAGTCACTCCCTGCTTCGATGTGCTACCCCCCTCCCATAACCCCCCAGGCCTTGCCTGCCCTCTCTGCCAGGGTCTCTTCCTCCTGTCCAGCACCGACTCCCTATTTCCCATGCTCCACTTCCCTTCTGCCCCCTGGCACCAGTTATCTCTCTGCCCCTCCTCCCCGACCTGGTTCCCTTCCCCCTTCTGCCTATCTAGCACTGATATCTGGTCTGATGGTGCCAGTGGTGAAGGGATGAGGGAGGAGAGTTAGGCTCCATTTTGGGGCTGTCTTTTACTGGCAGCTCAGGAATGTGGGGGTCAAATGCTCTGTGACTACCAGTAGGAACAGCCCTGGGCTACATGCCAGCTTGTCTGCCAAGGCTCTCAGCTCCACTCGCAGCTCCCTGCTGGGAGCCCAGGTGCTGCCCCAAGGCTCTCGGCCCCCCACTCCCTGCCAGGAGCCCAGGTGCTGCCCGAGGCTCCCCACGCCCTGCTGAGAGCATGGCAGCCACTGGGTGGGGAGCAGAGAGCTGGGGGGCAGTCCCCAGGCTTCGGGCAAGAAGCGGGGATCTGGGAGCCTTGGGGCAGCACCCGGGCTCCTGGCAGGAGCCTCGGTGCACAAGGGCTACCAGTGGGGTATGGGCAGCCAGGAGCCCAGGGGCAGCCCAGCTGGGAGCAGGGAGCCAGGAACCCAGGCAATAGCCTGGTTGGGAGTGGGGAGTCAGGTGGGTGCAGCCTGGCACTGAGTGGGGAGCCTGGCAGGTGCAGCCCGGCTTGGAGTGGGGAAGCTGGGCAGTAGCCCAGCGGGGAGCCCGGCAGCCAGGCTCTAGCTGGAGCCCCCCACCCATGCCGCTTTCTTGTCAATTTCACAGCTCTATCATGGAGCCTGGACATTGACAAGAATGACAGCCAACTGCCCATGTAAGTAATGTGCAGTGTCTGCATAGCAGTAACTACATGGACATAAGCCCTAGGCCTCTTATGGGGGTGGCGTTATGATGTCGGTGTAGTAGGTCACTTACATTGGTGGGACAAGTCTGCAGTGTGTACACTATTGCTGCCTTTCAGAAGCCACCCCACACTGCCCCACATTTACAGTTAAATTGGTGTAAGCGCTCCTGGGGAGGACACACACTGCTGACACAAGGAGCATAGTGTGGAGATGCAAAAGGGATTTAATTACTGCAGTGGGAGTGGCTGTACATCTATGTAATTTAGGTCAACTAATTTTGTAGTGTAGAGTTGCCCCAAGGCATTTATTTCACTCTCATGGTATTCTGGCTAATCTCCTGTTGTTTGGTGTTATTTTGGGTGGGGTGAGGTGTTATGATTTTTGCTCTCTTGGGAGTGGCAGTACAGGATTCCAGGGAGCAGTGGCGAAGCCCCCAGCACCCTCCAGTAAGTGGAGAGAACTGGATGGGAAAATATAGCGGGATAGCTGCTATTAGGGTTTGGCTACACATGGAGTTATTCAGGACCAGCTGAAGCTTCTTTGCTCAAGGTCCTGCAGGGGGTCTGTGGTAGCCCAAGGACTTGCACCCAGATCTCCCATGTCCCCCGTGCCCTAAGCACTGGACCCTCCTTCAGGTCCAACTATTACTGTGGCTTTGAGCAGTGCTGCGGCACAGCAGCTCAAACCACCCTAAAGGGGACACAGCAGAGCCCCAAATTGGGCCCCTGTGCTTGAACCATTTTCCTGGCTACAGTTGCCCAAAACCAAGAGGGGGAGAAAATCGCCCAGGAGCCCCGTGGGAGCTTTGTTCTGAGTGGCAGGGGATGGTGCAGGCCAGGGGGCTGTGAGTGGCCTTTAGTAGGAAAGGGGGCAAAGGAGCAGAACAGAGGGAAAAGGGAACGTTTCTCTCCTGTCTGGGGAAGTGAGGGTTAAAACCAAAGAGCCGGTTCTGGAGAGGAGGACTAGAAAGTCCTGCCCAGGGGGACTTCAGCGACCTGGAAAGTCCTGTTCCCTGCAACCCGCCGTGCACATGGCACCTGGCGCCGCACAGCTACAGCCCCGCACCCCCGGGCGTTCACACTGAGCGACCCGCTCCTGCGGCTTCTCCCAGCCACACGGGTGAGCCGGGCAGGGGGGCTCGGTAATGCGGGGGGAGGGGACACAGCAGGGCGGGGGCCCAGGAGGGGAAATCACTGCCTGTAGGAAGTGACCGCAACAAAGGTGAAGCTGGAGTCTGGATTTGGGACTGACTCAGGGAAGGAGAACGAATCAGGGGCCAGGGCCCCTCATCCTGAAGGCGCCCAGATCAGGGAGTGCTCCTGCAGGATTTCTCCCCCACCTCCCAGCTGGACAGCTGAGGGACAGCATGGGGCAGTGAGGTGTCTCTGCGGATTTCCCCCCAGCTCAGGGGCAGCATGTGGGTAGCTGTACAGGGATCCTCAGGCTCAGGCACAGCCGGATGATCTTTAGCAAAACCGAGTACTCCGCCTACCAGGATTTCAGAAAAACGTGGAAGGGAGATTGGGGAAGACTGGTGAATGCTAAGTGGTAAAGGGAAGGGATTTAAAATGAAATTTGGAGGCGGGAGATGATGGGAGAGGGCTGGGGTCAAAGGAAGAGAGTTATGGTGATGCAAGTACATTTTTTGCAATGGGCACACTTGATTTTTTTTTAACAAAATAAATAAACTGCAAAACAACCCCCCCCTCCCAATTAAAAACTATTCTGAAATGTTGCATACATGGTGGAACTAATCAGAAATTATAAGCCTTTACCAGATCAAAATAAAAAGCAGAAAGTGAGACCTTACATACCTAACTTAGGGTTTGTCTAAACATAAAAGTTGTGTCGCTTTTAACTACATCCCTATACTGTAGTTTTAAAGTGGCACAACCCCCCAATGTGGACACAGATATACTTATATAAAAGTGCTTATGCGGGTATAGCTTATTCCAGTATTGAAAGGCAGAGTGGATAGAAGTTGATTTGTTTTACATTAAAAAAATTGGATTTTTTCATTTAAATATATATTTGTTTTTAAAAATAAACCTGTTTTAAAATTAAATTTAAAAATTATAACAAGTTATGTTAAGGCCTAAACTTGCTAGAAACTATTTAAATAAATGTGCTGCATCAGGGAACTCTCCTCAAATTTGAATGAGTTAAAGGGTGCTGCTTTTTTAATGATGTACATCGTCGGGGGAAACATCTTTAACTTTTGAGGTCAGGACAAGCTTTATAAATATGTAACAAAGTCCTGTACTGCGTTAAGTAAGAACCCGTATCATTTTCCATTTTTACAATGCAATGAAAGTTGGTAATCACATTTTTCCAAATATAAGTACTTCAGAGGTTTTTGTTTGTTCAGAAAAAGCTTTTCCTTCAATTCCTTTTGGTTTCAGTTTAGCTAGCAGGTGTAGAGAGAATATTTCCTTCATTTGGACTAGTTCATTCAAAGTTGAGAAACTGCTTGGGATTTGAAAAAGCAGGAAAGTTGGGTTCCTCTTCCAAGCTATGAATAAAAACCACATGCATAAGATGAAATTTACTCATTCTAAAAACATGAATGCTACTGGACCACTTTTTTCAAAGGTATTTTGGCACCTAAAGATGCATAGAAGTTCCTAGAGGGACTTTCAAAAGTGCCTAAGCAGGTGGCTATTATTATTATTATTTTATTTGTTTGTTTTATCCTGGCACTGAATAAACTCAAAACAAAAAGATGGCCCTTGCCCTGAGTAGCTTGACAGGCAGTGATCTGAGCACTTGAGCATGGTCAATTTTTTTTTTTTTTTTTGTAGGTTCACAGCAAAGGAGAGTTTTGAGGAGAGCTTTGAAGGATGCTTTGAACCTCCAGGACACTCAAGAGCATCAAAGGCGTGCGGAGAGGCAGGGGTGGGACAGGTGGTAGCTTGCCTGGCAGCTGACTGCCAGCTCAATGTCAATGAGAGTTAGGAACCTAACCTGGTTAGGCAGTTTTGAAAATTCCTGTAGGCAGCTAAATACCTTGTTGGATTTTCATCTGGCTTTGGTCACTGGCCTGTCCCAATTCCTCCTCAAATACTTTCCTATTGTTTTATAGTAATAAATGCCCAGATGTGTGCTGAGCACTTCACAGGAATGTGTAAAACCCAGGTCCCTGCCTTGAATAGCTCACAGTACTGCACCACCAGTCAGTGGGAGCTCTGTCACTGATCTCAGTGTGTGTAGGATCACACTTCTGGGTCCCAGTCCTGCCAAAGAATCGGCAAGGATGAACCCTGATGCCTGTGCAGAGTCATGACTAAGGGTATGTCTATACTACCCGCTGGATCGGCGGGCAGTGATCGATCCAACAGGGGGTCAATTTATCGCATCTAGACTAGACGCGATAAATCGACCCCTGAGCGCTCTCCTGTTGACTTCTGTACTCCACCGCCGCGAGAGGCACAGGCAGAGTCGATGGGGGAGCGGAGCAGTCGACTCATCGCAGTGAAGACACCGCAGTGAGTAGGTTTAAGTACATCGACTTCAGCTACGTTCTTCACGTAGCTGAAGTTGCGTAACTTAGATCGATTCCCTCCCCCGCCCCCAGTGTAGACCAGGGCTAAGTCGATAGGACTCCATCCAGACGCAACGCTCTGCCTGTACTGATTCCTAGGCAGAATTGGGGCCAAAATGTTCTCACTTGTCAGTCTTGTGAATCATATCATTCCCCAGAAAGGGGACAGGTCAGGAAAGACAGACTCACAGTGATAAGACTTAAGGTTAGGCACCGGGTTTCCTCTGTGTGGGGCTTTTGGGCATACTTTCCCTCATTAATCACATCTGATTGTTATTGAGGTTCATTGCCCCTGTTTTCTTTCCCAGGACCAGGATTTTTGACTGCTAGGGGTGAAGTGACCTCTTAGAGGGAACAAGGATAAAAACCTTGCGTCTTTGATCTCCCGAGCCCTGAGAAAATGGAGAGCCTTAGAGGCCCCTATATAGGTAAGACCTGTTTTTAAATAAATTTACATAATTAATTAGCCAGTTTTAAAGCTGGAATTCCAACACAGCTCATGAGTAAGGCTAAGATTTTGTCATGGTTACTTTTAGTAAAAGGCATGGACAGGTCACAGGCAACAAACAAATTCACAGAGCTCATGACTTTTATTAAAAATAACCATACAAGCCGCGGGGCAGAGGTTCACAGCCCCAGCGGCAGCCCCCACCCCGGGACAGGGGCGCATGGTCCCGGTGGTGGCCCCCGGCGCAAGCGGTGGGGCAGGGGTGCACGGCCCCGGTGGCGGCCCCCGCAGTGGGGTTATGTGGGGAGCATAGCTCCGGCTCCAGCCCCAGCCACAGCTTCAGCTGCTGACAGCTGAAGAAGTCACAAAGGTCCGGTAAAGTCACAGAATCCGTGACCTCCGTGACTAAATTGTAGCCTGTCTCATGAGTTCTCATATCAGTCTCATTTTGTGATCTCATAGGCTTTGCTATAGTAGAAGTGCATTGTTAGGCTCTCCGCAGGAATCACCTATACATTGGTATGCCAAGCACTCTACTTTCTTGGGATTTATCTGCCTGTTCTAAAAACTTGAGTCTGCCCTATATAAAATCCAGAATATTTGTCCAGCTGTCTTAATACCCTGAATAATGAAGAGGAGAAGAAATAGACAAGTTTAAAAAATCAGAGCCTAAAGCTTAGGCTTCTAAGTGACTTACAAAGAAAAGGTGCCCAGTGAGACGTGTTCCCAAATCACTTAGGCTCCAAAGTCCATATTGAGACATACAAGTGGGGATTTTTATAAAGCATATATCTTTTTGACTCCTCTTTGGAAAGATTCGGCCAATATTTTCTGGTTATTCACACCACATACTTTCTCTTTATTATGGAGGCTTTGTAGCAGATACCTGGCTAATATATGGTTTTCCACTTAAAGTGGAGTTCAAATCCCTTATAAAACAAAATCTCACCCTTGTCATGACCCAAATTATACCGTTTGAATCAGAATAAGCTTGAATTTTCAATATACTTTCCATTCTCTAAAAATGTCTAATTTGAAAAGTTTAACTCACTTTAAAATCACTAACTTTGTAATTTTTAAAATAAAGCAGTCTTAGGTTTTGTTTTTTCCCCCCACCAGGCCCTCTTACTGCACACTGCCAACATGTACACACTTGGTATTTCATGCACCGTGAAGCAGACAATATTCCACCCTTTGGAAATTACAAACAGTGGAAAGTTATTAGGTGAGGTATGGGTGGCAAGATGTGACATGATGTTGGTGTGGATAGTAATGTTGCTCTAATTGGTGATTTTTCCTGATTTCCCCCCCTCTCTCCCCCAGTGATTGCATTGACAGGAAATGCACTAGAGCACCCCTAGTACCGAGTTAAAAGTTTTTTGTATTGTTCAAAAGGTAGCTCAATCCCCTGATGTGGGGGAGAGGCAAAGTCCACTATTGTCTTGGGTTAAAAACAAATAGGGTGGGCTTTTGCCCCAATAAGCTGGGGAGACTAGATCCCCATGTAGCAGGAGATGCTGATGGCAAACTGCTCCTCTGAGTTTCCCTGCTTATGATGGACTTTGCTTCTCTTCCACATCAGCAGCCTGAGATGCTTTTTGCAAAACAAGTCATGCTAAAAATGGTCCTCAGTAGTCTGTAGGGAGACAGCGGAAGGTCCCACAGTCCATTTCCCCTCCCCAGTCTCTCCTCACACCCATTTACTTTCCCTTTCATCCTCATACCTTTCCCCACCTCACTCTCTTTCACTCTGTTCCTCCTCCCAACTCTTTCTTCCATGTCCCTCTCCTCACTCCCTGTTCCTGTCTGGGGAAGGATTGTGCTGGGGATGGATGCAAAGCTTATAGTCTTAGGCCTGATCTACACCTCACACTTAGGTCAACCTAGCTACATCACTCAGAGCTGTGAAAATTGTTATGCCCTGTGCAATGTAGTTAGCTCGACCTAACTCCCACTTTAGACACAGCTAGGTGGATGGAAGGATTCTTCCCTCGACCTAGCTACCTCCTCTAGAGGGGGTGGATTTATTGCAGCGACGGCGAAACCCCTTCCGTCACTGTAGTGAATGTCTGCACTATAGTGGCATAACTGCAGCGCCGCAGCTGTGCCAGTGTAGCACTTGTAGTGTGCAGACACACCCTTAAGCGCATACCCTTAAGCTTAGTGGCTTACTTGTAACACACCCTTTACCCTTCCCTGAGATAGCACAGGCAATGAGTGAGTGTCTGGATTCTCTCTTTACTTCCCTAGATGACGCGATTGCGAGAGAAAGCAAAGAGGAGAATCCTCAGCTGAAGCTAGACACAGAAAAGAAACTAGACACACATGCCGGCCCCATTAACTGTTGGAGGCCACGCGGCAGAGAAAATCACTATCAATGTACAGAATGTAGGAAAAGCTTCAGTGTTCATTCGGCGCTGATCAAACATCAGAGAATCCACACCGGAGAGAAACCCTATCAGTGCAGTGAATGTGGGAAAAGCTTCAGTGTAAGCTCGACGCTGGTTACTCATCAGAGGATCCATACGGGGGAGAGGCCCTACAAATGCGTGCAGTGTGGGAAGAGCTTCAATCAAAGCTCACACCTCACTCAGCATCAGAAGATCCACAAGGGAGAGAAGCCATGTACATGTACTGAATCTGGAGAAGGCTTTACTGACAGCTCAACGTGCGTGAAACATCCAGGACTGCATGCTGGAGTGGGGCCCTATAAATGCGCTGAATGTGGGAAAAGCTTCAATCGGAGCTCCACTCTCTACAACCACAACAGGATCCACACGGGAGAGAAACGCTACAAATGTGATGAGTGTGGGAAAAGCTTCAGTGTGAGCTCCAACCTCATCAGGCATCAGAAAATCCACACAGAGCAGAGACCCTATAAGTGTCTTGAATGTCGTAAGAGCTTCAGCCTGAGCTCAGACCTGGAAGCGCATCAGAGGCTTCACCTGGGAGAGAAACCCCACAAATGTTCTGAGTGCGAGAAAAGCTTTGATCAGGAGTCGCAGCTCCTGAAACATCAGCGAGTTCACGCTGGGGAAAACTCGTATGAATGTGTGGAGTGTGGGAAGAGCTTTAGTAGGAAGGGGAACCTCCTGAGACACCAGGAGATCCACACTGGGGACAAACCCTACCAGTGTAATGAATGTGGGAAAAGCTTCAGCCGGAGTTCGTCGCTCATGCAGCATCAGCGGATCCACACTGGAGAGAAACCCTACAGCTGCATCGAATGTGGCAAGAACTTCAGCTTTAGCTCCCAGCTCACCACCCACCAGCGGATCCACACAGGGGAGCGGCCCTACAAATGTAACGAGTGTGGAAAAAGCTTTGTGGATAGCTCGGGTCTCATTCAGCATCGGAGAATTCACACGGGAGAGAAGCCCTACCAATGCACTGAGTGTGGGAAGAGCTTCCGGCAGAACTCGGTGCTGATTCAACACCGGAGAACCCACACCGGTGACAAGCCCTTCGAGTGCGGGGAGTGTGGGGAACGCTTTAGCCAGAGCTCCACGCTGATCACACATCAAAGGATTCACACCGGGGAGCGGCCCTACCACTGCAGCGAGTGCGGGAAGAGCTTCAGCGAGAGCTCGCACCTCACGCAGCATAGGAGAATCCACACGGGGGACAAGCCCTACAAGTGCGGTGAGTGTGGGAAGAGCTTCATTCAGAGCTCGCAGCTCACCACCCACCAGAGGATCCACACAGGAGACAAACCCTACCAGTGCCACACCTGTGGGAAGAGCTTCAGTGACAGCTCAGCGCTCACCCAGCATCAGAGAGTCCACACCGGGGAGCGACCGTACCAGTGCACGGAATGTGGGAGGAGCTTCAGCCAGAGCTCGGCCCTGGTGCAGCACTGGAGGATCCACACTGGAGATAAGCCCTATGAGTGCACCGAGTGCGGGAAAACTTTCAGCCAGAGCGCAGGGCTCACTCAGCACCGGAGCACCCATGCGGGAGAGAGACACTGAGACAGGGACCCATGGGCCCTGTGGCTGTCAGGAGTGGCTCTTTGCTGTGCTGAATGATGCAACAAAGCGGAAGCAGTGCTGCAATGTTAATTGATCATGAAACTATTGAATCGCAATCAACCTCTTGATTAAAATCCTCCTAAAAATGCATCAGGCATATTGTGATGCCGAGAAAGCTAACCCTTCCCCCACACCTGGCCTCCAAACATAAGAGGATGTTGTTATAAATTTTTAAGCCGAATCTTAGGGGAACTTAGCAAGAGCTTCTGTTATAAAGGCTTCTGGTACAAAGGCTTAGCTAGATAATGTCCCCAGCACAACACTAGGAACACTGTTCATAATAGCTTGATTCAGCTTTGCCCTTCCCTTCTCGGCCTGTGACTGAGCAGTGGGCTTGTCTTGGGAGCAGCAGGTGGTGCATGAAGAACACCTGTTTCATGTGCCAGTGACCTTCAAGGAGGTGGCCATCTATTTCACCTAGGAGGCGTGGGCTCTTCTGAACAAAAGGCAGAGGAAGCTCTGAGGGGATCTGCATTATTAGCCATTAGAGGACCTACATGGTGTTGAAATGCTATCAGTATACTAAATAGGGGGCATTTCAGTGGCAGCTCAAATCTCATATATCAAGAGAATCTACATGGATGAGAAACCCTATTGTAAATGGACAGGGCATATGTGGGGAAAATTTTCTGCCATAGCAAAGTCCTTTTATCTGACCTACAGAATGATGAGTTCCATGCCCATTGTGTCGTACAGGAGTCAATAGCCAATATGGGTACAGTGGCAGGTGGGTGGGTTTCCTATAGTGTTATATCTAAAACTCAAAGTGATAACTCTAATTTTGAAACATCCATTTATTTGTCATTTCTAAAGCAGGGGACAGCCTGCAGCTCTGAACTTCTTAAATTTGGACAGATCACTGTAAAAATGCTGGAACCCTTCCATCCCCTAGCTTCCATTCATTTTCTTTCACAAGGGCTTTAAGAAGTCTGCATCACATGATGGTGCATTGCTTAAACTTGGAAAGGACTCTGGGCTTATATGCTTTGCAGGTGATAGTTGTGTGTGACTGTGAATGACAGACCTTTGGGTTCATTGCTTTCATACATAAAGCACATGCTACACCATTACATTCAACTTTGTTCTGTCTTACAACCTTAATACCGTGATTTCAGCTTTTGAGTTTTGTACAGGTAACTCTGCTATCTAGTTGGCTAATGACACTTGTATAGCCGGTGATGCATGGAATCTGTGTACCGGGAAATGATTGCTTTCAATAAGTTGTTTGATCAGGAATTAGAAAAGGAAACCTCTGACCTGTGTGCACCTGTATGAAGGGTGCACTATCAGGGCCGGCTCTAGGTTTTTTGCTGCCCCAAGCAAAAAAAAATTTGGCTCCCCCCCCGCACCCTCCTGCCGCCCCAGCCCTGGGTCACTGGTAACTCGCTCCCAGGGTGGGTCATTCAGCAGGAATTTTGGATGTGCACAGAACACAGACAGGATTGGTTCCCATATGGTTACAGAACTGCAGTAAAGTGGAACAATTTTCAGCTTTTGTGATTGAAGGCTATCTGGATGCATATTATAAGACTGTCCTACATAAACAAGGAAAAGTTGAGGTGCCTTTATTATTCTTTTGTTCCATTCTTTGTTTCTATGGGGAATTTGCCAATGCAATATCACTGTCTTCCTTTTAAACAAATAAAACTAAAACTTAAAAATAATAATAATAATAATAATAATAAAGCAATGGCTGTTGAAAATAGCAATTCCAGTCCTAATAACCACTGGGAAGCATTTCTTGCTCAATTTATTCTATTTTTTCCTACAGCAAGTTACAGTGGATCAGTATATTTGATTTGGGAGAAATGAAGTAACAGCTGCCCAAATTGAGCTTGAGCACTCCTGAATTTTGAGGGTGTTCAAATCTGGAAGGCAGGTGCTGGATTCCCTTTCTGAATATTAGCTAAATCTGGAAAAGAAAAGTCAATTTCTGCTTCCATGGCTCAGAAGTGTAAATCCTCCTACGTGCCTGGTACTGTATCTAAAGCTGCCCAGTCTAGTAGAGCCTCCCCTCCCTTACTTTTCATTTTAAATTCTAGTGGGATCCACGTACCTGCCTTGCTAGGCTTCAGATAGAGAGGTGCAATGTCCATTTAGTCCACCCAATTCTTTCTTTGGGGGAAAGCCCA
>NW_020664598.1:18019862-18189093 GCF_002925995.2 Terrapene triunguis
GCGGCTCCCGGGAGCCCGAGCTCCCCCACCCGGGAAGGGCCCGCGCTGCAGCGCCTCCCGCAGCCTGAGCTGCCGCAGCCTTGCCGGGTCCGGCTGGGAGCGGGGTGGAGGCTCCCCTGAGGGAGGTGAAGGGTGGGGGACTCTGAGGTGGGGGGGATTCTGAGGGTAGGGGACTATGGGAGGGGGTGGGGGGCTCTGAGGCAGGGGCTGTGGAGAGTGGGGGGCTGTGGAGGGGGTGGGCTATGGGAGGAGGTGGGGAAATGAAGGGTAGGGGTTATGGAGGGAGGTGAAGGGGAGGACTGAGGTGGGGGTGCTGTGGAAGGTGCTATGGAAGGTGGGGGCTATGGGAGGGGGTGGGGGCTCTGAGGCAGGGGCTGTGGAGAGTGGGGGGGGGGGCTGCGGAGGGCAGGCTGTCAGGAGAGGGGGCACTGAGGCAGGAGAAGGCTGAGGATGGGCCCTGTGGAGAGCGGGTGGCTCTGGGGTGAGGCCTGGGGGGTCCAGTGGGTGGGTGGAAGGTGGCTCTGGGGGGTCCGGCAGGCAGGCAGGAAGCGGCTCTGGGGTGAGGCCTGGGGGGGGTCGGGCGGGCGGGAGGCAGCTCTGGGGTGAGGCCTGGGGGGGTCCGGCGGGCGGGCGGGGGGGCGCCCTGGGGTTTTCCTGGACATGTCCGGCTTTTTGGCCCCCCCCCGTGCCAACCCCCCCCCCCCCCCCCAAGAAGCTGTTTGTGCCTGAGGCATCTGGATCTGTTCACATTTCGGTTCGGTCTATATGATTTCCTTGGTGTCAGCAGCAATGTTGCCTCCAACCCAGTACTTGCTATACTAGAAAGTTTTGCCAGCCACACTTATGCCAGCTGCCTGCCGCCATAGCAATTTTGCTAAGAAAGAAAGGAATCCTTTTTAATAATGTAGGTGACCGGGGAGGGGTTAGACGAGAGCAAGTGACCTCGTTACATCAGTGCCCCCGAGTCATCAAGTTCCCTCTTCCTGAATCACCAGAGGGCGCCTGTCACAGCGATGCACTTGTCATGTGACCGGGGTCTTGCAATTTCCTGCGGTCGGTTTTCCTGCTATATGCAGGGTAGCAAGTGGGTTCTGTCGTAGGCTCTTGGGAACATCCACGGGCGGCCGAAGACAAGCCCGCCCTGGGTACGTATGTACAGACCGAGCGGAAAGCCTTCCTGTAACCTCGGCTTCATGAGCCCGGGCCATATAACGCCTTGTCACAGGTGCTTTGGCGGGAGGCTTGGGGGTTGTGTGAATTTCCCGCTGTCCTTACAGGAGGCACTTGCGTTTGTTGTACCCGCGCCTACACAAACTCTACGTGTGGCTGCTGCAGCGAAACTAATTGCGGCGCGCGTTAATGCCTTGATCGCTGGTTTAATGGAGAATAGTAATTGCTGCGGGGTCTCCTGGCAACAAAACCAAACGTTTCAAACCCAGTTAGGCAGCGGGGAGGCCTGATTATTGCCTTGGGGGAGGAGAGGAGACGGGAATCCTGTTGGGGAGTTAGACACTGCGCCATCCCAACTGCCTGCTGCCCTAGCACTGCCAGCCTCTATCGGCTACTAACCCCCAACAGAAGAGATGCAGGGACCATTATGAGTGCAGAAAACCTTAGACCCAGGAGGAGAGTGGAACCTCAGACCAGTGGCTCTCGCCCATTCCCGACTACTGTAGCCTCTTCAGGAGGCTGATTGGTCTTGCATACCCCCAAGTTTTACCTCCCTTAAAAACTACTTGCTTACAAAATCAGACATAAAAATACCAGTGTCACAGCTCACTGTTATTATAAAATAAACCAATTGTAATATAAATATTGTACTTATATTTCAGTGTATAGTATATAGAGCTGTATAAATAAGTCATTGTGTGAAATTTTAGTTTGTACTGACTTTGCTAGTGCTTTTTACCTAGCCTGTGGTAAAACTAGGCAAATATCTAGATGAGTTGATGTACCCCCTGGAAGATCGCTGCACACCCCCAGGGTTAGGTGTCCCCTGGTTGAGAACCTCTGCTCTAGGCAGCCTCTTGTAAGGTTTGCCTAAAGGGTAAATACCACCCTAGCTGAGACTGTTGTAAAACCTATTCAGGGGCTAGTGATCAAATCTGCACCTCTCTGCTTGTCAAAGCCCCTACATGGGACGCAATGTGTGACCCGTATTGAGAGGCGTGGAAAATACGTATGGGAGTTCTCCTTTACGGTAGGTCTGCACTGCACTGGAGAGTTGGGTTTGTGACATGGGCACCCGAACTAGAGTCAGTTTGCAAAAAACAGTAGTGAAACCCAGCTAACAGCTAGAGACCTAGTGTAAATAGTTATTTCTGTAGCCTCAGTTGAATTGGTTCTTTGCTGGGGATGTAGGCAATCTTCAGCAAGAAGAGTGAGGGGACACTACAGTTGTGTGGGGCAGAGAGCGCTTTGGCACTAATGAGAGAGACGTTCACTGTAGTCTCCAGGAAGTCATTGCTTCTACTCAGCACCAGGGTCGTGCTAAAGCTGAGCTCTTGTTGCAGTTTCTGCGGCTCCTGGTAGGGTGACCAGGTGTCCCGATTTTATAGGGACAGTCCCGATATTCAGGACTTTTTCTTATATAGGTACCTATTATCCCCCCATCCCTGTCCCAATTTCTCACACTTGTTATCTGGTCACTCTAGCTCCTGGGGGTGTAGGGGAGACACTGATGATGGGGGTGGGGGAGGGAGGACTTCAGCCGGGAGCCACGTGTGGGGTTTGCGCTGAGAGGGCCAGTGAGAGATTAGCAGGGAGGAAAGACAAAGAAACTAGTTCTGCTCCGGTCTGGGCAGATAAGGATTAAAACCATAGAGTTGGCAAAGCTTCCAGCTGGTAGAGAGGACTGCAAAGTCCTGCGCCGGGGGAGGGGAATTTCATAGCGAACAGCTTCCGCTTCCCTTCCCGCAGTCAGTCCGCTCGGAACCCGCAGCGCTGGGAGCGCGCGCACATGGACCCTGGCGGCGCGGTCCAGGAAGGGACTAATTCGGGCCTGCGCAGCGGTGAGTAGTGGGGGAGTCTGGACTGAGGGGTGCGGGCAGAGCCCCGGCAGACAGGGGGCGAGGCCTACAAATCGGTGCCTCTGGGAACCGCCTGCTGCAAAGGGGGAACTGAAACAGGAGCCACGTCTCAGAAAGCAAGGAGAAAAGTCGGGCAGGGTCCCCAGGCCCCCCCACTAGCCAGCTCAGCTCCGGGGAAAAGTGGAAGGAAGTTTGGAGAAATTTGGGGGAGCAGATGGGTTATAGCAGAAAGGAGGAAGTGGGTGTAGAGGGTGGTGGTTTAAAGGATATTAGGGGTTCAGGGAAATGAGGGATGGCGGAGGAGAGCTGTGGTTAGAGGAAATTGGCCTAGGATAGTACATTGGGGTGGGATGGAGGTTTGTTTATTAAAAGCAAACAAATACAGCAGCAGAAAAGGTGAAATTAACCAGCAGCAAGCAGCTCAGCATGAGGAGGGATGGGCTATAAATGCTTCAAAAGAAAAAGTTAGGACATGGAAATGTAAAGCACCAACAATACTTTTTGAAGGTAAAAAAGCATGTTAGATAGCAGCAACAGTGGTGAAACTTACAATGCACCAACCAGGACCATTCATCTTGTTTATTATGTTGGAGCCTTATCCCCATGGTCTGCCTGTATGTTTGCCTGCCTAGATTTTTGGTCCAGTGTGCACTGAGGAAGCTTTACTCCCCAGACTGTAAGCAGTCTTAAAATCATAACTGGCTGGAGCTATGGTGCAGATCAGACCTACAGGCAATGTGAGCCATTATTTTGGAACTGGCTAAAAGTGTTTTTGGCCACCTGAAGGCCTGCCCTTTGAAGTTAAAGGAAGACATGCTGTTAATCTCAATTTGGTGGTTTTTGAGGAAGTGGTGGGAGGGAGGGGGCATAATTGGGGGGGCATCTGTGGGGATGCACAAGGCAGCTTCATGAGAACACCTCACTGCAATTTGGCTGTCAGCTGTGCCCTCCTCCTAGCCCCTCCATGTTCCCCTGAGCTGGATTGGTCTTGAGGAGGGAAGGTGATAACCCGTGGGCTGAGAGGAAGGCATGATCTACTGGTTGGAGGCAGCAAGGTGGAGTGGAGGGGAGTCCTGGACTTCATACTCCACTTCAGGGACTAGTGGTGGGGGAAAGAGGGCTCTGCATAGCCCTTTTCAGCATTGCAGGATTGCAGTGGTGTGAAGTAGTCTATTCATCTCAGTGGGATATTCCCAGATGAATCAGAACCCCCCATGGAGATGAAGGCAGCCTGCCATGATAGCTGAGAGATGTGAGCTGACCCATTCCTCTCACTGGGTGTTCTCCTTCCTTCTTTCCCAAAGTCTGCCCTAGCCCCTGTTGTCTTAAAGGTGCCACAGGACTGTTAGTCTGCGGATACAGACTAACACGGCTGCTACTCTGTAACAGGACTCTCTGTTGCTTTTTACCAATTTTCAAGATAATCGCACTATGCAGGTGGGTTTTAGAGCAACTTGAATATTCAAATCCACTCCTTATTTGTCAGTGTGTGTGTGTGGAGGGGGGAAGAGTTGTATCTGAGGAACCCCTAGACCACATTACTCCAAATTTGCACCAGTAAGAATACCCCATACTCCAGTTGTGGCATACCAGCATTCGAGGTAATCTCACTACGCATGTAGATTTTTAAAGCGTTTTGAAAACTAAAAGAAGGTTCAATCATGTGGACTAAAAACACCTCGGGCCATATGTTCAAAAATGCTCAGCACCCACTTTTGGCAACAAAATGAAGTGAATTTTCCAAAGAACCGTGGGATTTGCTGAAAAGGGGCATCAAAACGCTTTAAATTTAGGCAGTTACTGAGTCGTGCTCACACTTCATCTTGGCATGTATAATAGGTATTGCCAGCTCCAAATACTTAAAAATGACGAGACTGGCTTAAAAATCATGAGAATTTCAAAAGTAACTTTGGAATCTTTTTGCTTGCCCTCTGGTTTTGAATCTTTAGGGGTCACATTTTCAAGCATTTCTCCACAACCACCAAGGCTAGAAACCTTTTCTTTTTTTTTTCTTTAAACGAAGACTCTGAGATCAGGGTGGATGATTTAAATCACCAAGTGGAGAGCTGCACTTTTAAATAATTGATTTTAATCAACTTTTCCATTTGTATTTCAGTTATTTTTCTAAAGAAAAATGCATTCTCCTTGGTAGACATAACCATTAAACTAAGTTGGTTTACAATTAAATAGAACCTTTATACTAGATTTGATACATTTTTTGCTACCTAAGAGGTACACTATAACTATATAGATTTATTTAAGCAATTATCTAGCTTAATATTTTCAGATTCTTTTTAATTGTACATTTTTAGTATGTTAGAAAATGGTGAATAATCTTGCTTATTTACTAGATGGTTAACTTTTTGCTCATGATTTATGTCAAGCTGCATTAGGATGGAATTTAATTAAAGACACAAAATAGCATATTTATTTGTATTAAACAAAACAAGCCCTTAATACAGTACATGACCCATTGTGCCATATTTATAAAATTTAACCTCAAAAGTTAGATTTCCCCCCCCCCCCCCCATTCTTTCTTTACATCGAAAGGTATCCTTTAACTTAAAGTTTTTAATAGAGGCTCATGAATTCAGCATACTTATTTTTTATTTACCGTAATTGTTTTTAAGAGATTGTAATAAGCTTAGGCCTTAACATATTTTGTATTAAATTCAGATTTCATTTGAAATAGGTTTACTTTTAAAAAGAAAAGCTTACTATATATAATCTGATTTAAAAATTCAGAAAAATAATTGATTTTTATTCACCCTGTCTCAGATTCTCATGTAACTACTTGACTGGCAGGGCTGGCTTCTACACTTCCTTCCCATTGCTCTCAGTACAGAGGGGTGAGGGAGGTGGGCAGGATAATAGCCAAAGCACATATGCTGGCCAATCCCCAGCTAGCATGTGGTTCCTTGGAAAACATAACCAGCTGACTCAATTTAGAGCAGCCTCCAGAGTACACTCAGCACCAGTTCAGAGCAGAATCAGGAAGCCATAACTGGCTCCCTGACAGCTTCGTCTGTCACTTGCAAATGCCTTTGTATAATTATATTTAAAGATCTGTCCTCTATTTATAAAAGTAACATAGCACCATTTCCAGCCACTATAGCAGAAGATCTTGTGAACTGGATTCAGATATCGTTCTCCCATCTGGGGCAGGTGGGCCCACTTATTGAAATCAGTATTAGTCCTTTGTTTTTATACACCTTTTATTCCAGGAGTAGATCACATGATACAGACACCATGCTTGTAGGAGAGCAAATGCCCTGAACCAGAAATTTCCCTGGAGGGCAAGACCTTCCTGATTTTAGACTCTCTGTTGTGTTGTTCAACTGGAACGTCTCATTTTGAGAAGGGAAAATCTGATGTGTGTTTGGCTCTGAATGGAAACATCTACACTTGCAGATGAAAGGCCTGACTTCCTCCTAATGTATTTACTGAATCACACACAAATCCCTTCTCATCTGTGCAGAACAGTCTTTATTTTTGGGGCAGGATACAAACCCAAATAGGCAGTATGAGTCACTTTCTCCACCCCCGTTTCCCCCCCCCCCCCTTTTCTGGGAATGGAGACCTCCCATCTTAAAGAATGACACAATAGCAAAATTATTCATATGAAAGAGGGAAACCTTCACTTAGACTGTTGTTTCCAAAGGGAAGCTTTCTTCCTGTTGAATCCTTGGTCATCCTATTTCAGCTGATGGGATTCACCCTCCTTCAAACCCAAAACAGTCAGGCATTCCCTCTTCATTCCCACACCTTGGCTATGGGAAACGCAGGAAACCTTAAAAGAACTTCACATATTTAGTATCCCGAGCACCTCCCTGACACTGATGGTTCCAGGGAAGTCCCACATGTAAGATGCTTTCCTTTCAAAGGTCAGGTTAGACTGAAGCTTGCACATTGGACTCTTCTTTTATATAAACCAGCCAGCATGGCTTCATGGCTGCTCCTTCCCTGCTGCTTTTTCTCTCTCCTGAACTGTTTCTGTGGCTGTTGGCTTAGCCTCCTGCTGTATGTCTGCATGGTTCAGTGCCATCAGCAGCTTTAGGGAAGTAGCCTGTAACTCTTGTTCTCCTGCTGTCTTCTGCTTGGCCAGCAGCACCTGCATGGCCTGCATCCAGTGCTGCACATTGGGGTCCTGTAGCCGCAGAAAGAGGTCTTCCATGTCGCTGGTGGGTAGATGGGACTCCTGGGGGCTGGACAGCTCTCCTTGCTGCTGGCCACTTTCAGCCTCCTCTCTGATCTGGTTGACGGGGGAGTTTTCTGGTATGCTCTGTGGTTTAGGTGGGCGCTGAGAGAAGATTAAGAGTATTCTTGTGTGGGAGTTGGATTGGGGTGAAGTTGGTAGGAGGATATCCTTGACAGCAGCTGCTCCTGTACCAGAAGGAGGTAGGGGTCCGGTGGTGGTGGAAGACTGGGGAGAGGGCTTTGTTGGGGGCAAAAGTCTGTCACTGGCAATGACGTCTTCGTTGAAGGTTCGTGTCCTACCAGACTTGCTTTGGATCTCTTCTGGGCATATAACCCTCTGTGGAAGAGCAGAGATACATGGGAGGAAGGCAGAAAAGCACAGGGACCCTGCACCCGTTCTTCTCTCAGGTGCATGGGGTCACCGCTTGCTACACAATTATATATTTCCCATTCCCATCTCCAAAGTAGGCACCTGGACAGGCAAAAAGAAAAAAAATCTGTCCCTGACTCCTTTCCCTATGGTGTCTTGCCCACCATATTTTTCTGTATGTCTGTCTTCCTACTCTCCTCTCCTTCCTTCTCTTACATGCTCCCTCTCTTAGTTTTCTCCTCATGTTCTGTTCTTCCCACAATTCTTTATCATCCTTCTCCCTTCATCTGTCCCACCCCCCATTTTCCACTGTCTTTGGCCTGGTCTACACTAGGACTTTAATTCGGATTTAGCTGCCTTAATCCGAATTAACCCTTCACCCGTCCACACTACAGAGCTAGTTAATTCGAATTAAAGGGCCCTTTAAATCGATTTCTGTACTCCACCTCGACGAACGGAGTAGAGCCTAAATCGATTTTGTTAATTCGAATTAGGGTTAGTGTGGACGCACACCACCGAATTACTGTATTTAAGTTAATGGGGTAGTGTGGCCGCACACCACCGAATTAATGTGGTTTAAAACCGAATTAAGGTGCTTAGTGTGGCCGCGCACAATCGAATTTATACAACCTGTTTCCCAAATTCGAATTATCTAAATTCGGATTAATCCTGTAGTGTAGACATACCCTTTGAGTGCTACCAGCCATTTCCTGTGTCTGCGCTCCCCAGTGCATTCCTCAGTAACAGTTTCATCCGGAAACAGTTCAGACTCACCTTAACAAAATACTTTTTCATAGTACAGCGATAAAAGGTAAAAGTACAAAAGTCTGCGAAGAAGGGAATTTCTGGCAGGTCTGAGCATACAGGTCCTAGAGAGAGGTAAATAATTAATCAAATTTATTGAAAAACTCCGGTGTTGGACAGTCATCCCCCTAACCCTCAGTTATAAACCCCATTGCCGGGTGGACCCCATCTGGCATTGATAAACCCCAGTCCCATCCAATAACCTCCCAAAGTTCGAGTGGTTAAAAACCCAGCACTGGCTGGTCATCTTCATGACCCACAGTGATTTTAAAAAAAACAAGACAGGATTGTAAGAACATAAGAATGGCCATACTGGGTCAGACCAATGGTCCAGCTAATCCAGTATCCTGTTTTCCAACAATGGCCAGTTGCTTCAAAGGGAATGAACAGACCAGGGTAATTATTGAGTGATCTATAACCTGTCATCCAGTCCGAGTCTCTGGTACTCAGAAGTTTAGGGACACCCAGAGCATGGGGTTGCGTCCCTGACCATCTTGGCCAGGCCTGCACAACTCGTAAAGCGGCGAGGGCCATATTACTCCAAAGAAAACAGCTGAGGGCTGAAACCCCCCCGCCCCCCCCCCCCCCCCCCCCCCCCCCCCCCCCCCCCCCCCCCCCGAAACACAACACACACACCCAGCGCCGCCCGCCCCATGGAAACAAACCCTCCTTCCCCAGCACTGCCCCACCGAAACAGCGGTATTGAACCTTGGTAATATGTTATAGCGGGCCCCTAAGGTAGTATAATTAAGGTAAAAGAAAAATGTCTTTTTGCTAGAAGTAGAATAAGATCTTCCCCCCACTTTGTAATCAATTGCCCTGTTGAACGAATGAGGTGTGAATGAGGAAGGCGTGGAAGGCAGGCACCTCCAGACAGCTGCAACCCTTGGAAAGGGGATGGGAGCCAGACCAGATCAGTAGAACAGGTCAGCCACTGACTCACCGCTCACCTCCTCAGCCCCCCCCCCCCCCCCCCCCCCCCCCCCCCGCCCCTCCCTGCCCGCTCACCTCCTCAGCCCCCAACCCCACCTACTCACCCCCTGCCACTGTCTGCCCGCTCGCCTCCTCAGCCTCCCTCCCTCACCCGCTGCTTGCCTACTCACCCCCTGTGGGCCGCATAGTGAGCTCGCCTACTCACCCGCCATGGACCGCACAGTGAGCCCACGTGGGCCGCATGCGGCCCCTGGGCCGCATGTTGTGCAGGCCTGATCTTGGCTAATAGCCGTCGATGGACCTATCTGCGATGAACTTATCAAATTATTTTTTGAACTCCATTTTACTTTTCGCCTTCACAACATCCCAATGCAATGAGTTCCACAGGTTCTGATGTACTTAAAGAATTTCCTGTTTAGTTTTTTTATCTTTTGTAGAGCCTTGCACGGATACAAAATTTATATATGCGGATATCTGCGGACTTGCAGGGCTCTACCGGGAACCACTGTGGTGAAAGCAGCAGAATGTCAGGCCGCCGTTCGCAGGAGCCAGTGCTCTGCGTGAACTGCTCCTCCGGTGTGGCTGTACCACCCCCAGCCCCACCCACTGGGGCGGCCACCAGGCTTACCTACAGCTGTCCCTGGTCACGCTAGTGTGTGCAAGTGGCTCGCATGCTCCCAGACAGGAGTTCCTTCCATGCAGAGGTGTGCATCTCCTGTCCGGGAGCGTGTTACTGGTCAGCAATATTAGTTTGATCATATTACCGAGTGCTACTTTAAAAAGTGATTTAAAATGCGTTACTTTTATCCTATACTGTATATCTGCAGGATGTGTTGTTTAAATTGTAGGTTTTTTTCTGTAAAATCAGTTTTTTCCCATTGCAATCCAATTCGGAACATTTTTATGCATTTATAGTAAGGCTACTTAATTGCTGTCAATGTATCAAACAACTTTGATTAAAAAACATAAAGATGGAATTAATTTTTTAAAAAATGAAAAAAATCAGAAAATAATAAATCCACAATAATAAAACAGATCATAGGGCCCTATGTTGGCCCTCTTACTGGTTTTTTTGTGATTTGGCATATACATTTAGTTTGATCTTCTATGGTGTTTTAAAATAGATTCCATGCAGCTTCCAGGAATTTCACTCTTGTGACTGTTTCTTTTAATTATCATTTAACTAACTCCCTCATTTTTGTGTAGTTCCCCGTTTTGAAGTTAAATGCTATTTCTGGTGGGTTTCTTTGGAATTTTTTCCTCCCACAAGGATGTTAATTTGGTTACATTTTGGTCACTATTACTTAGTGGTTTGGCTATATTGACCTCTTGGACCAAATCTTGTGCTCCACTTGGGGCTAAATCAAGAATTGCCTCTCCCCTTGTGGGTTCCAAGACTAGCTGCTCCAAGAAGCAGTCATTAATGGTGTCTAGAAATTTTATCTCTGCATCCTGTCCTCAGGTGACATGTACCAATATGGGGATAGCTGAGAGCCCCCATTATTATTGAGTTTTCTGGTTTTTGTAACCTCTCTACTCTCCGTGAGCATTTCGCAATTGCTGTCACCATCCTGGTCAGGTAATATAGTCCTGCTGCTATACTCTTCTTATTCAAACATAGAATCTCTCTGGATAAAAATTCCATGTACCATTTCATTTATTGAAGATTTCTACTGTATTTGACTCTATGCTTGCTTTCCTATATAGTGCTTCTCTCCCACCAGCATGACCTACTCCGTCATTCCTATACATTTTGTACCCTGGTATTACCATGTCCCGTTGATTATCATTGTTCCTCCACGTTTCTGTGATGCCTATTATATCCATAGCCACTTTTAATACCAGGCACTCAAGTTCATCCATCTTAGTATTTAGATTTCTAGCATTTGTATACAAGCATTTATTAAAATTTGTCAATATTTAGTTGTGTCCCTTCATGTGATGTAATTGAATGGGACTGTTTCTCTATCTCATAGACTTTAAGGTCAAAAGGGACCATCATGATCATCTAGTCTGACCTCCTGCACATTGCAGGCCACAGAACCTCACCCACCCACTCCTGTAATAGAGCCATAACCTCTGGCTGAGTTACTGAAATCCTCAAATCATGACTTCCGGTTACAGAGAATCCACCATTTACACTAGTATAAACCTGCAATCATGCTGCAGAGGAAAGTGAAAAAACCCCAGGCTCTCTGGCAATCTGACCTGGGAGAAAATTCCTTCCTGACCCCAAATATGGTGATCAGTTAGACCCTGAGCATGTGGGCAAGACCTGCCAGGCAGATACCTGGGAAATAATTGTCTGTAGTAACGTAAAGTAACTGTATTCTAGTTATATTAGAGAAGGCAAGACACACTTCTTCAAACTTGCCTTCTCTAATATAAACACATAGTAACTTGTGGATAATAACCCTCAAAACCTCTACCAAAACAAAACTCTCCACTGCACACACGTATCCCCCTGGGAAGAGAAGGAGAGAGAACGAATAAACCCCATCAGCAGATGGCTTCCTCCCCATCTCTGTTATAAACCCACGCACCTAAGGACTCCTTCCCATCTGTCATTTGATCATTCCCAGTGCTGGATGGTCTGAGACCCCAGTCCCCCTGCTTTTGGATGCCATGGTCAGCCTTACCTTGAGGGATGACTCCATGGTTTTCGTATTGGTCCAGTCTCCGGATCAAAGGATTCTGGCAGCCATACAAGGCACGAATGAGGCAGGTGGCACTGGCTCGGTAAGGGGCACGAAGAGGTTTGAAGAACTGATCATACTCTGGCTCTGAGAGTGGTGTTCCAGTTAGCAATGGGCCCTCATCCTGAAGGTGGGCAGCAGAACACCAGCTTGAGAGTACTGCAAAAGAGGAGCTGGAAGGAAGTGAAATGCTGCAGACGATAGACATTGGGGAAAGAATTGCAGGGCTGTAGATGTGGGTATAACCCTTCTCTTGGGTATGGGGTCCAGAATTGTGGAAGTGACAATTTTTTTGAAAACATGGTGCAGAACTGAAGGGTGACCTCCTGGCCTGACCCTTTGGGAGGAACCCCATCCCCTGGGGATAGGGTCCATAGCTGTGCGAGTGCCCCCTTTTCTTGTGAATGGGGTCCTGAATTATGAGGGAGACCTCTTCTCACCTTTCCTGGGAATGATGGTTGTGACTCCCTGTTTTGGGACTGGGGCCCTGAATTGTGCTGTTAACTCTCTCCTCCACCTCCCCCCCCCTTTTTCCCTGGGAAGGGAATTGTGGGATAGTTTTCTTTCAAGAATTTGTTCTATAAATCCCCATTCTTGGCAAATGGATCCAGAACCTTCTAGAAATCAGTGGCGGTTGGATTTATGTGCATGCTCTCTCAGGTAGTCAAACATTTAATGAACCTGTATATAACATTAAAAAACTTGGAGCTATGCACACACACAGACTGCTTTTAAAGAACGTTATTAAGGTTCTCCTAGTCTCCTCATCTGGGCGTGCTGTTGAATCTTGGTCTTCCCACCTAGTGTCTCCTATGCCTCTTCCATGCCCTGCGCCTAGTCCCAGGCAGGCCAATCTACCCCTCTTCTCGGCTCCTCCGAATTCAGTGTTCCCCATCTCCTCCGAGCCAACTAGCTCCTGTTCCTCCCCGTTTCCTTGTACTGCTCCCAGTCCCGGTCTCATTGCTCAAGCAATCCCAGTTTATCTTCTCCCTGCCTCCAGACTGTCTCACTAGACTGCTTGTCCCAAACTACTCCTTTCCCTTTTCTGGGGTCTGACTTTTGTCCACTCTGCATTCTAATCAGACGGCTTCATCCTCTGCATGGCTTGGACACCAGCAGGGGGGTGTGTGTGTGTGTGTGTGTGTGTGTGTATATATCATTGATAACACAGGAGAGACAGGCTCCTTATGCTCCGTTCCAGTGCTCTGCCTCACCCTAGCCTGCACCCTAGCTGGGAGCAGCCATTCCAAGGAAAGTCTGGCTTCACCCTTGTTGACCTGGGCTGGAGGGAGCATACTCAGTCCCCCTGTGGTGATAGCATATATGCAGCCAGCTCATGTGTAGGAGCTGGGAGGGGATGGAGCATGCTCAGTGGGGATGGTGCATGTGGTTAGCACTACGAACTATGAGAGGCTTGAGCGTGTTCTGTGAAGACAGAATCTTTGGAGATTTTAGTTGCTGAAATCCAAGAAGTCTCTGCCAAGCCTGTGTGAACAGATTTTTTCAGGGTTTTTTAACTTGGCCATATTTGAGTGGGTTATCACAGTCACGCTGGAACATTTTTAATAGTGGGGGTGCTGAAAGCCACCCCCCTTACCCCGTCCGCCCCCACCCAAGCTGAGGCCGGCATCCGGGACACTGGGGGTGCACAGCCTCCGCACCCCTAGTTCCTGCGCCTATGTTATCATGGGGATGGCAAAGGTACATCCCTGACACAAAGGCTAGCACCCAGCCAATTTCCAGACTGTGCTCCAAAGCACAGGAGCACTAGAGCTTTCCAAAGAAAAGGTTACCAGAACATGTATTGTTCCCTTAACCCTGTTCTCAGAAACAGCTGAACCACTTTGGCGGAAATAAATAAATAAATAAATTTTAAAAAAAAGTTCAGGCTGGGGCAGGCACCCAGCATGGAACATTTCAGCTGAAACCATTAAAGTCTGGCAAAGTTATAAGCACCTGGAAGCAGGGTCCTGTAATGGGAAGCATCTGGCCCTGCCTGTAATCTGTAGTTCAGCCACCTGCAGTTCTTTTTCTTCTGTTGTAGGACACTGTTCTGACTAATTGCTGTGGCTAAACCTTTTCGGCTCTCTGGTCTGCTTCTCGGCTACTGCGCAGAGTTCAATTCCTTTATATAGGAGAACTGGTAATGTTTTTCTATCTGATCCTGGTCCCTTCAGTGTTGGTTATTGTGGCAGACTTCGGGGAAAAAAGCCAGGCTTCGGGTGTTTCTCTAGTTGTGGCTATAAGATGTGTGTTCAAAGTGAACAAGTGGGTAGGTTAAAGCATTTGGAAGAAAGGGACTCGAGGAGGCAGTGCTCTGTGCAGCCAAGATTTAATTGACAGTTACTGATATGTAAACCCGTTCCCTCCTTCCTAGCTCTGAGGTGCCAAGGCTCCTGATTTGCTGTGAGTGAGGATGGGGAACAGGCGACTCTCCTGTCCCCTATCACAAGTCAGTGTCAGGGATGGATGATGATGATAAGTTTTCCTACTCACCAGAAACAATCAGGAAGGCCCATGCTGCTATCTGACATCTCATCTTTCTTGTATTGTGTGGGGGTGGGGGTGGGAGGTGTTAGATACCATGGAGGGAGTTCTGGGTTCCTTGCCTATCCTTCACTTTGTTCCTTTTTCCTGTTGCTGTTTTTACCTGAGGTGGGTCAGGAGGAGAAGGCGGGGAACTCTCTGAGTAGGGTTATTGCTGCAGACCAGTTCACAATAGCAACTCGATGACATCACAAACTTGGTGACATCACAAACTATCTCCTCTCCCTTTTGCCAATGCACCATTTTGCCTGTCTGCCTTTTCTCTCCTTCATTTCCTCCCTGCTCTACATCTCTTTTATGACTGCTGGTGCTACGTTATTGTAGAGCCTTCTGTGAATCCAGGGGCTGTGCACTGGCTTGTTTGGCTTTAGGAGTGCTGAGTTGCCCATACTGGCTTGTTGTATGATTTCTTATAAGCACCCGCATGCACTATTTAGTTATTGTACAGTCACTAACCTTTTCTCTGGCCCAATTCATATTTAATTATTCAGTTATTTAATTAAAGTGCAACAACTTCAGTAGACGAGATTGAAGGAGACACTCATTAGACTATCCTAAAATCCTGAAACAGTGGTTAGGGCACTCATCTGACAGATGCCTGTTCAAATCCCTTCTCATCAGGCAGAGGGAGGACTTGAACTGATGGTTTCCCACATCATGGGTGAGTGCACTGATCACTGGGCTAAAGGTTATAATGGGGAGGGGGTGTGCAGATGCTTTGTGTGGTGTTAAGCGGCCTCTGAGCATGCTTACTGGATTAGGCTTTCACAGATGACTTAGGCAGATGAATGCTTATTTTCCCCAGATAATGGATCGTTCTGGGACTCAGGCGGAAGATGGCTATCCGGATGCCTAGTGTAGGACAACAGTGCAGGTGCTCTCATACGTGCCTAGCAAGTGCAATTGAAGTGCTGAGCAAGTTTAGGTGCCTATAGGGTTAGACAGCAGCCAAGTGAGAGTTTTGTGGATCACAGTGGCATCTGAAAATGGGACTTAAGTACCTTTGTGGATCCCATCCCAATGCACAATTTTGGGGTTCTTCCTCCCATTCAGAAAGAATCAGTCTATAAAATTAAATTACATTCCATGCATTTTTGTAATGTTAATACTCAGAATGTTGGAAAGAGGAAATAACCAAATTGGGTGGTGTTTTTCACTCCACCTGTATTTTCTTTTTCTTATGTTTTTATTCTGCAGCCTTGGGATCCATTCCTTGCTTCAGAACTGTGCATCAGAATCTCAACTTTCATTTTAAATGTTTCTGTCTCTGATGGTCATAAAGAAAACCTTGAAAATTAGTATAGTCAATTCAGCATTGTCTTCCTAAGTCTGCAGACAGCATGAAACAATAGCCGAGGGGTTTGAACTGCCTCCTTCATCTCAAATTGTTAACACTGACAATTTGAATGGCAAATTAAATGTGAAAAATGTTAACTATTCCATTGCTATTTGTTTAAGCAGAAACAACCAGTTAATGTGTTTATTCCACATTCCAAAGTTTCTTCCCAGGTGAGGAACATAATATCAATGTAAATAATAAAGGGGCTACTGTACTCATTGTATTATTCATTTTCATATTTAATTCTTAAAATAATTGGTGGCTTTTTACATGAAGTTGCTACAGGATTTCCAATCTGTTGTGTCAGTGTTGTAGACAAAATTTAGGTCCCGCTTGTTACAGAATGCATGGGGTTTTGATTATTTTAATTTGGAAAGAAGGTCTAGCCCCTGAAGTGAGGGAAGGGGGACAGTCTACCCAGGGAAAAAAGCCCATTAGAACTCTTTGGTTCTCTACCAGATAAGCAGAAGAGGACTGAAGGAGGAGGAACACTTGATGACTTACAGGGAATGAAACTAGTGGGGAGAGGAGTGGTTACAGTGGGAATTTCTGAAGGGGAACCTAGGTTACCACGTTCCTCCCCTGCCCCCTTGCAAAATCTGCCAAGAGCAGGATTTTTGAGGAAAGGCAAGTGATGGACTTTGTCCCCTTGAGTACATCTATACTGTAGGCTAGGGACATGTGATCCATGTTGTTGCCCAAATCCATGCACAAAACCCTTAAACATGCCCTCCTGAGTGTGTTGTACCTGTGCTCAGCTTGGGGTATGGGCTGTTGGGCTGTGCTCCTACCTGCCCACTTTGTAGGCTGGAGGAACCTAAAGCATGTGTTGCTGAGCAAGTGTTTCAACAGAATACCCTTCAAAATAGAGGCTGCACACCCATTCTCTTGCCAGTTTCACCTCACTCCCTTTGTGTTCCTCATTCCACTTCCTGCACACATATTGGTGAACTTGGGCTCTGGGATTAAAATGTTAGGAAGCGTGGTTTATTTGTGGGAAATCCTTGTGGTGTGTGTGTTTTGTTTTGTTTTTAGGCTTCTTCTCTCACAAGCACAGGGAATTATTCATGTCTCATTTCTCTTTCTATTCCAGCAAGTGACAGAGTCGTGAGTAAAATTAAGAAGGGCATTCGTCTTCAGGAAGGTCCCGGGAAAATGCAAACACGTAGTGCATTGTCGAGAAGATTTAAAGGGAATATTTCCAAGAGTCCTGACCAAACAGAGGCTTGTGAGAGTCAGGAGATTTCAGAAAATGAAATCAAAAAATCTCCTGGGAAGAGACAGAGAAAGTCCCCTTCCCAGGAAGCAAGTGTCAGGCAACCTGAAGATGATGATCATACTGAAGATAAACCAAACACATCCGATTGTGAGAATGACTCTGTTTTGAGCCCAGGCCTCGTTGAGCAAGAGACAGCGCACATGGAAGAAAAACCCTATCAGTGTTCTGAATGTGGGAAAAGCTTCAGTCGAAACTCCTACCTTACTCAGCATCAGAGAATCCATGTGGCAGAGAAACCCTTTGGTTGTGGTGAATGTTTGAAAAGCTTCACTCGGAATTCAGACCTGGTTAAACACCAGCGAATCCACACAGGAGAGAAGCCTTATCAATGCAACGAGTGTGAGAAAACCTTCAGTCAGCGGTCAAATGTTATCAGACACCAGAGAACCCACACGGGTGAAAAACACTACAAATGTAAAGAATGCGGGAAGAGCTTCAGTCAGAATTCGCACCTCATCGTACACCAAAGAAGCCACAAGGGCGAGAAGCCCTACCGTTGTACTAGATGTGAGAAAAGCTTCAGTGATTGCTCATCGCTTATCATACACAGGAGAATCCACACAGGGGAGAAACCCCATCAATGTAAAGAATGTGGGAAAAGGTTCCGTGACAGCTCCGCCATCATCCGACACCAGCGAATCCACACGGGAGAGAAACCCTACAAATGTGGTGATTGTGGAAAGAGCTTCCGACAGAGCTCATCACTTATTACCCACAGAAGAACCCACACAGGAGAAAAGCCCTACAAATGTTCCGTGTGTGATAAAAGCTTCAGTCAGAGCTCAGCACTTGCGACTCATCACCGTATCCACACAGGAGAAAATCCCTATCGATGTTCTGAATGTGGGAAAACCCGGAGTGAGCGCGCTGCACTTATTTCACATCGGAGTGTCCACACACATGGAAAACCTTACAAGTGTGCTGAATGTGGCGAAAGCTTTAGACGGAGCACAGCACTTAATGTGCATCTGAGAATCCACAGAGGAGAGAGACCATATACATGTGATGAATGTGGGAGAACCTTCAGACAGAGCTCAGCCCTTGATGTGCATTCGCGAATCCACACAGGAGCAAGACCTTATAAATGTAGTGAATGTGGAAAAAACTTCAGACAGAGCTCAGCACTTAAAGTGCATTTGAGAATCCACACAGGAAAGAAACCCTATAAATGTATTGCATGTAGGAAAAGTCTCAGTTTGCGTTCACATCTAGTATAGCAGGGGTGTCCAAACCATGGCTCGTGAACTGCATGCGGCTCTTTTACAGTTAAAGTGCAGCTCGCAGATCCCCCTCTCCCCATTCTCCACCTACCAGACTGGGGGGGAAGCTCGAGACCTCTATCTTGCAGCGGGGTAGTGGGGTAGGGCCCCCTTCCCAGTGGGGAGGGAGTCTCAGGGCTTCAGCCCTGTGGGGCATGCCTGCTGGGGTTTAGGGCTTCAGCAGGAGTGGGGTTGAAGCCCCAAGCCCTGTAAGGCGCCTCCCGCGGGGCTGAAGCCCAGAGCCCCAGCAAGTGTGTCCCGGCTCTCAAACTTCTGAAGATTGTCAAATGTGGCTCAGAGGGTCAAAGTAAGTTTGGCCACCCCTGTAGTATAGGATTAGAGTGGCCATATGGAATAGAAAGCAGTAGCAGACATTGGTCGTTTGGGGTATATACAAAGGAGTAAGGCCCAGATTCACAAAGGAGCCTAAGTTTCAGTTTTAGGCACTGTTGCAATCCACAAAACCCCCAGTAAGCTTCTGCTTAACTCTGCAGGCACCTAATTCATTTGGCACCTAAATTTTCACTGTAATCATCTCCTAGTCACATAAGTGTTGGCCTCTGGGCATGCACCCTGCCACCTCACTGTAAGCATCTGGACACTTGAGCACCAGCATGATGCTCAGACCAGGGGAAGTTGGGTGATCCTCCTACCTTGCCTGCAGAGCCCAGGCCAGTAGGCATGTTCTGAGCACACCTAGCAGATTCGGGCTACATTCAAAATCTTGATGGAGGAGGAGGAGGAGCCTCCTCCCCCATAACTTTTAGCCTAGTGGTTAAAATGCTTACCCAGGAACAAGTGGAACAGCTTCAACATGAGAGATTGAGGAAGCCCCACATCAGAATTAGGGGTGTACAATATTAAACTGTTAACCGGTAAGCATTAGTCTTACCAGTTAACCCACCCTAACTGTTACCCCAGCTGCAGCCCGAGGCCAGTGTGAGAGGCCCCAGCCCAGCCACACTCCCTTTAATCAGTTAACCGATTTAAATGATATAATTTTAATCGTTTAAACTGTTAAGTTTTTAAACAATATTTACGTCCCTAATCAGAATATGCCATAGCCCAGTGGTTTGGGCATTTCCCTCAGAGATAGGAGATCCCTGTTCAAATACCTTTTTCCCTTCAGGCAGAGGTGGGGAATTGAACTGGGCATGAGTGTTGAGAAACAGAGTGGAAAAGACCTGGCTGTTGGACTGATCATTTTGATATCGGAGAGAGGTGGTTGATGCTAGAAAATTGGGGTATTCTGGAAAGAATGAGTGAATTACTTGTGGGGAGCTGAGTGCTGGTGGAGTGGGTTGTTTTACAGATTGTGCAGAGGAGGTGTAATGTGGATCTGAGGGATGGGGTGTTGGGTGCTGGATAATTTGGGGATTAGGAATGGGAATTTGTGGTAGAATAGAAAGGGAGATTTTTTTAGATTTTATCTTATTTTCTTTATGTACAAGGAGGTTAAAATAATAACGTCCGGATTGGTTCTCAGCCAGACCTTCAGTTTATTACAAATTGTAAGCAGTCCTGGGGATGTCATCTCTTTTTAAACTGTGGATGGCAAAGTAATGTGTTTTTGGTAACTCTCACCTCGTAACTTCACCAGGTTTTAGACAAGGGATTTGGGCTATTTCCTTTCTTTGATCTTAAAGATCTGCAGTTCTGTCTGTTTCTTTTCTTCCTCTTTCCAAGAGATTTATGATAGGACTTCAGAGTTATGAACTGACCAGTCAACAACACACCTCATTTGGAACCAGAAGTACACAATCAGGCAGCAGTGGGTGGGGGAAGCAAGTACAGTACTGTGTTAAACGTAAACTATTAAAAAAAGGAAACCGCATTTTTCTTCTGCATAGTAAAGCTTCAAAGCTGTATTAAGTCAATGTGTAGTTGTAAACTTTTGAAAAAACAACCATAATGTTTTGTTCAGAGTTACGGACAACCTCCATTCCCAAAGTGTTCATAACTGTGATGGTCTACTGTATTCAGTTCAAAGGACTCTTACCTCCATAAGCAAATATCAGGAGACACGCTCAAGTCAGAAGTGAAGTGGCTGCTCTCAAAGAGGATGGATACATAAACACTTTCACAGTGAGTGCTATCTCCATCTTTTCCTCCCTGGCAGCATCTCTAGAATTTGTCTCTTCTCATTGAAACACCTTTAGCATGTAGAGCGGGAGACTAACAAAACCTGGGCAATAATGTAACCTCATTTAAACAAAAGAAGCTTTTGGATGTCCTGGCTAAACGCATTTCACATTTTGGGTTCCCATGGAAGCCCGAGAGTGTTTCCAGTTTTCTAGTCCTTTTGGTAATGTAATACTTTTGTTCCTTCTTTAACTAATTAATGCTAGTAAAATATTTTTAACATATAAAGCACCGCATAATTGCTAGCAATAATTACTTTTATTACTATTTTAATGTTTCCATATTACATAAAACCTCTCTATATTGTATATTACTATTATTGTTGCACTTATTACTGTCAACAGTATTTCCATATTATATAAAACCTCTTTTTTCCCTATTGTCCCATCTTCTGTTCTTGAATGTATTTCAGGTGGGGCAAAATCCTGGCCTCATTGAGGTCGGTGGCAAAACTCACATTGACTTCAGAGGGCCAGGAATTCATCCCTGGAGTATTTCATAAAATTTTATATAAAGAGATAAGTAGTCCTATATGAGGAGGTTTTATTTTTGTGGAATAGGAGATTCAGTTGCTTGAAGAGGTCTAGCATGTGCTGAATTCTGCCTCGTGTAATTTTATTCATGAATGATATGTCACCATATCTGAACAAAGGCAACACAAACAGAAAATGTTTAAAGCAAGGCAGAGGAAGAATCAGAGGAGCTTTCCACATGAAAAGAGGTTTAAAGGGCCAGGACTGTTAAGTTTGAGAAGAGAGAGAGAATACAATAGAATTTGATAAAATGTGAAGGCTCCCACTTATTTGTCCCTTAATACAAGAACAAGGGAGCATTCAGTGAAGTTAAAAGGCAGCAAATTTAAAATGGATACAAGTAATTTTTAAGGCAATGTATAATCTGTGGCATTCATGGCTAAAGAATAACCATTGTATCAAAGAGCTTAGTACAGGGGTCGGCAACCTCTGGCACGTGGCTCGCCAGGGCAAGCCAAGCACCCTGGTGGGCCAGGCCAGTTTGTTTACCTGCCGCGTCGGCAGGTTCGGCGGATCGCGGCTCCCACTGGCCGCGGTTCGCCGCTCCAGGCCAATGGGGGTGGCGGGAAGCCCTGTCAGGGTGCTTACCCTGCCGAGCTGCGTGCCAGAGGTTGCCGACCCCTGGCTTAGTAAATGTAAAAAAAGGAGGGGGGAGAAAGATTAGGCATTTGTGAATGAAAACAGCATTTGGGAGGATAAAAACCAGCTGGTATAGGAAAAAATCTTCCCCGTGGTATGCTACTGCACAATTAGATGGATTGTATGTTTCAGAACTTCCGCTTGAGCATCTGCACACATCCAGCTCTGTAGTTATCAGACCCGGGGCTTTAGAGCAGAGCCCAGAGCTGGAGCGCGGAGCAGTGGAGCTGCAGGTTTTTGCCTGGAGCGGAGCTGGAGCACCGCTCCAAAGCCCTGATTCAGACCAATTCTAGTAATAAATCCTTTATTGGTATCCAAAATACTGAAGCATCCTAATTGCATTATGAGCTCCCTCCACGGAACACCACCCATAGCCAGAAACAATCAGTTCCTATTGTCTAGCCTGAACAAAACAACTTTGGTATACTTCCTTGAGCCATCAGTTTACCCATAAACAAATCTAGTGTTCTCCCTTAAACCATTGTTGTTTCCCTACAAAACCCCCTACCCATGCTCAAGTAAGTGTTCTGATGCCTGGATCCAAACTCTGCATCAGTTCCATTGGGACTCCATCTTCTCCTGACTGATCGTGCTGGGGGCTCTGCCTGTCTCCAGCACTCTGGACCTTCAGCTACCACCACCACCTGGGACCCCCGATCGATTCAAGCTTCAGGGAGTGGTGAGAAACCAGCGCGCTCTCTCTCTCTCTCTCTAGGTATAGCCTTCTGACCCTGACTTGCGTGATCAGTTATTTCTGAACCTGACTTTTATAATCAAATTTGTTAGATTTAATATTATAACTGTTTTGCTTGTTTGACTCTCCTATGGTTATTACCTGGCAATAAATAACTTTCATGGTTAAGCTGGGTTGCTTCTCTCTGTCTCTCTCCTCTCCCCCCCCCCCCCCGGGGGGTGTTTTTTGGCTTCCTCATTCGCTCTGCAGCAACACTCCTCGTACCTAAGCTAAAGATCCCTGCAGCACCTAAAAATCCTGTGGGGTTTACTCATCAAGTGGGTTATTACCAGAACAATTGTAACGTGAAAGTGGGGACAGGGACGTGTTGAAACTGGGACCTATGATGGTGGCAGCTTGGAAGTGCCGCTCGAACCAGCCTGCTCAGGCGTACTTTATTCCAGTGCGGTGCCCATAGCCTATGAGGGTGACAGCTTGGAGGTGCTGTTTGACCCAGCCTGCTGAATCCAAGGGCCTGTTAGGGTGACAGCTTGGAAATGCTGCTCAACCCAGCCTACTGAGTCCAGGGACATATAAGGGGTCGCTTGGGAGTGCTGATTTAACCCAGTCCTCTCAGACATGCTCTGTTAATGTGTGTGTTCGGCTGATTCTGGGGCTGGAAGAACCCAGCCCTGGGGAGCCTAGGTCCTGAAGGATAGCTCCATTGGGAGGGAACTTACAGCACGGAGAAAGAGAGCTCTGTATGAGAACACAAGTAGTACAGTAATAGAATTACAGAACCCCTCCCCTCCAAAGAGTAACCCTAATAAATGAGCATACCCCAAAGTAACTGGCAAATCTGGTAACACTGTTGTAGCTGGGATATCAGACTAAACAGATTCATTAGTCTGTTCTAGTGCTCCTTGCAACTGAGACAGAAATCTGTATACTTTATTAGGTATGTCTACTCAGACCAAGGAAGTGAGCCTCACAGCTTAAGTCAGGCTATCAGCGTTCACACTGGCACTCTAAAAATAGCTCTGTAAACAGCGATTTGAAATTACAGCTTGGGTTCTGAAGCACAGGAAGGGTGGGTAGGCTTCACAGCCTCATCTACACAGCCAGCCTGAGTCTCTTGACTGGGCCGGGAGGCTCACTTCAGCAGGTTTGGGGACATACCCAAAGAGTATGTCTACACTGTAATGCACGCCCAGGCTCAAGCCTAACCCCGTTTGCATCTACACTACAATTTGTGCTAACCCAGGGCTCAGATCCAAGGTCCCAGGACCCTGCAGAGCTGGAGGGTCTGAGCTTGAGTTAAACTGGAACCCAGGGTCTGAGCTCTATTGCTTTGCAGTATAGATGCAGCCCTGCTTAATTCAGGTCCTGGGAGTCAGCTGGAAGTATTCCACAGTTCCATAGGACAACTGCCTTAGTTCTCTCTAGCTCAGTGGTTCTCGAACTTCATTGCACCACAACCCCCTTCTCACAACAAAAATTACTACATGATCCGAGGCAGGACCAAAGCCTCAGAGCACCTGAGCACCACCACTGCAGGGAGGGAGCAAAGCTGAACCTCAGGGCTTCAGCCCCAGGCAGGGGGCCTGTAATCTGAGCCCTGCAGCCCAAGGGCTGGCGCCCTTGGCTCATCTTTGGCCTCAAGCAGTGGAGCTCGGGTTTTGGCCCCGGACCCCAGCAACTCTAACACCAGTCCTGGTGACCCCATTAAAACAGGGTTGTGACCCACTTTGGGGTCCTGAGAGAACCCCTCCTCTAGCTCAACAATCTACAATCCACTCTACTGAAAGCAGCAGTCACCTATGCTTTGCAAATAGCAGCAGTTCTGGTCAGCATTAACCCATTCTCTTCTGATCACTCATCTGCAAGCACGCTATCAGCCATCCTCCTGGGTTTGGAGGCGGGAGTGAAGCAAAATGTAAGTGCAGGCTGGATGGTAAAGTTTTCCAGTAGTACACCATGGTCCTAGGGCTAGAGTGGCCACACTTTGGGAGAGAGGAGCACTAGGGACTTTGGAATATGATTATTTTGACTCAGGTCTGCGCACCACCCTGGGGATGCCAGAGCCCTACTTTTGAGCATGGGTTAGAAAAGTCTTAACATATGGTTAAAGTATAGCGTAGAGATGCTCAAGCCCAAGGTTCCCTCTCACAGGTCATCTGACTCAGGTCTCACTAACCCTGATCTTACATTGCCGGGACCCTTTGAAGCCAGTGGACATAGATCATGTAGTCCTCCCTAGCCCTCAGCAGCTGACTGACTAATACAGTCTGTGCTGCCTGCTGCTATTGCACAGGGTTTCCTTAACTGCTGTCCTAAATCCTTCCTTGGCCTAAATAGTCACATAACCGAAACTACACAATCAACTACATAATCCACGATTAACCTGAAAAAGCCCTTCCCCAGCCAGCATTAAACTACTATCAGACAAATGTGAGACCCTTAAATCCGTTTGCCCCGCTCTCCCCACTCCAGATCCTGATTCCTGGGGTTTGAGTTCCCACTTCATCGCCTGTTCCCTCTATTCCCCCTCCCCTCAATCTCACCAGCTCTTCCAAAGCCTCCCTCTCTCCCCCCCCCCCCCCCATCTGCTTCCTCGGCCCGTTCCCCCAGCAAGGGGCCCTGCCCAGGTTGCACTAACGGAGGGAGTTAATGCCGGCTGCAGGCGGTGACTGCGCCGCTGCCCTCGCGCACACGAAACGGCAGCGCGGCCGGCGCGCAACCCCACGGGCCACGGCTTGGCCCTGCACGGGGAGCGGCCCATGCGCGCGGACCCTCCGGGCCATGTTCAGATGAGAGGCGGCGCGAGGCTGCCTGCGCCGAAGACCAGAGCGGGGGGGGGGGAGGAGGAGCATCGCTCGCAGAAAACGATACTTTGGCAGCTCCCCGCCAACAGCACGCGTAGCTTCGTTCCTCGGTCCGCGCGTGCGCAGCGCGGGAGTTGGCTGGGTCTTCCCGTGCGAGAAACGTCTGACGTTGGCGCTGGAGCGAGGCCGACGTGGTGGCGTCAGGCGCAGGGGGTGGGGCTGAGGCCGCCCCGCGTCATTGGCGCTTCGTTCGAAGTGGAACCTTCGGTGACGGGTCTGGCGCGGCCCCTGAGTGGCGCGCGGGGCGCCATGGAGCCCGGGCGCGGGCCGGGGGCTCTGCCGGGCACGGAGGTGGGCAACAGGGCTGGCGGCAGAGCGATGCCGGGGGAGCGCAGCGCCTGGCATGGGGCTGGCTGGGGGGCGGGACTGGGGCTGGGGAGTCAGGCTCGGGGGCTGGCCCCGGGGCTGCACCGGGGGCTGGCAGAGGGGCTGGGGAGTCAGGCTCGGCGACTGGCTCCGGGGCTGCACCGGGGGCTGGCAGAGGGGCTGGCGGGGGGGTCAGGCTCGAGGGCTGGCAGAGGTAACGAGAGGCATGCAGAGCTGTGTTAGCACACTTCACATTGAATGTGTTTTCTATGCCAGGAGGCGGCTGGTGCAGCTCAGGGGAAGGGCAGGGTTAATTTCCCATTTCCTTACACCCCTTACTCCATCCAAGAGGATTTCATGGCCAAACTGTATGATGTTCTGGAGGCTGGCAAAGTCGGGATCTTTGAGAGTCCTACAGGGACGGTAAGCGAGAGCTGCGTGTGGCTGAGCTTGTCCTGCATTTGGATATTGAAGAGACTGCAGTTAACAGTACCCCCACTGCAAGTTGCTTCAGTAGCCCTTTCAATCCTGTTTGGATCCAGAATTATTGAGTTGTCAGGGAGCCTAGAGCTGTTGACAGCCACCTTTGGCTTATAATTGTCATGGAGAAAAGGTACAAACAAAAATATGGGAAACATGCTGGCAATAAAAAGATTCTGCCTGGACAAACTACATCTAGGCCGGGGAATAACAACACTAGTCAGTCAATGGCCTGGAGAAACCTGGAAAGCAGTAATTCTGAAATAGGTCATAGGGTAGGTAGCAGCCTTCAAAAGTTGTACTAGTAATATGATATACTGTAGTATCTTAAAAGTGCCAGTGGAAATTTGAGTTGTATATTAAAAAGAATAAATCACACTGTATGGAAGCAATAGCCCCTGTCTGTACACTATATGATTGTGTTGTTCTCATTATTGCAAATACTACTGAGCCACATCTCTGGGGCTTGTTGTCTAGCAGTGGGCTAGTGCCTCTTCCTTATGGAAATCCTTCTTGTGAAACTTGTATTAATACATCTAGTTTTGAATCAATGTGTTTCCTCTTGAGGGTTTTCTGTGATTATTTTTTTAATTGATTTTTCTTGAGGAAACAGACGAAAAGTACAAAAAAGATAAATGACTTGCAGCTTGTATATGTACATGCTTGAATACCATGTGCTTCATAGGATATCCAGTAGAATTTATGTAATTACACAATTTTACAGTTTGTCAAAAAGTCAGACCAGACAATACAAGACCAGACAATACAAAACCAGGCAACACTATATAGACATAACATGTTAGGATGGAGGTAACAATAATAAAATAGAAGAAGAAATACATGAATAGGGAGAGGAGGGAAGGAGGTAATGGGGGGGAGGGAAAGAGAGGAGGAGTTAAATGGAATGGAGGTCTGGCATTCTTTGAGTCATCTCAGCATTTTTTTTTATCCAAACATATCTAGAAACAGGGTCCAGATTTCTTCAGATTCATATAATTGCTCTCTATGGTGATAAGATATTCTTTTTTTGGCTGCTAACTCAGACAGGTCTGAGTACCACTGCTCTATTGTAGACATAAGTGTACTCCTCCATTTTTGTAAAATCACGCACTTGGTGATCATTGCAGTCCTGAAGAACCAAAAACTTTGTGGCGGAGTTAACACAGCTTAGCATATAAATAACGTGGGATATACTTTTTGGTTGAGGTTTTGCTGCTGAAGCTGAGCACTGTTTTCACTCGTGTCCACCTCTTTCCACAGCTGCCTGACTGTTGCACTGTCCCATAGCATATGCCTTAGGGTTCCTATTTCTTATTACAACACCAGCAAACATCAGAGGCTAAAGTCTTTATCTTGTGCAACCTCTATGGCAGGGGTAGACAACCTATGGCACGCATGCCAAAGGCAGCACGCAAGCTGATTTTCAGTGGCACTCACACTGCCCAGGTCCTGGCCACCGGTCCGGCGGGCTCTGCATTTTAATTTAATTTTAAATGAAACTTCTTAAACATTTAAAAAACCTTATTTACTTTACATACAACAATAGTTTAGTTATATATTATAGACGTATAGAAAGAGACCTTCTAAAAACATTAAAATGTATTACTGGCACCCGAAACCTTAAATTGGAGTGAATAAATGAAGACTCAGCACACCACTTCTGAAAAGTTGCTGACCCCTGCTCTATGGCATCCAGTACATTTTGAATAAAATCTTTTGTTGTTTCAAGCATAACCTGAGTTCCACAGAGGCATTTTTAACATAACAAAATATGTTTTGCCATTGGGATTATTTTAAGGAATGTGATAACTCCCATTTCCACCATATGTTTTTGGATATTTTTGTTCTTTTTTTAATTGCAGGGAAAATCCTTGAGTCTTATCTGTGGAGCACTCTCTTGGCTCAGAGATTTTGAAGAAAAAAAGAAGCAGGAGGAGGCCTGCCTCCTTGCAGATGAACACAATGGACAAGACAAGCAACAACAGCCTACATCATGCAGCAGGGAGGCCTCAAACTGTCAGGGCTCAGCAGGGGAGCTAGATTGGATCACTGAGTTTATGCAGAAAAAAGAAGAGCAGGCCATGGTGGACAGATTAAAGGTCGGGAAATGCTCCTTTATAGTCAGGATCAGTAGCAATCTGTAAGGAACACAATGGATGGCATAGTGGGAACAGGGAACTTTGTAAAGTCAAATGTTCTGATCTGCTAAGCACTTGTAGCTGACCATATGTAAATGATACTTTTACTCTTGTGTCTAAGGACTGTAGCAAGTGTCCCAATTATACTAATAATCATTAGAATGTTAGGCAGGACATGCAGCTATTTACATGTTCATAACTTTCAGCTGTATTTCTGGAGAACATCCTCTCAATGAGCTGGGACAATGGCAGCTGAGAGGGACATTCAGCTCCAGTGGTTTAAACCATTAGCTGGATGTTTCTGGTGTGACTATCTGCAATGAAACAAGATTGGCACATAGTGGCCATAAACTGGTCTCAAAGGTAATCCCATATTAAAAATGGGAGGATTCCCAAACCCTCTCTGCACCAATGTCTGGTTGTGTCACTAGATGACAGAGATTAATGGTCACATGGCTCTTCACAGCCAGAAAGATCAGAAACTGTTCATGTGTGAGAGAGAACAAAAGCATAGGGTCTAGAGCAGTGGTTCTCAACCCCTTTATCATTGTGAGCTGCATATGAAGCTCTCTAAGTGTTATTTGGGCTGCATCCACACAATATATATACTACCTGTATGGCCCTGAGGATGTCACATGGGCCGCAGTTGTGTGCTGATTGGCCGCAAGTGGCCTGCGAGTTGAGAACTACTGGTCTAGAAAAACATCTAAATCAGCAGATGCCCCTCAAATCATCAGAATTCCCTGATTCTGGAGGTGCCTTAGCCATCTGTTATATGGCTAGCTGCTGACTGCTGGCAGTTGGAGGTATAAACAGGGCCGGCCTTTAGGGTGGGCAGCCGGGGCGGTTGCGCAGGGCGGCCCACCAAATTGGGTGCCGTGTGCTGGCCCAGCGCTTCACTTGCGCACTGCGACCAAGCAGCTGTGGTGTTGCTTCCTTTCCCTCCCCTGGCCTAGCATCCCCCCCACCTGCTCCTCTCGCCCGCAGGCCCACGGCTGCCTTCTCCCTCCCCACTCCCTTCCTCTCCCCCCACCCCCGCCCACTTGCTCCTCTCAGCCAGCTGGCCGCCAGCTGAGGACTCCAGCCAGTGACGGGGGGCTGAGAGGAGCCCTCAGCTGCTGTGGCCCCACCTCCTCCTCCCAGAGGCTCGTACCACTTGGTGGAGCAAGGGGTGGGGAGTGGGGAGGCTCAGCGGCAGGCCTGGGGGGTTTCTAGCTGCCGCAGACAGCTGGGCTCTCCTGTGGCGCGACCCCCGCCTCCCTGGGCTCTCAGGCCCCTGCCAGGCCTGGAGAAGCGCTGGTGGGAGGGTGCTGCACATGCAGCTCCCCCCGTGTACCCGCCTCGGCCCTGCCATTATTCAAATGCGGAGGCCAGGGAGTGTGGGGGTCCCGGACCATGCTGGGCAGGAGGTGGCACCGGCACCCAGCGGACAGACACCCCGACCAGTGGGTGCTCCTTGCTCCAGGTAAGCCCCCTCGGCATGAGCCCCGCAAAGCACCTGGAGTCCTTCACCCCATCCTCCCACCAGTGCCCCTGGAGGAGACACAGTGCCCCCTGCCAGCACCCCTGGGGGAAACTGGACCTTCCCCAGTTCCCCCTATCCCATCCCCCCACCAGCACCCTGGTCTAGGGAGGGATGTGGGTCAGGGCCAGTTTGGTGTGGGAGGGATGTGGGTCGGGTCCGATTTGGAGGGTTGGCCTGGTCTTGTGGGGGGCACAGCTGGTCTTGATCCTAGTCTCTGTGCCTCTCTGCCTGGGGGGGAAGGACTAACAAGACTATTATGAATAATGGTACTGTAAATAAAATGTATTAAAGTTCTTCATATTTTTTATTTTTAAAATGTTTTAAACAGTTTTTAAATTCACCCCAATTTCATACAAAAATTTAATTCGAGCCCTGGTAGCTCATATGAGAAATGTGAAGGATGAGATAGTCTGATGGTTCACTTTTAGTGGGAGCAGCGCGTGTCTGGTGTTTTGGCCAGTTTTGGCTTTTGTTAGCTGTTTTGACACACGCACACGCACACACACACACACACACGCACGCACGCTTCCTGCATCCAGGTCACTTTCCCCACATGTGCTGTGCTGTTCGGCATCAGGAGCTGTTGCTCCCATGCCATGTCCTTATGCAGACCAGGTGGGGAAAGTGACCTGGATGCAGGGAGCTCTGATTTTGCTCCTCGCTCCCCCCCCCCCCCCCCCACACACAGCCCCTTAGGGGTGTGCGGGGCAGAGCAGCAGCAGTTCTGGGGGAGCGAGCAGCAATGCCAGCTGCTTCGTGCATCAAGGTCAGTTTCCCCATGTGGGCGCAGGAGGGGGATGCAGGGGTTAGGAGTGAAGAGGGTGCAGGGATTAGGGGCGCAGGAGGGGGAGCAGGATGATGGGAGGTTGGGGAGCCTAGAGGGGAATGCTGTTTGGGTTCTAAGCCTAAATTAGTAAATTGACCTATATACACCTTTCATTTCAGGAAGAGCAAATCAGGAGGAAGAAACGAGAGGATCGTCTTGAGAAAATTCGCCATAATGTGCAACTCAAATATGCATCAAAAAGAAAGGTGAGTTATCCCAGAGAGCAGAGGAGTTTCTGTACTAGAGGTTCAGGTCCTGCTATCGCTTGTTCATACATGTGCCTTTACTCTCATGAATATTCTTGTTGAAGTCATTGGGACTACTTGTGTACGTAAGCGTTTGCAAGATTGGGGCGTTAAAGTCTTGGATTGTGGGTCACAAGTTTCTGTCTGTGTTTGTTTTGGAAGCTCTCAAGATCTGGGTGTGAAATGTGATTTTGATATGGAATATTTCCTGTGATTGCATTTGTATGCCTGGAGCGGAAGAAGGTGTACTTTGGTGGACTATATTCCCTTCTGTTGTCATCCTGTATGTCTACTTCTAGTGTTTTCAAAAAGCTTTGTTATTTGGTTGCTTTGAAAATTCACTAAAAATAGTACAAATGTGTTGGATTATTATTTTTTTAAATAGTCTCTAGATTTGGGTTCAACTTCAGCTCCTGATTGTGGCAGCAAAAAAACAGCTCCATGAAATTAATCTGAGGGTTTTTTATTTTATTTATTTAGTTAGGTTCCCCTTTGGGGAACAATTACATCTATTGTTGTGCTTCACACAGTGATATGTTAATGTGTTTTGGAAATGGCTATGCTTTCTGAATAAAGACAGTAGATTTTATTTTTGCTCACTAAGAAGAGGGCTGGCGGGGGGCTGGTCTTAGCTCTCCCAGTTCTGAGCATCTAATTATGCATCTGGTTATGCTGTGGGCCAAAGTTTCAGAGACACCTGCTGAAATTTGCGTACGCTCATTCTGTGTGCCTGAGCAGGTAATTCTGTGTTCAGTTACCTATTAGGAAAATATGCTATTATATAAATTGTTGCCGTGCCTTCACCTGGAATACGTATTCCGTTCTGGTCACACCATCTCAAAGGATACAGCTGAACTAAAAAGAGTGCAGAGACAAAAAATAATTGGGTATAATGAAAAATTTCCATGTAAGGAGGGACTGAAAAAAATGGAACTGCTTAGTTTAGAGAAGAGACAAATAACAATAAGGTGGAGTTATACAAAATAATGAATAATCTAGAGAAGGTGGATCAGGTGCTGTGTTTTCCCTTTTTCATGACACAAGAACCAAGGGG
The DNA here is from genome assembly GCF_002925995.2 of Terrapene triunguis. Taxonomy (NCBI): domain Eukaryota; kingdom Metazoa; phylum Chordata; order Testudines; family Emydidae; genus Terrapene; species Terrapene triunguis. The sequence goes on from NW_020664598.1 coordinate 18,051,762, forward strand.
GCATTCAATGACATGGAAAGGTGATTAATTTAAAACGGATAAAAGCCCTTTTTTTACAGAGCACAAAATTGAACCATGGAACTTACTTCCATAAGATATTATTGATGATGATTTTAATAGAATCCATAAAAGGGACTAGATACTTCTAGGAATAAGAACATCACAATGTTTTTTTGTTTTGTTTTTTAAGCTGTAAGGGATATAAGGATATGGGATATGCTTCAGGACATAAATCAACCACTAGCAGCTTGGAGCTAGGAGAAAATTCGTTTATGGACAGTTTATGATCTACTACATGCTTTTTTGCACACTTGTACAGTACACTGTCTTGTACTGGCCCCTGTCAGATAGGATGATGGACTGGATGGACCACTGGTATGAGCTGGTATGTCGGTTACTTATGGGCAGTTCTACACATAAGTACTTGTTTTTGCACATCTGTTCACTGCACAAGCACATCTGTATTGTCTTTCTTGTACTGACTGCATCCTGTGGTGCTGAGCAGTTCCAGAGACCATTGGTCCTGTACCTCTCTGTTCTACTGGGGATGTGGATGAATCCTGTTCCCTCCATTCTGTAGGAGATGGTGCTGCCCTCTGAACTGTCTGTTGTACGGAGTGGTGCTCTCTGTCTTTGAGTGAATGATAGTCCTTTGTGTTAATTTCAGAGGCTTGAAGATGATGAGACACAGCGGCTGCTCCAGCTCAGTAAGGAGATCTTGTCGACGGAGTTAGGGTCAGATGCTCTAGAGCAGCTGGATCACGAGGAGGAGGAGCTGATCCTTGCCGAGTATGAGAGTGATGAGGAGAAGAAAGTGGGACTGGGGTAAGGGTTGGGAGTGGGTGATTCCTTGCCAGGGACTTGCTGCTTGTATCGCGTTCAGATAGTGATAATGATGTGGGGGGGGTTCTGCTTTGCTGGTTCCTGGGGTTCTTTTGTGGAAACTCAGGCATCCTTCTTTTAGATCTAAATGTATCTCTGTCACATAAATCTGGAGTTTCTCCCCTATTTGGTCCTTGGAAGGCAGATTCTGTATTTCCATGTAATTACATGAACCCCGAAGGCTTTTGTTCAGCTGGATCAGCTTCATGCTGACAGCACTGTGGCCTGTAACTCCGATCTGAAGAAGTGCATCTTATCCGGAATGCGCAGAGCCATTTACTTCATCCAGGCCTGTTTCACCACATAAACCCTCTGAGTGCTGGGTAAATGACTTGAGTTCAAATTCCTTACATCAGAGAAGCAAAATACTCCTCAGGGTGTCAGTAAAAGATGTTAATCCTGCAGATTAGTACTGACAGCTTTTGAGAATCTAGCATTTAAAAAGAAGACATGAACATCTTGAAGGACACTGAACCTCTGCATAAAAACCACACGCAGTCTGTCTCTCTCTCTCTCTCTCTCATATAAACACAGTTGTTCTTTTGGCATCTGGATTTCAGCTTAAACCATGTGTTACCAGGGAAAAACAAAACACACTTAAAATTTGGATTTACCAGCAAGTATAATAAATACTTGTATAGCACTTTCCATCCGAATAAATCCAAAGCACTTATTAAACTACATGTAAATGGAATTGCTTTACCCAGCACTAAAATGCAGTCACTTCTGGGGTAACCAGGCACGCACCTGGAGCGTATGTTGTTATGCAGTAGTATGGGGAGTAGATGATTTTAGTCAAGGACACTAGGGCAAATACCTACTTGCCCCAAAATACCTTTGATTCTTTACTGAACGCAGAGAGCAGATAGTACCTCAGTTTCATCCTAAAGGTTCAAACACACGGCAAACTGCATCAAATTCTGTTTAAAACTTAATGCCTGCACCACTCAGCCATGCACTCTGGTTTATTTTAACACCTTTTGGAGACTCTCGTGTATTAGATTTTTGGCTCGCCTGACCTCTGTCTCTGCTTTGTGTGCATACGGATGTGTTTGAGGTTTCATTTTAAATAGCGTAGCAAGGAATATTGTGGAACTGATTAGCGGGGGCTCATGAGCTAATAAATGCTCATAAACTCTGTAAAGTGCCTAATAAAGAGAATGCCAAAGAATGCTCAGGTTTGTGCTGGATACTGGAGTCATAATTGCTAAAAAGTGTATGTTTGACCCCTGATTGCTGTTCATCAGACTTACAGGCCACTTCTAGAAATCTGACTTTAACACAGCTAACGGTTCAGGAGACTGAGGTTTTTCCTGAGCTGATGCTGCCATCTCACTTGAAGTCACTTTCTCATGGGTGAGCACTGTATATGAGACAAATCTTTTGGAGAGCTGCTGAAATAAAACACTTTTGTTTTCCCCACCCCCACAGGTTGGATGAAGATGATGATGATGATGATGATTTGGAGGAGGAGCATGTGACCAAGGTAAGATGTGGAGGGGCCTCTAACACTTCCCCTTTACAATGTGTGTAAAAGAAGAATTAAAGTTTCCTTAGATCTACAGTGTGATATGGGACAGCGGGATCTAAGAACCGGGTATCTGGATTACTCCTCAACCTGTCAAAAGCAGCTTTGTGGATGCCATTGCCCGGCTAAGGGGATCTCCGCCACCATCGCCTTTTGAATTATACTGGCTGTTTAGGCAGCTTACTCTGCTGAGATCACTAAGATTTTTTCCCTGAAGTCACTGTAAACGCACACTACTGGAAATGGCCATTTATTACTTTTAAGAGCCACGGCATGCTTGCCACTTGGTTCTCTAGTGCCTGGACTGGTGGAGCATGCTGCTGTGTCCCCTGGAGAGTCTCTCTGAAACTTGGGAGAAATGGCAAGAGTCTCTTAAAATTTATCTTAGTAGGTTTTTTTCCCTCTGCTTTACTCCTGTTAGTAAGAGACAATGTGCTGGCCCCTGACGAGGTTCAGCCGTTGAAAGGCACACCTGATACGCAAGGCAGGAAATGCTTTATTAAATGTCCCAGCGCTTTGTGGGGGCTACTTGAAATCCAGTCGCACATTGACTCCTTGGTTAGATTGGGAGACACAGATGTCCCCTTTCACTGCTAGGCTGTATTGGAGGTAACTTGCTAACAGTGTGCCAGCTGTCAGGTTTGGTCCTCAAAGGTGGGATGCTAGTTCCAGAGGCTGACCCCTCCTACTGAGTCACGCAGTGCCTGATTTCTCTCAGGATATTTGACAGCCAAAAGATGGTCCTGTGTGCGGTCATGGGGTCTTCAAGCGTCCCATGAGTCTGTCTCAAAGTCCCTCCTGTCCAGGTTTTGAGGGTCTTTCCCATCCAGATTCTCTCATAGCAGGGTAGGCAGACAGCCCTCCTTGAGTTCCTCCAATCTTTCTTTTTCATCACAGATTTACTACTGCAGCCGCACACACTCCCAGCTGGCTCAGTTTGTGCATGAAGTTCAGAAGAGCCCTTTTGGTGAGGAGATACGGCTGGTGTCACTGGGGTCCAGGCAGGTATGCAGCACTCTGAGGTGATTCCCCGGGGAACTGAAATGCTGTCTTACAAATACAACAGTCCTTCTTGAAATCCCGGGAGATGTGTGTGGGTATGACAGCTATGTCACTAGTAAACACCTAGTAAAAATATTTGAGACTCACTTCCTCAGGTGCCCAGATTTTGCTCCTCTGAAAGTGACATTAGCGATGCGTGGGCTTAGCTTAGGTTGCCAAAATCAGAGCGAATACTAGCTACCCTAATCTTTTTAATTTGGCATTGTGGTGGTGCCTTATGCCCCACCATGAGGTTGGTGTGACAACCTGCTGAGGTTCCCAGGACTGTGAGCCACTGTGTTACCCCTCTGAGCCTCAGCAAGTGAAAGCTTTGCTGCTGCTAAGCAGTGTGTCAGCTCCCTGACATGCCAGCTCGTCTGCCTTGCCAGCAAACTCTTCGGGACTCTGGCAGCCCAAACCTTGCCTAGCAGGTAACACTCCATGAACTCCAATTCCCGAGTTCTGCAGAGACATCCTACAAAATCTTATCGAGTTTGCCGCTCCTTTAAAAGTACACAGCATCTTACTAACCTAACTGGGGTTGACAAACCCCCCTCCTCAGTGAAAAGCACTGAGTTGGTTTATGATAAAAGTAAAACAAGTTTATTAACTTGTGGCATAGGTTTAAGTGATACCAAGTATAAGGAATAGGGATAGAAATGGTTACCAACAAATAAATGCTTCTAGGACTCAAACTTAATTTCAGCAAGTTACAATCTTTGCCTATGCAGGTTTCTCACCTATACTCCGTTCCCAGAGACTTCAACCCCCTTGGCTGAAGGATCCACTATTCTGTGACTTCAAGAGCTCTATCCCTGTTAGTCCCCCAAGTGAGGGATGCCAGAATGGCTTTTTTCCTCTCTGCTTATATCCTCAAAGTTTTGTCTTTGTATTCAAAGTTGGGAAGCCCTTCTTGGAGCCCATCACCCAGGGAGTTGATGCCATGTTAATGTTTGCGGTCTCCCCCCCCCACCCCCCTCGAGTGACTATCTTCTCGCTTACTAGTTTGATGGCTTTGTTTACCTTTTATGTAAATGTATTTTCACTGTCCCTCTTTGCTCAACTTAAGTTGGAGACTCATTAAAGCAGGAGGGACCACATTCCTTTGTCTGAGGTGGGGGTGACTTAAGCTTTATCTGCCAAACACATCTTCAAAACATATTTCCCAGCACATATGTATAACTTGTCATACATCACCTGTACATACACGACCCAATATTAACAACCAGTGTGTTACTAGTTCACTTATGATACTTTATATGATACTTTTTAGATACAGATTATGACAACAGTGTGTTAGGTGTAGTGAGTATGTCCAGTCAGACAAGAGTTGCTGACACAGTGTAATGAACCAACAGTGGGCCTCTGTGTCATACTTGGATCAAGTGCTGGAACCTGTAATCTCCAGGGGTGAACCTCTGTATTAAAAATTAGAGCACCCAGGGGCCACGTTTGGCCCATGGACTGTTCTTTGGCCACCCTTGTCATACGTTCAAGAACTTTGCTTTCCTCTTCTACTTTGGGGACATCACAAACACCTGAAGTGTTAGGAGAGCAGTTCCTTGCTTTGTTTGGTATTCCTGCAGGTTCTGACATAAATGGCAAAAGCACAGAACCGTGGATGCAGGCATAGATCATCTTTGGGGCACCTTTTTTTTTTTTTTTTTGGGTCTGCTTGCTGGTTTATAAACTTTATGGTGGCGTACAGGAGATTTGGTAGCTTGTTCCTGAGTAAGGCAAAGTATGCACACCTGGCAGCATCTCATATACTGTAGAACAGTGGTTCTCAACCAGGGGTCTGGGGGCTGCGAGCAGGTTTCAGGGGGTCCGCCAAAATAAACCAGGAAGTACGGCCGGTGTTAGACTCACTCGGATCTGCGGCTGGAGCCCGAGCTCCATTGTCCTGGGATGAAGCCGAAACTCGAGCAACTTAGCTTTGCGTGGCGTGGGGCCCGAGGCAGTTGCCCTGCTTGCTACCCCCTAATGCCAGCCCTGGCTTTTAATCTATTGGATATGCAGAAAGAGAGTTGTGGCAGAGGAGGGCCGTGGTGTTTTTATAGCATGTTGAGGGGTGCTCAGAAAGAAAAAGGTTGAGAACCCCTGCTGTAGAAGACCTTTCCATTTCTAGGGCTAGTCTTAGACTGACTGTTATAAAGGAAATTATACCTTACAAATGAAAGTGAGAGCACATAACAGCCTCTCTCATTCTGTTTCTCTCTAAGAACCTCTGTGTGAATGAGGAGGTGCGCCATCTGGGGACTGTCCAGCTGATCAATGACCGCTGTGTGGAAATGCAGAAGAACAAACATGGTATGAACACTTCCTAACTTGGACTACTGGGGAAGCAACTGCTACTGCAATCAGTGCGAACACTTTTCCAGTGCAATGCACTTTGGCTGCTGATACAGTAGCCTATGGGAGTACAAGGGGCTTTCTTCAAATGCTGCTGTTTCCCATATGGGAAGTGGCGCTTGTCTCTCTAATCCAGCTAGGCTGTGTCTTGGGGATGTTTGTTTCAAAGGGAGAGGGTATCATTTCCAGCTGGACTTTGGAGCTTTGTGAACAGACAAGTGGCGATCCAGAGTGATGCTTCAGTGAGTGGAAGGTTGTATTGTAGATATGGAAAAGAGTTGTCTAGAATAGGAGCTAGAAGTCAGGAGATCTTTTTCTTTTTTTCCCCTAAATCTATTCCCAGCTCTGCCACTGAGGACAATCCTTCCCTAAAGTACCATCCACCAAGATGCTCACTTTTCAGCTCCCTAGAGCAAGACTGACAAGAATTCCCTGAGCTCGTTGGCCTTTAACATCAGTGGTGGTAGGGTAGGTTGTGAGCCAGAGTTCCTGCTTCCTGTCCTGGGCCAGGACCGGAGCTTACCAGCTGCACTTGGAATGTTCCAGTTGGATTCTTCTTGACCACGATTGGTGATGGAGCTTGCTGCAGAAGCCACACCTTCAATACTAGCTTCTCCGGCTCTTCCCCTGCGTTACTCAAAGCCGTTGAGTGGCCTTTTAAAAATTCAGCTTCGCCTTCCCATCAGGTCCATTACTGACATATAATTTTCTCCATGAGGCTTTTGGTCATCCTCACTCACCCATTCCATCTTCCCTTGGAGTTTAGAGATTATCTTTATTGACATGCGACCATATTTTCAAAAGCAGCTAAGTGACCGAGGAGGCCACGTCCCACTGAAATTCAGTCGGACTCAGGCACTTTTGAAAGCATTGCCCTCAGCGATGCTTTTTGCACTTTGCTCTTCGTTTTGAAGCATATTTTTGATTCTGGAAATTTTCACCAGTTGTGTAATTGGAACTGACTTGAATGTTCCAAGTGCACTCAATATTCTGGTGATGGGCTTTGTACAGGCACGTGGATGGAATAGAATAGAATAGAAAAGCCAAGTGCTCAGTGTGTGGTAGCTTGTATTGCTCCCTGCTATGACTGCCCTTAAGAGCTAAAAAATACTTTTAAGAGCTTGGAGAGTTCTAGGGGGAGACTGTTGGGAGCTTAGACTCCAGGAGTGAGAATCCTGTGGGAATGATATCTTCAGAGAAGCAGAACTAGTCAGAGACACCCCTCCTCCCCCTACCTCACAAGGGTGTGGAGATCCTTCGAGACACTTGTGCTCATTGGGTACTTTGAATCTGTCACTGCAATCGGGAGGACGTTGAGTGGAAGGTCCTTGTGTTTGTAACTCCCTACTGCTACTAGAGGTGATCAGAATGATCCCAAGTACGAGCATTTTTACAGTCTGCTGTTGAAGCCACCTTGTGATAATATCAGAAGCTGCACAATGACGTGGGGGTGAGAAAAGAAGAAAAAATTCCAAGTGGCTAAATCTCATGATAGTAAGAGCAGGATCCACTGGGGACAATACTATGTGCAAGTCTTAATTCTCTATTCAGTGTCTCGATAGTACGGCACTGGGCACTATATATGCAATAGGTAGGTAGTGGATGGTCAGGTGTGTTGCAAAATCTACTTTGAGATCCATGGATGAAAGGTGCTATAAAGATGCAAAGTAATTGTTCTGACTCTTGTGAATGTTGCTTATACTCACAGTTCCTTTCTGCCTCCTGTCCTCAGGGAAGAAGAGTGAGGGAGAGGAATCAGAGGGGAAGAAAAGGCGTGTGAGCCGGGCTGTGTGTCCATTTTACTCCTATGAACAAATGCAGTTTCTCCGGGACGAAGTTCTAGTCAAGGTGAAAGATATTGAGCAGCTGGTGGCCTTGGGCAAGGAGACTAAAGCCTGTCCGTATTATGGGAGTCGCTATGCCATTCCTGCTGCCCAGGTGAGAGGCTAGGGCTGTTGGTGAGGAATAGCTCCCTGCCACCAGAAAATAAACTGACTCGCCTGTTCTCTGTAATGCTGTATTCCTCAGGTTTCCTGCTGACCATGTCAACCAAGAACTGGAAAGTTGAGTGTTTTCTACACATCAGCAAAATTAAAGCTGATTGGAAATTCCATTTTGCAGGAAATTCCAATATTTCAACTTTGGTTTCAGTCCCATTTTGGGATGAAAAGTCAAAATATTGAAACTTGTCTTGGAATGAAAAGTTCTGAAAGATTTGGAAATATCTAAATGTTTTTGTTTCACTGTTTGTGATTGGAATGAATTGTTTCAATGTTCCTGAATTGAAATATTTTGTTTGTTGACCAAAAATGAAACGTTTCTGGTTGTTTCCGCATTATTCTCTGGCTGCCTGGGTTGCCATGGAGCCTCATGGTAGTTCAGATGCCTCAGACTCACATTTCCCAGCATGAGTCAGGACTATGTCTTCCATGTTGCACCTCGTTCCTGGGAAACCCAGGATGCACATGGCAGCTTGGCTAGGCGAGAATGTGGTGTGCCATGGGAGATGTAGTCTGGCGGGGGAGCCCAGCCCACGTGGAAAAGGGAGGCATGAGGCACACGATGGTGACTCAAGCTGATGTTGGGATGAATGTTCAATTGACTCGCAATGAAACATTTTGTTTGCATTTTCCTGAAGGAAAATTGAAAAATTTCAGCAAAACTGACCCATTCCCATGGAAATGCAGAAACCAAATTTCCTACCAGCTCTAACCAAAAGGTAGAGCTAAATATAGCCCTTTGGAGGAGTGGGAGAGGAGGAGAGTGGTTAGAGCGAAGGGTTGGGGATCAATGCTGCTATTTCATTGTGATGTAGTACAATTCATTTAATCTCTATGTGCCCAGTTTACTCTGTTATAATACCCAGCTCCCTTACCAGGGACATTGTGAGGCTTACTTAACGCTTCTAAGGCATTTTGAGATACTTGGATGAAAGGTGGCTTATAAGTGCAAAGTGGTATTTGTAATGGTACTCTGGTGCCAGCCTTGACACGCAAAGACAATCCGAGCCATTTCCATTGCTCTCTGTGTGTTTCTGTGAGAAGAATTTCTCTGTGACCATCTAATAACATGAGAATTTGTGACAGGCATTCATCTGCAGGTTCCTTGCTAAAATAGTGTTTTTAATGTAAATACTTCGGGGGAAACACACATCCAGTGGCTAGAGCCTGGGACAGGCAGTTGGAAGACCCGGCTTCTCTTACCAGCTCAGCTGTTCACTTGCTGTATGATCTTGAACAAGTCCCCTAGCCTCTTTCTACCTCTGTTTCCTATCCATAACAAAAGGGAGTAATATTACTTACCTGCCTTTGGAAAGCCCTTTGTAAACGCCCACTATTCATACTATTGAAATAGTCAGGTCATTTAAGGCTTGGGTTTCTCCCGCAGCTGGTGGTGTTGCCTTATCAGATGCTCCTGCATGAATCTACCAGATGTGCTTCTGGGATCAAACTGAAGGATCAGGTGGTGATTATTGATGAGGCCCACAATCTGATAGACACTATAACCTGCATCTATAGCGCCGAAGTCCGTGGCGCTCAGGTGAGTCAGGGACTGGAGGTCACTGCTCTGTTAACCACTCTTGTGTTCTGTATCTAGTAGATTTGCCACCTGTAATGGAACCCAGCATTTATGGAGTTGTTAATACCAGCTCTGTTTCTGTTGTAGCTGTGCTGTGCCCACTCCCAGCTGCTGCAGTACATGGAACGATACAGGTGAGGATCCCAGAGAGGAACAGCCCCACAGCTGCAAGCAGAGGAGATGCCAGAGCTTATTTCTCTCTCATCTGCAGGGCCTTGTCCCGCTTTTCCCATGTGGAAGGCTATTTGTACTAATGCTCTGACAGATGAAAGGAGCGTGCTGGTTTACTAGCTCTGTTTAGAACCTTTGTAAGCCTGTTCCCAGGGTTGGTATTGAACAGCCAGGGTGACATTTTAGCATGTGTGGCTTTCTCGTTCTCTTAAATTCTTTCCCAGTTTCTCCCTCTACTTTCTACTTCGGCCGCCACATGCTGTGCCATAAGCTCCAGTTTTTAGTTTTTTCGCATCTCTCCCAGGCTTTGACCCTTCGTGTTCTAGCTGCCTTTGTGGCTGAAACAGAATGAATTCTGGTGACCTCCAAGGCAGAATTTGTGTACAGTGTATCAGCCCTATCCAAAGCTTGCATCAGGCTTACCAGCTCTACAGTGATTGTTGCATATAGGGCTAATAATTGTGTATTTGTCTAGCACCTAGCACAGTGGGGCCTAAATCCTGATTTGGGCTTTGGGCACTACTGCAATATAAATAAATTAACCCTAACCGGTGAGAGAGGAAAAAGTCAGTGCTAGAAACTGTTAAACACTTGGACTCTTGAAGTGACATCGCTGGGTAGTGCAGTGATTCTGGCACCTGTGAACACTTGGCCAGGGCTTTCTGGGGTTTGTCCCTTGCACACAAACCGGAAGAGTGAGTCCAAGAGAAAACTGTGTCTTAGTTCTCATCTCCTCACGATAAAGAAATGGAGTTGGGCCGATCAGCTTGATGGCTTGTGTTTGGGACTTAGGAAGCCGTGTGTTATAGTCCCTGTGGGCCATTCGTTCTGGTGTTTAATACCATCAACTATCTCATAGGAAACGTCTGAAGGCAAAAAACCTGATGTACATTAAACAGATTCTGTATTTGCTGGAGAGGTTTGTGTCCATACTAGGAGGTAAGAAAGCTTCCACTTCCATTGATGTTCCTAACGCTCTGAGCTGGCTGGTGCTTCCTCAGAGTGTAATTGCCTCCCCTCTCTCTCCCTGCGGCTTTTGCGAACTAGCTGTTTATATCCTAGCTCCGTCACCTGCTAACTTTATTTTTTCAACCTGTTCCGCAAACTGGGGATGTTGACTGTTGGATCCACCTGAAGCTTGCCTCCTCTTTCATTAAAAGGAGGCAGCAGGTCATGCTGTAGGTCACTGGGGAAAGATCTTTTTTTCCTGTATTCCCAACAATTTCTCAGATTTGACTTTGAGTGATAGGGAAATTAAGGGTGCCAAATTACTATAATGGCAGGCAGATACTACAGTGATGCGTGTGGCTTAAGAGCCTGAATAGAACAGAATTGCTGTACTAGTAAGCAGTGAGGCCCTTTGCCTTGGCAGACTCTTAACCATCAAGTGAATTTCTCTTTTGAATATTGCCTTTTATTCTGCTGTGATTCTAGACCCTCTGGAGCTAACCTGGCTCCTTGTTACTTCTCTACTTGTCCACTAGGCATCAGATGTGCCTCGAGGGGAACCGCTGCCTTCTGTAAAGAACTCTTCATTGTCACTAATAGGAAGATGCAATTTGACACACTCTTCTCCCTCTCCCTTTTCCCTCTTCTCTCAGGTGCTCCATCCTTTTTTCCTTACCTCCTTCCCACCCTGGCCCTCTCTTAAATACTTCCATCAGGAAATGCAGTTCAGGATTTAGGCTCCAGAAGTGTGAGATGGGAGGTGGGGATTAAATACTGGAAACAGAAAATGAAGTCAGGCACCAACTAACCTTGGTTTGTCTGCTGATGGCTTGAGGGAGAACTGTCCCCCTTCACTTGCCTATGTGCATTCCAGCTCCCTCGCACTGTGTCTACAAAGGTCACTTAGTGCTTGCGTGAGAAGGTGCTTTGCACTCCTTTAGTCTCTGCAGCATGATGAATACTGTGTTAGTGTTTCTATGCACCTACCCATCTGCTGCCTCCTGTACAAAAGTAACCTAGGCATTAGCTTGCAGGGATGCTACAGAACATTTGTCCTATGATGTGGAACTATCCTACAGAGGAAAGCAAAGAAATGAATAGTAAAAGGCAATGTTTTGACTGTAGAACCACTTTCCAACCAGACGGGTGCTGTCTTTGTGCTAGAGTTGCATTCCCCCTTAGCTCTTTTAAGTGTGTTGCTTAAGTTTTTAGACAAACCCAGTGTGAATCATGCTGTCTTGAACTGGTTTGATATTTTGCAGGAAACGTGAATCAAAATCCAAATGCTCAGAGCATTTCTCAAGCAGGTAAGATGTGCCTCTGAATGCCTCAGGTGCCTAGAGCAGCGTACAGCTCAACAGGCAGGAGAGATGGGGGGTGGTGGTGGGGTGAAGGTCTGTGGGCCCAGCAGGTAATACATGTTTCTCTTCTCTCAGGGACAGAACTAAAATCCATCAATGACTTCCTGTTTCAGAGTCAGATTGACAATATCAACCTCTTCAAGGTAGTGTGAGGATTGTCTTCTGCTAGGACACACAGGGGTAAAGTGACTTGGTGGGGGTCACGCAGGAAGCATGTAGCAGAACTGGGAATAAAACCCAGATGTCTTGACTTGGTCCTATGCTTTGTTCAGAACACTAGCCTACTTCCTGCCAGCTTCTCTCCATTGCCCCAGTTGGTCTTAGGCTACATCCTCACTACGGGGGGGGGGGGGGGGGGGAAGGGGGGGGTGTCGATTTAAGATATGCAAATTCAGCTACGCGAATAGCGTAGCTGAATTCAACGTATCCGAGCCGACTTACCCCGCTGTGAGGACGGCGGCAAATCGACCTCCGCGGCTCCCCCATCGACGGCACTTACTCCTACCTGCGCTGGTGGAGTACAAGCGTCCATTCAGGGATCGATTGTCGCGTCCCGACGAGACGGGATAATTCGATCCCCGAGAGATCGATTTCTACCTGCCGATTCAGGCGGGTAGTGAAGACGTAGCCTTTGAAGGTATTTTTTTACGTTGGCTATGGCAGCATGCTAAAGCTGTGTGCACCCAGGGAGTGTAGTCTCAAGCCATGGCAGCAACACACGAGTGGAGGTGGGCTGTCTGTGGGCGAAGCAGGGTTATTTATACGTGTGGGGCTTGTGATGCTCTCCTTAGGCTGCTCAGAACTAAGCCAGGGGGAGCTTTGCTGGGGTTTGGAATGTATCAGCTCCCTGCCACACCACTTCTGTCAGCCTCACCAGCAAGTGCCTTCAGAATCTGCCAGTCTTAACCTTGCTTTGCAGGTAACGTTCAGCATGCCCCAGTTCCCCAGATATGTCTCTGCAGTGTCCAGTCCCTCTTACTGGGCCCTCACAGAATTTATTAAGTCTGCTGTCTCTCCTGTTGGCTCACTGAGGACGCTCTTTCCCTTAGTACGCAGCATTGAGATGGTTCATTAATAAAAACAAGAATAAGTTTATTAATAAAGAACATAGACTTAAGGGTTACTAAGCAAGAGAAAAAGACTGCTGTGGTTACAAGCTAAATAAGTAAAAATATGTTTTCTAGCATCTAAAACTCAACAGTTTACAATCCTGGTCTCAGGCAATTTCTCACCTACAGTCCCCTGCATCTTCAATCCATGAGGTTGAAGGATCCACCTTTAACAGATTCCAAGAGTGCCAGCCTCTTCTCCCTTTAGTGATGGATAACTAAGGGTTCTCTACATTTCAAGGGCTTACTGGACTAAAGAAAGGGATTCTTCTGAAGTGTGTCCCTAGATAAAGTTCTTCTCCCCTGCTGTTTGTCTCTTCCTGATGACTTCCCATGCCCTGGTTGACTCCTATATAAATGTAACTTCCATTGTCTCTAGCCTTGGCTTACTCAATTTACCGGAGACCCAGGCAAACAGGAAAAACAACATTCCTTTGTCTTAGGCAAGCTTGTTTATCAAGTCTGCCCCCAAAAAGTATTTAGAAATGTATTTCCAGCGCACATACATAACTCTGTACAGACATCATGGAATAATGCAATTAATGACCTGCGTGTTACCAGTTTTTACGTGATACCGGTAACGGAGTCGCACTCACCTCTCCCAAGCGCCCCCTGCCCAAGTGTGTGTGCCTGCACTCTCTCTGTTTGAGGTGGGGTCTTCGGTGACTCAGCCCTCTGGCCGAGTCTCTCTCAGTCTGCATGTGAAATAAAAACCCCTTCCAGGAAACAGTCTGATGGGGGGGACCTATCCCAGTACCCTTGGTTGGCCTTTCTTTCCATGGACTCAGGCCCTTAATTAATCCAGCAGTCTTTAAAATGGCCTCAGCCCTGGTATTGAGCTGTACTCCCGCAGCTCCCTCCCTGGAGGCAATGTCCTCACCCTCTCTGGGCCTTTCGGGCCCCAGCTCTCCTGCTCGGCCACTAAGAGTTCAGTTCCTCTTCTGGGATGCATCAAGTCCAGACCATTTTCCCAGTGGCTGATGGGGGAGACCCAGGACTGTCCTCTACTCCAGGTCCCAGCCCAGGGACCCTAAAGATAGCAGCAGTCCGCCATGTCCCTTTAACTAAGCTGCATTGTTGCTAGGATTCCCTGGACCACTTCCCTGTGCCCCAGCACGTTCTTCACTCTTCCCTCAGGGCCTTGTCCTGGTTGAGTCCCAGCTGCCAGCCCGGAGCTCCTTCTCGCTCCCCCCAGTCTTTGCCAGCACTGCTCTGTCTGAGGTCCTGTAGCTCCCTCAGACAGCCAGGCACACTGTTCACGCTCCTCCAGCTCCAGGAAGAAACGGAACTGATCTCTGCTGCTCTGCATTGCAGCTCCTTTTATATGGGCCTGCTGAGGGCCTGGATTGGCTGTTCTCTGCAGACCTTCTGTGATTGGCTGTGTCCCACACCGCCACTCTAGGCAGCTTGGAGGACTCCACTGCCCTTTTCTGGGGTGCGGTGTGGCAGGGCCTCGAGGCCTCCAGCTGGGGGTGGGCGTAGGACCTAGTCCACCCCATCACAATACCTCACTGTTTGGCTAAATATTCTGACAACAGTGTGTTGGGTGTGCCTTTTGCTAGTTGGCATTAAGGAGTTCTTAGGTCACTGGGTTTGAAGAACACACTTATTCTGGAACCTAGCAAGTCATTTAGCTGCAATTGTAATAAAGTATAGCTCACGTTAGGCCATTAATATTACACTGCACTTCTCTCCCAGCATTGCTATTGGAGGAGAGATTGCGGGGGTGAGGAAGGGATAATAGTCCAGCAGGGAGGGCTGCAGGATGGGGGAAGGGGATTCTGAGTATTAACACGCGCTCTCTCTTCCTCCCACAGGTTCAGCGTTACTGTGAGAAAAGTTTGATCAGCAGAAAGGTATTTCCCCACTGCTCCTTAACCAACATGGCAGGACATTCAGCCCCGTCTAGTTCAAGGACAAGGGGCAGTCTGGCATTTAAAGGGGAAAGAGCATAGCAGCTGGGCATATGGCTGTAAGCCTCTTGCTTTCCTCTGCATGCTTATTATGCTTTCCTCTGATTTACAAAATGACCCCTGCAAGTGTCCCCGACTGTGCTGGGTATTTGACATTCACAGTGTATGGCAGCTAGTAAGCACTGGAACGCTAATACGATGCTAGTTCTGCACTGCCTTTTCTGGGACTCTGTAGAACATGCCACCCCTAGAGGCTGCGTCATGTGGAAGGGGCGTGCATTAAGTTTTGATTCAAGGGAGGGAAGACGCTCCGGCTAGAAGAGTTGGGAAGCACTGAGACATGCCACAGTGTCTGGCTTCTGTAACAGGTGTATAACATGCAGTGAGGGCCTTTGTATGTGACGTGCTGTCAGTGCGTTTGTATCCTTTGTAAATCCTGCTCTTTATTTACGTGGCAGCTTTTTGGGTTTGTGGAGAGATACGGAGCCACCAGTGTTGTAAAGACTAACAAGGAAAAGCAGAACATGGCTGGACTGCAGAACTTCCTTCTCACCCTGCATCAGGGGCCAGACAAAGAAGGTGAGTTCAGATGCAGGGTAAAGAGGCTGTGGAGCTTGCATCTACGTGGGCCAAGGGGGGAGATGAACTTGGCTTCAGAGCTGTCTCCCGGGGAGGGAGACACGTGCTGCAGAAGCTGCCTTAGGAAAGCGAGTGAAGCAAGGGAGGAGTAGGCCATGAGGAAGGTGAAATTTGGGTTCCCTACTCTACCTATTCTGTTTGCCAGAGTGGGTGCTATTTATCTGGAAAGATTTGTTCCTTTCCTCAGGGAAGTGGCATGTGTTCCATAGTATACACCTTAGGCCACCTTAGCACCGTGGCTAAACTAGCATAATCCCCGAGGGTAGATGCAGTGTATGGCAATGGAAGGGGTTGTCTGTCTCTCTCAGAACTCTACCTCTTGGATCAACAGTAGCTAGGTTGACGGAAGCATTCTTCTATCGACCCAGCTGTGTCTGCACTGGGGGTTAGGTCGCCGTAGCTTCAGCGCTCAGAAGTGGGGATTTGCACATCCCTGAGTGCCATCACCTTTTCAACCTAAATTTTACATATAGACCAGGCCTTCGCTCTTGCATTCTTACTCCTCTGGGAATGGAACCTAACCACTGATTGGGTGATTTCTCCCCCTCCCCCTTTCTCTTTTGATCTGCAGCTGCTATTCAGTGCCATCCTGTGGAGGTTGAGGATGGCCAGCCCAAGATGGCATCTCCTCTGATGCAGATTGAAGGATTTCTCTCTGCTCTCACCAATGCAAACCAAGATGGGAGAGTCATCCTCAACCGGCAAGGTACTGGAGTGAAGAGCACTCACGAGGCTCAAGCAAAGCAGCGTTAAAGCCACTGGCTAGTACCTAGACACCTCACTGATGGGAGACTTAGAAATTTAAGTATAATTAGATTGTAAGCCTTAGATTGCATTGTAAGAGACAGGGCTGTCTCTTACTCTGTGCAGCATTGTATACACAGCACCTAGCACCATGGGGTGCTGCTGGATTGGGGCCTGGGAGCAACATAAATAATTAGTACCAGCTGAAGGGTCCTGCAGGAATGTGAGACCTCTGTTGGAAGGGCCTCATTCCCAGAGACAGGAACTCTATGTAGGGTTCTCATGAAGCTCAAGGAGAAACCTTGGCAGAGTCACCCACTTGACGTTGGAGCTGGCCATCCAAACTATTACTCCTGGGGGAATTTGCACAGAATTAATGTTCTGCACATAATTTCCTTTTTCCCTCGCAGAAATGGGCTGCAGAGCTGCTGGCCGCCACTAGGGGCCATTAGACCTGGCAGAGCCCAGCTCCTCAGCCTGAAGATAGAAAACACTGCTGGGGTGACAGGGAGGGAGTTGGAGGGTTCCCGGCAGCTGCGGTTCTCAGCACTCCCTGAGGGAAGGAGGTGGTGTGCAGGAAACTCCACAGAAGTCTGGGACCCAGCATCAGGCTGTTTCTCCCTCTGGGCTCTGAGGAGTAGCGGGTGTGGAAGTCTGGGCTGTGGGATTCCTCGCAGCTGGACTCTGGGGGCGGAAGGGGGTGTGGGTGTCTGGGCTGGGGGATGCCCCATGGCTGGGATTTGGGGGGAAGGAGGTCTGGGCTGTAGGGGCTCCGTGGCTGGGCTCAGTGGGGAATGGAGTGTGAGTGTCTGGGATGGGGGGGGCCCTGCAGCTGGGCTCTGTGGGGGATGGGGTGTGCGTGTCTGGCCCCCCTGCTGGGCTCTGGGGGGAAGGAGCAGAGAAACAGGAACTGGGTTGTCATCGGGGTTTCTTTAACTCTCTACTGGGGGATTTTGTTGTTGTTGTCTGTATTATTACAGACATACTTGCTGACAGGTATTTTGAAATAAATTATCACAGTAATTGAAACTGGTGTGATGACATTGTGTTGTTTTGACAAATAAAATATGCAGAACTTTAAAATATTGTGCGCAGAATTTAAGTTTTTGGCGCAGAATCCCCCCAGGTGTAAATGATTTAGATGGGCCCTGCAGCACTCTGCTCCTGCTTTGAAAGTGGGATTTCCCCTCACAAGGTGGACTGCTGATAATCATGGGTGTTCTACTAAGGTGTGTGTGTGTCTGTTTCTTCTTTACCCAGGCACTGTAGCTCAGAGCAGCCTCAAATTCCTCCTGCTGAATCCAGCTGTCCATTTTGCCAAGGTGCTGAAGGAATGTCGTGCTGCGATCATCGCAGGGGGCACCATGCAGCCGGTGAGGGAGCGAGGTTGCTTCTTTAAGATCTAACCGGCCTATCTGTCACCTTCTGCCAATCCACAGGCAGCAGTGGGAGGAGATGGATATTGGTTGTAATTGGGATGCTTTAAAATACACCAATGAACCGCTAAGCAATACTAGAGCCATGTATTCCCACCCCATTTTAGCACGTTTCTCCATGCTGCCCCCATTGCAGTGATCCGGCTGGGAATCGGCTTTTCCATCCTCCTGGCGGCGGGGAAAAGGTGGCAGTCTCTTTGCATATTAGCGTGAGGCCTAGGGACTTTGTGCTGTGCCCGTGCTTCATTTATTGCTCCTCTCAGCAGCAAAAGAAAAGCATTGTAGGCACCAAGCAAAACCCTCCTCTGTCCCATTGCGCCATTCCCCGTGAGGTAGCTACAGGATTAACAATTCCTGACGGTACAAGCATTGCAGGACCCAGTCTCCCTGACACGCTGTCCATTTGAACTGCTAGGGATGGGTGTGCTAATACCCCCTTTGCTGTGCCTCCTTCGTGGGAGGATACTCACCCGAACGCCTTCAGACATCGTAACTCCTCGGAGTGGTCTCTCCATTAGCCGTCTCATCCTGGCTGAATGCCTGGCTGTGGCTTAACATTGCACAAAGGTGGGATGCCCTGGGCCAGGTCTCCCAGCCCTCAAGATATCTGATTGCCCTTTGAGTTATGTGGTCTGATCCAGTCCCTCAGGCTGAGTGCAGCTCAAAACTAGCACTGGATAGAAAGCTTCTGACCGATCTTATAATGCTGATCTTGCCAGAGGGACCTTCCAGAAAAATCAGGATTTCAGTAGTGCCACAGTGGTGTGCACGACCCATCCATGTTAGGCTTTTCTCTCTAGCCCTTCTTCCCATGGTATGTAGGTGTGCATACTTCAGAGTAACAGCACATTCCTGTTTCCCTCCTGGTGTGCACCTGCATGGGGGGCACAGGGGTTCTGTTAGATCACTGCTCATGCCAGATAGTCCAGTTTGCTCATTTAATTTTACCGAAGCTGAGTCGTTTCCATTGGGTGAGTGTAAGCCACTGGCACGGTCACACCAGAGAAGAGGGAGTGGTTCCCATGCTGCAGCTCTCTGTGGGTAAAGTCATGTGGAGGGACCAGGGACTAAAGACTCTAGGGGTAAGTCTACACTGCAGCTGACTCGGGCTAAGAGGCTGTTCAGTTGCAGAGTAGACGTTCGGACTCAGGCTGGGGCTCATGAGATGGGAGGGTCCCAGAGTTCAGGCTGCAGCCTGAGCCCCATAATCTACACTGCAATATAACAGCCCTGCAGCCTGAGCCACGGGTGTCTAACTGCAGCATAGACATACCCCAAGGATTCCTCGTGTAGTGTGCGCTGCCTGCAGTGCCTGAAGGGTCGTTTTGCTGTTGTGGAGACTAATAAAGGAAGGGAGGGTGCTGGCTATAGGGCCTCTATGTCTAGTAAAATAATGATTCTCCTATGGTATCCCTCTGGGAAAGTCACAACCCAGCCACCCATCAAACCCCGTAGTTGTCACAGTTCTGCTCTTGGCATGAGGTTGGCTCGTGGGAGGTCTGGCACTTTGGCACCCTGGCGTGATGGGCTTCCTTGCGAGAGACCCAGTTGCCGTAGAGACCCTGCGAGACATGCCCCCTGAGCACTGCAAGGGTAACACATGGAGACTGTTGTATCCTGCTGTCTGGATCCTCCTCCCGCCATAATTACCAGCCCAGGGAAGGTATTCAGTCTGTTGCCCGTAAATGGCAAGGCAGGGGAGTGGAAGAGGTGTGCTATGGTACTAGGAGTTGGGTCCCTGATCAAAGAGGCAGACCCAAGCTCGGAAAGCTAGGCCGAATGCCTCGCTCACAATATACGCTGTGGATGGCTGTCTAAAAAGAGCATTGCACTGGTAGGATGAGGCTATTGGACCACAGGGTGGCACTCCTGCTCTGCACCTACTAGCACTGGCCATAGGAAGCTGTGGAGGTGGCTGGCTGCTGCTTCAGCCCATGCTTTGTGGGTTCTCTGTTTTCCTACCTAGAAACCAATGGTTCCCCCTGCCCTGCAGAGGGTCCTGCCCAAGGACTTGGAGAAACTTTAATTGCAGCATGGGATGGTGCAGCTGTACTGGCTGTGGAATTGCAGAATTTACCTGCCAATCAACCCCGCTCCCCTGGGTACAGCTCTGGTTTGAGGCCAGAGTTGCACCTACAGTATTTCTGCATCCGTTCATCCCTCTGTGCGCCCTTGTGTTTCGGGGTCCCACACCTGCACCAAGTACCCAGCACATCTCTTCCCTCTGTCCTTTTCCCCAAACCATTGGCCTGACTCCTCCTCCTCCATCCTTGCATCTGGTCCTCCCAACCGTGTGCTGACGGCAGCCCTTCCCCATCTCCTGATGAGAGCACTTGGGCTTTGCTGATTCTTCTTGGCTCCTGGTTTGTAGGTGTCTGATTTCCGAGAGCAGTTGCTGTCCTGTGCCATCGGTGCTGACAGGGTGGTGGAGTTCTCCTGTGGTGAGTGTCGGGGGAGGGGAGCTGGTCACATGCTCTCTCTGTAGCTGGGCCCCTAGTTCAGCTGTATGGGAGTTCAGGCAGATGCCATTGACTTGTTTGTTTGCCAGCTCCTTCTTGTGACCAGACATCCTGCCTGGAAATCACAGCAGCAGAGGGCAGCCAGGTTCCCTTTCACCTCTGGCTGCTAGGGGTGTACCGTATTCCTCTGCCCCAGAGAGAATGGGCAGGGAATGATTCGAACCAGGTTACGGCTTGTGTGATCCTTTAAAAGGCATTGACAGGCTTGTGCTAAAGCTGCTTGCACTCCCCCAGACCAAGAGAAATGAATGTGTACCTGTGCTGCTACGTGCATGTGACCTACTCCCAGGGGCCTTGCGCTGTTAGCTTGCTTTGCTTGAACATCTGTAGCTTTTATTCCGTCTACTTGTTTGTCATCAGGTCATGTGATTCCTCCAGACAACATTTTACCCATAATCCTCTGCAGTGGGCCATCTAACCAGCAGCTAGAGTTCACCTATCAGAAGAGAGACCTGCCTCAGATGGTCAGCACGTCTATTTCATTCTTAAGCTATGCGGTCTGATGGTTCAAGGGGACGTTTTGTGTGCAGAGTGGGGGATTCTGGGGGGCTCCAAGATGGGAAAAATAAGTCCAGAGGGGTGTGCAGATTGGCAGGGGAGCGGTCCAGTTGTGGAGGAGCTCAGGGGCAGGCATACTGGGGGTGGTCTGGTTTTGTTAAGCCATTTTAAGTGAGTTTAGTGCTAGTGAAAGCTGACTTGACAGGCCTGGAGCGTGAAGCGAAAGCTTCCCCATCCTCCTTTGCCTTTGAGGGGCCCCTAGGAGTGAGACATCAGTCCTCTGGCCCATTCAATCCTTAGTTGAACCTGCTAACAGAGCTGCCAGTGAGCTCTCGCCATCATTCCGGGGGTGTGAAGCAGACACATTTCCCTGGGAAATGGACAGACCTCCTAGCTCATTTCACAGACGCACCAAACAGCCATTGCTTTACAATGACTCGAGACTGCGGCTTAAGATGGGGAGACCAAGGAGTGAAAGGGAGCATGTTCATTCCCAGGCCCTGGAGCCAGCTAGTGCCTCTAGGCAACTGTTGGTGAGCTAGCACTGCACTGATTTCTCTACATGGAAGTGGCTACATGAGTGTCCTAAGACTTGTCAATGGGAGGCATCTGTCCTTAAGCCATGGCAGTGCCATGGTAAGCCCCAGCAAACACCAGTCTTTCCCCTCTTACAGATGGATGAGATGGGCCGAATCCTTGGTAACCTGTGCAATGTGGTCCCTGGGGGCGTGGTGTGCTTCTTTCCCTCCTATGAGTACGAGAAGCAGGTGTACACGCACTGGGAGAGGACGGGGCTGCTCACCCGCTTGGCGACTAAGAAGAAGGTAATTGTGTAACTGAGGGTGGTTGGTACCTTAAATGGAGGTTTCAAAAGTCCAACAATTATCTGCACATTACAGGCCTTGTCTCTCTCTCCCCAAATTGTTCTTCTATCCTGCACAGCAGAGAGGATGTTTATCTAGCCAGTCCCTCCAGTAATGAATAAATGATTCTTCCCACGCGGCTGATTGCTGAGCTAGGATCTAAATTAGATTAAATGCTGTTACATGGCTCCTGTAAATGCAGAGACAGTCTTCATCTGCATTAGTCAGCCTACAATGCTCTCTGATTCCCTTGCTGGGAGGGACAGGTTTATTAAGTTCTTACAGGGGATTTGCTTTCCCCAGACTTGGCTGCACATCCCCTGTCCAGGGAATAGTGTGATTGACTAAGGGCTTGTCTTCACTCTAGCGAAGACCCGCTAAATCGACGGCAGAGCGCTCTCCGGTCAACCCCGGTATTCCAGCTCTCTGAGAAGAGTAAGGGAAGTCGACCGGAGAGTGTCTCCTGTTGACGCAGCGCTGTGAAGACACCGGGGTAAGTCGACCTAAGCTATGTTAACTCCAGCTACGTTATTCACGTAGCTGGAGTAGCAAAACGTAGGTTGGCTTACCCCAGTAGCGAAGACAAGCCCTAAGACTCAACTATACACTGTCAGTTACACACAAGCTTTCAGCTCACTGTGGGTCTACTGGGAGGATGAATGGGTCTTCTGGTTAAAGGATCAAGAAATCTGTGTTCTGTTCTTGACTGTGGCACAGAGTCACTATGTAATCTTGGTCAAGTCACTTAATCTGCCTCTTCTGTAAAATGGGGATAATACTTGCCTACATCTCAAGGTTCAATGTTTTAGCATGGTACAAAGGGTGTATAACCAGGAGTAATAGAATGAAACTGAACAGAAGAAAAGTGGCTGAATATCAGGAAACCTTTCTGAACAGTGAACTCTGATAACAAAGCCTCCAAAAACTTTCCTGCTTGTGCAATTTAAAACTGGACTGAACAATGCTCAGGAGGCTATATTGTGAGAAACAGACCTGTACTGCTCCTCAGGAGCTGAATTGGCAATAACCTCACCTTTCTATAACTCTGCTTCCCCTCCTACCCTAATCTCCCTTGGGCAGGGACTGTCTCTTACATTGTTTGTACAGCACATCAGCACACATGGGCTCTAGTCACACCTGAGTGCTACTGTTCTATAAATTATCCTACTAGTTCTGGAGATCTCTTCCAGCTTTGTTACCCTCTTGCTACACCTGAATTCCCAGATCTTCACTCTCCCTTTGTCCTCTTACATGGATGTTTCTTTCCACTTTTCAAACAGTAGAGATCTGGGAGCAATGACCCATGAAGAAAAAACCCTGGTTAACATCTCAATAACTGGAAATGTCTCCAAAGTCACTAATGGCCATCACTGCTTCTACTTTGGATTTGCTAGGTCCCACAGGTGCTGAGCAGGATACCATTAGGATGTGTCTGCATTGCTTAACCAGGGAGCATAGTTGGACATTGGTTAGAGATCAATGGTAACATGCCTCTAGACCCTCCTCTCTGCGTTATTTTTGGAATGGCACCATTAAATCTATTTGCATCTTCCTGCTGCAACTTATGCTTTATGCCTGTGACAGATATTTCAGGAGCCCAAGAGAGCAAACCAGGTGGAGCAGGTGCTGGCAGAGTACGCTAAGTGCATAAAGGTAAGCAGGGTTGGCAGGTTGCTGAACGTTCAATACCCCATATTGCAAGAGAGTATTTCTAAAGCAGGTGATGTGGGTGGTTAATTGCTCTGGCCAATGTAGACAGGTCTCTGTGCTGCCAACGCACAGAAGTTTCCACAGCTCCAGTGTCTCCTGAGTCATTGGGGGTTCTTTTGTGCAGCGCTGCAGCCAGGTGGGAGGCCATGTGACGGGGGCCCTGCTCTTTTCTGTGGTTGGAGGGAAAATGAGTGAAGGAATCAATTTCTCTGATGACCTGGGAAGGTAAGAAATATCTGGTTTGCTGCTCATCTCCTAAGATGGTATCTGAACACAGCTCTCTGCTGATGTTGTTGCTGGGTCTCCTAGGCTATGCTGGGCCGGGTGGGGGGAAGTCTGGTCAGGACTTGGGTGGGAGACCTGCAAGTAAACCTCAGGGGTGCAGGAAGTGGGGGTGGTGTGATTGAGTCAGGGTTGAAAGCAGTGTGCCTGGCGTGGTGTCAGGAAGCACTGTGAGCTGAAGGTGCCTTTCAGACACAGCATAAAGCAAACACCCAACCACTCTGTGGTCATGAAATAGCCTGAAGTGCTTTTCACAGGACAATGCTGGGTGGGATAAATCCCCACTCTGGCTCCCTGAATTCCCCTGGCAGTTTTCAGTTCAGTATTCCTGTCACGTACGGCTGGGCAGTGTTGTTGCTTCCACGCCAGAGTTGACTGCGTTGCAGTGGTAACCCTCTGCAGTATAGTGTCCCTATCAGTTTGTTTGGGATGACGGGGCACTAACAATGCTTGTGTGTTCCCCTCCTTCCATTTCCAGGTGTGTCGTCATGGTGGGCCTTCCTTACCCCAACATCAAGTCCCCAGAACTCCAGGAGAAAATGGCCTATCTTGACAAAACAATGGTAGGAGTAAGCACCCCAGCACCTATTTCAGCTGCTTCACTTACTGTCCTTTCCGGGTCCAATTCCCTCTGCGAACTAAAGACCTGGCTCTTCCTGTGCCTCCGCCCGTGTTTGCTGTGTCTGGGTCAGTCACGCTGGGGAGAGAGATCTCCTTGACTGTGCGCTTGAGTGGCTTTGGGGGTAGTAAATGGGCTCAACAGGGCTAGAGCCGGGCAGAGATCTGCAGGAATGACCCTGCTGAGTTCCCAAGAGAGGCTGCCAGAGCAATACTGCACAGAGAACTGCATTGCAGGGTCATGCGCCTCTTCCTAACACAGTGAATCCTGCTCATTGCCTGCCACAGCCCCTGTTCCATGCAGCTCTGAAGCCCTGGGGGTTGGCATTGAAACTACCTTCCTCCTTCAGGTGCCCTGGAGCTGGTTAGTTTGAATGTCCTCTCTGAGGAGCCTGATCACACTTCAGCTGCACTTCCCAGGTTCTAGTGTGTGACTGAACTCCCATCTCTTTGTAGTGGCCCTTGAGGTCCCTTCTTTATTGCAAGTACCTGGGGCTGCCTGGCAGCACCATTCCCTAGGCCAGCTAGGCAGCCGCAGGGGTAAAGAATACACTACCGTTCCAGGGCCTGGTTTCTGCACTGAAGAGCTTTAATTCCTACTTTGAACTGCATATGCCTTTTACTCAGGCTTTGTCTACACTGGCAAGTGAACAACAAAACTTTTGTCTTTCAGAGGTGTTAAAAAACAAAACAAAACACACACACCTCCCGAGAGACAAAAGTTTTGCCGACGACAAGCGCCAGCGTGAACAGGTCTTTGTTAGCAGGAGCGCTCTCCTGCCGACAACGCTAATGCCACTCTGTGGGGGGTGGACGTTTTTTGTTGGCAGGAAGGCTGACAAACAGCGGCTACACTGCGCACTTTTTAGTGACACGGCTGTAGCAACACAGCCCTGTCGCTAAAAACTGCTTTGTGTACACAGAGCCTGAGTCTTATTTCTCTCCTCTAGCCAAGAACTGCGGGCCAGCCACCTAGCAAAATGCTGATTGAAAATCTATGCATGAAAGCAGTAAACCAGTCAATAGGTAAGACTTCATCTTTCATGGGGCTGGATGGGCGGAGTATGGAGAGCAGTTTACGGTAGCTAGGGTCATGGAATAGGCAAAGAAGCAATTGTGGCAGAGTGGGATTGGTGGGGAGCAGCATAAGGAGAGGATTCTTTTATGAGACACAAGGTATTGGGAAGAATTGTCTTGGCACATGCAACTCAGGTGGTAGGAGATCCAACAGTTACCTGATTGTGTGTTCAAGCTATTGGCTAGCAGCCTGGTGGAGGCCTGTATCTAGAGTGGATCTGCTGATAATCTTGTGCATGGAAGAATAGGGTCTAGGGGGATACAAAGTGACAAAACTGAGGTTTCCCTTTATGGTGATCTGTGCAGGGCGAGCGATTCGCCATCAGAAGGACTTTGCTAGCATCCTGCTTGTAGATCACAGGTATGCACGCCCCTCTGTCTTCAACAAACTACCCCAGTGGATCAAGGAAAGAACAGAGATCAAACCTACCTTTGGACTAGCATTTGCAGCATTAAGGAAGGTCAGTATTAGTTCATGCACCGGCCAGTAGCCAGCTCTTCTGAGCATTTGCTATGTCCTACTTCCCCTTATGCACCCATCAGCTCCACCCTGTGTATGTCCTGTACCTGCTCCCCAGCAATACCTCCATGCCCTCTTCCCCCTGCTCACAGGCCTGACCCCTCTGGATACTAGAGTGCTGGGGCTAGGAATGAACAATGCCATGTGATCTCCTCTCTTCCTAGTTTCACCATGAGAAGAAGTCATGTTATGGGTCAGAAGCTTCCTGAGGGAGATGGAAGAGCAGTGTGCTGATGAATGGGTACAGGGGTGCTGAGTGGCTGTATCAGCTCAAACTGGAGCCTCCTGCAATTGCTGTCCCTGCAACAGAAGTTTTTTCCCCCCAAGACTTTGCAGTTGAAAATTATTGACCAAAGCTATTCTTGCCTATGTGGCTTCTGTACCGTGACTGATTATATTGCATCTGAGCTGGGCTGGACAGTGGCTTGGGGGGAGAGGGAAGATAAGAGCACCCTCAGCTGGTGCATCTGAACCCCACATGGACTGGGTTTGTGTTACTCCTCCCCTTTGCTCTGTTCCCCAGCCTTGGGTATTACTACTTGCCCTCTTGGGGCAGGATGAAGTAAAGTATTAAAAATCAGGCTAATGTTGTAGGGCTGCTGCTGCTTTTTCTTTCCAGTATGGGGTGGGGGACTAGAGCTTCTGGCAGCCTCCATGGGAGCAGTACAACAACAAAGCTCTCTGGAATCTAGAAACTAGATTTCGAGCCCCTGCTCCAGTGGCCACATACCTGCTCCATAGATCAGTTAATTCAGTAAGGGTGAATACCTTGGGCCATCTCAACTTCTGAGGCATTTTCAACTCTTAGCTTTGCCCTGCCTGAAGTTACATCTCTGACCACTGGCATTGTGGTGTTAATCTGTGCTTTACCAGAGCCCTCACTAGACAATGGCTGGGGGGGGTGGCAGTACTGCTAGCTGGAGGTATGGGCCTGACTTGCTTACCCCTTGCAGACAGCAAGACTATTTAGGGAACTTAGGAGGCTTTTTTTCTGCCATGGCAAAAGTGCTGTGACAGCATGAATCTGTAGCACCCCACACGGGGCTTCAATTGTTGGGGGCTGAGTCTATGACAGCTGGGTGGCTTGTGTGTGTATTTACCCCCACACACACAGCAGGCCTTTATTTCCTCATCAATGCTGTGTAAGCATTCTCCATGTGAGGCTACTGCCATTCACCTCCCACCTGGCCTTTCTGCTAATGTGGACCAAGAATGTTAAGCTACCGCACAGCCCAAGGCCTGTGTCTATTACTCCACTTTACTAACCTAGCCATAAAGCAGTGCAGCATTTATTTCATTTCCTTTTGATTATATACCTGTCTGCAGATGTTCAGCTTTACTGCTGCCTTTTCCTGGGGCTCATGGTTAGCCCTCCCTCAGCATAGTTTATTGTAAATCCCTTTAAAAAAAACCCTTTCCCTTTCTTGTAAAGGGGGTGGGCCACATTCATTCCTGGCTTTTGGATATTTCAGCTTTGCAGTGTAGTGGGCTGCTGCCAGGAACCCCCTAGTTATCAGTTGCCACCTAGTAATTCAAGAAAGCCATTAACTGATGTGCTCTAGGCATTGGCTAACAACTGTTCCTGTGCGCTTCTACACATACCTGGATAAAATCTCTATTCTGCTGCACCTGAATTGTACCAGTCCCTGCAGAGTCTAGCACATCTAAACAGAGCTCTGACTTAAACTGTGTACACAAACACTATACGTAGGAGCTCAAGGACATCTACTTTCCACCTACAGTGATAAAACATCATCTTGTTAGACACTTGTCCCACTTAAGCAAACTATGACTAGACTGTACTGTAGTTGCATAGTTCTACTCAAAGTGGACCTTGGGGGGGTGGCAGGGATAGCTCAGTGGTTTGAGCATTGGCCTGCTAAACCCAGGCTTGTGAGTTCAATCCTTGAGGGGGCCACCTAGGGATCTGGGGCAAAATCAGTACTTGGTCCTGCTAGTGAAGGCAGGGGGCTGGACTCAATGACCTTTCAAGGTCCCTTCCAGTTCTAGGAGATAGGATATCTCCATTAATTTATTTATTTACTCCTCTGCCCATCACCTCTTTGACAGAGTAGAAGTTGTAGGTAGAGACTCTCAAAGTGTGTACTGCACCTCAGTGTACAGCAGTTTTAGGGCTTCTGCCTTATGTTTGTCACACACACAGTACCCCTCTGCAAAATGCCTGCTGTTCCCTAGCTCCACCAGAGAGACTAATGGTGGGCAGCTGGGCCTCTCCTCCTAGAATCTGTTAATTAAGAGCACTCCACTTGTAGACTGGAGTGGGCCAGAGAAGGCTGCTGGGTACTTGTAACTTAAAGGAACACTACAGCTGCTGTAGAAGCCATTCATACCCAACAACAGAGTTTCCATAGCTGTTTTCACATGAGGGAGGCTATGAGGCAGCACTGGACCAACCACCTTCTATCCTATCAACCATTTCAAGAATTCCTGCACCGGCGCACCCAAACAAGCCAGGCCCAGCACGCAGCTGGCTGAGGAGAAGGCTGTTAGAGCTGCCCGTGCAGTTGTGCTTCATCACACTCAGTAGAGATGCTAGTTCTGATCTTCCGTGAGCATGAGCTGCCCTCCAGCTACAGCAGGATTTATTGAGTGAGCAGGAGCAGCAGCATTTGAAATTAAATGCACTATTTGTGGGGGAGGGGAAGTAAACAGAGCAGAAGTAATGTTCATTGATAACTATACTCAACAGTGGTTAGAGACGAGCAGGAGCTAAGAGAAAGTGACGGGGTCCCTCTGCCAGGCCTGTGCCCTCTCACCAGCAGTTATTTCCAAAAGCTGGTCCATTTCTGAGGTGCTTAGCTCAGCCGGGCCGGATTGCCAGTTAGCCAAGAGGAAACCAATCCCAAGCCTGCGGCATGATAGCATTTATGATTCCCAGTCATCTTCCTCCTCGTCCCCCGGGGGCTGTTGTGGGGCTGGCAGAGGTGGGATTGAGTCCGACATGCGGGCAAAGGCACCAGCAGGTGGACTGGGAGCATCAGCACTTCCTGCAGCTGCAGGCCCCTTGCCTGAAATGCCTGCGGGAGAAAAAGCAGATGAGTGAGTGAGGCCTAGGAACTAGAATTGAGAGGTGAGTTGAAATGAGCGAGGATGAGGAAGGCAGCAGCTAGCCCTGCACCTGTGCAAAATCCTGCCTCATCAGCTGAGTGACTCAGGCACACACAATCTCACCTCCGCTGCTGCTGGGAAAGGGTTCATTAGCTAAAGCACCAAGTCAGCATTTCCAGCTGGCAGAACAATGGAGGGCAGGGACCAGAACCGGCTCTGATTCTGTGAGCAGGGGAGGAGGCAGCCCCCGGCTGAAGCAGGGGAGGGGCGGAGGTGTCTGCCTGGTACCTACAGAGGGCCTTGTCATTAGGTTATGGCTAAGAAGCCTCGACAGCAGGGGGCAGGCCCCAGCCCTTAGAGAATAGGCATATGCAAAATGCTTCCCCCCTCTGAGGCTCTCTGGATATGCTGAGCCTTTGCCCAGCGTGTGCAGTGAGACGCGCCCCCCTGCAGCGCAGGGACAGGGGAGCTTTCTCTTGGAGTATTAAAAACATACAATTCACTCTACCTCAGCCAGTGCCCAGGTTTCTGCCTTGGGGATGCCAGGTAAAGCTTGGGCACTGAAGCCAGCTAAGCCCCTCCCCACTACAGCAGCACCTCCTGTCTGGATTCACTGCAGTGACACTCCGCCGTCGGCAGCATTGGTATACAAGTAAGTTCTTCCTGCTCTGCAAGGGGCTTGCCTTGCCTGGTCCATAAGGGCATTGTGTGCCTCCCCAGCAGGATCAAAGCATTCAGCCAAATGGCATGCCAGGCTGGCCAAAAGCTTCCTTCTTTCTAACTCCTGCAAGCTGCAGCAGTGAGGCAAGGGAACCTGCCCCTCTTCATGTCACATTACAGGAAAGGAGCAGCCCCCCACGGCACGGTACCTTTGCGCCTCAGGAGCAGCTTGTTGAAGAGGTCGGACATCAAGTCTCCACCCTGTGCTGTGGTTATCACTGAAAGAGTAAAGCCCCACAAATCAGGTGACAGACCAAATGTCTTGCTCACAAGGTCCAGACTCGTACTAAGGGCTAGTTATTAACTGGGGACCAGCTTCAACATGTGGTCAGGACACCCAGTCCTCCTGTTGTATGTCCCACACTATTCGACGTGACACACTGACCCTGCAGGGTACATTGGTGCTGTATTGGCAGAACTGCCTGGGAGTGCAGGGTTGACTAGCAGGATATGCTGAAGGTTCGGACGGAGCTGCCTTGGCAGAGATTGTGTTGGGACCCTCACTTGGAAATTAAATAAATAAATTGACCCCTCCCATCCTTGTACCACATTTACCCTTCCCCCTTATGGACTTCAGATCACAGCACCCAAGGCCTGCCTGGGAAATGTGTCAGCTTCCTACAGCAGCTCGGAGGAATTAAAAGATCGGGTGTTTCAGCCAGTTTAAGTGAACTGGAGTTAACCAGTCTACTAAAAACAGCCCAACCGTGACCCAGGACTTCCAATGGCAGAATTTCCTCTCCAGAGGCAGCCTGCCCTGAGCTATCTTTGAAATGCTTCCAGCAATACAAGTTCACATGAAACATTTTCATCTCCACTCTCGAGAGGGGAGAATTCCCCAATGCAGAGCGTTAATGCATTTCTGGCACCTAGGGGCTAGTGAGTTCAGCCAAACATTCCAAACTGTAACGTGAGGTGAGATAAAATCCCTCTGCTCCAGGGCTTCTGTGCAGTGTGGGCTTTGCCTCTCAGGTATTTATGGGACTCCTTCACATGGGTACCTAGGCATATCTAGCTGGGGCGGGGGAGTGAGGATGACTACTGATGGGAGCGCTCTGGGCACCTTGTTCTTGCTCCTTCTGCTTCTTCTTCTCCAGCTTTCTCTCCTTAACGCTTCGGAGGTTGGCCTTCCCAATGCCGCCAGCCTGGCGGATGGACTCCAGGAGAGTGGCCCGGCCAGTTGAAGGATTCACAACTTCCTTTGGAGCCCCTTGGACTGGAGCTGCAGGGATACAGAAAGGAGTCAGCCCAGAGGAACCGACACCATCTGATGTGTCAGCAATTAAAAATTAACAGCAGGCACTCTACGTGCTGCTGCTTTAGCTAAACCTAAACCCTAAACCACCTGCCTGGGTGTGAAACCTGAGAGACTGAAGAGCTCTGGCACCTCATCACTTGCCCATTCCAAGTCGCTGGGAGATGACGCAGTGCATAGACTGCAGGGGAGCCTTTAAAAGAAATCAGTGAATACTGTGAGCTGTGCAGGGTGCTGCCAGATGAAGGGCTTTGAGCTAGAATCCTTCCCCGCACCCTCATATTCTGTCCCTTGATCCCAAACTGACCATCTCACACCGTTCTCCAGAGAGCCCTCTGCCCTACAGGGGAACAGCACCCACTGCCTCTATAGGAAGACCTGCCCTGCCCAGTTAGCAACACAGGGATTGCCAGAATGGATCCGAGCAATCCGTCTAATCTGGGGCCCCCATCTCCAGCAGTGGCCAGTACGAAATGCTCCAGAGGAAGGAGCAATGTAACCCCAAACTAATTCAACCATTTCATAGCCTGAAAGCAGAAACACTGCTGCTTCCCTGGGTTTGGAGGCAGCTTTTTTGCATTGCTCCTGTTTTAAGAAATTCACTTCCTTGTGGGACCAAGAGAAAATAGCCCGGACCTTGTCAAAGGGGCACTGTAAGGGATAGGGTTCTTGTGACAAATGTTTGTATCAAACTAAAGCCAATAGAAAGGTCCATGAAGATTTTAAGCTATTCAATTCTATTAAATTAAGTGAGCAGGAGTAGAAAGTATTTGCACCCAAAGCATAGCTGCATCTTGCTAGTGCGTAAGAACTTTCATGGGAGATTCCCTAATAAACCAATACTCTCCAGAACAGAAAAACAGATTAATCTTGCTTCCATTGCCTTTGGGGAGAGAGATGCAGATAAAAGTTCCATGGCCCACCTGTGCCACAAAAACTGTTTTTCTGCATATAAAAGCCAGGGCCAGCATTAGGGCGTAGCAAGCAGGGCAGTTGCCTGGGGCCCCACTCCACAGGGGACCCTGTGAAGCTAAGTTGATCAGCCTTCAGCGTGCTGGCCCTGCTTGGGGGACCCTCTGAAACCTGTGCGCTGCCCCGCAGTGGGCCCCAGATCTCTGGTTGAGAACCACTGCACTATTAGATCTAGTCTCTCTGCAGCCTACGCGTGGGTACCAAGGTCTACTCAGCCTGCTCTCCTGGGGCTGTTTGTTCAAGTCAATGGGCCACAGCGACAGTCCCGTTTGCAGATTGAAGAGTTGAAGGATTCGGCACCAGGGGAGGAAGCAGCCAGAACTCCACTGAATTTTCATCGTTGCTTGTAAGGAGAGAAGAGCCACTGGAAAAGCTGGCCCAAGCCTTGGGATTACCATTGGAAAAGCTGGCCCAGGGAAAAGGGCGGGGCCAAGTTGCTAGGTTAGATCCTGCCAACTAACAAGCCATAGCAAAAGCTCAGTCCTTACCTGCAGACATTGCACTGCTGCTCTCCTCGCTTGCTGGCTGTTTGGAAAGGGAGGCAGGCTGGGGCAGAGGAGGGGGTGGGGGAGCACTAGTTGGCATCACAGGGGGTGGAGGAGGCGGAGGTGGGGGCACTAGCACACCATCTTGAAGACCTGAAATGTTAAAGGGAGGAGTGTGAAGAGTCACCAAGGGACATTACCTGCTAAGACACTATCTCCCCCCCGCCAGCAAGCGCGGATGCTCAGAGCCCTCACCCACAACAGTACCACCACTAACAATCCTCAGCACTTTGTGCGGATGAAATGGGCAGCATTACTCCT
This sequence comes from Terrapene triunguis, assembly GCF_002925995.2. Lineage (NCBI taxonomy): Eukaryota > Metazoa > Chordata > Testudines > Emydidae > Terrapene > Terrapene triunguis. The sequence goes on from NW_020664598.1 coordinate 18,084,374, forward strand.
GCTGTTATAGAGGGGGACAGGGAGCAGGGCCCCAGAGCCAGCCCATGGCATCAGGGGGCTCTTCCCCCATTTGCCGTGTGTAGTCAGGGTGGCACAAACTAGCAGTTTCTCATCACAACAACACGGCTGACCGGCTGCCAGCAAAATACAAGTGCTTGCAAGCTCCGCTCCTTCCCAGCCGGGCAGGAGGGAGGGGCTGACATTTTGTGCCACAGGCTGTGCAGCAAAAGGCCAGGGCCACACTCGTTGTCTGTGCGGGGAAAGGCGCTAGATTTGGCCCACACACATGAAGCTGGCCAGGAAAGTCAAGGACTCCTCCAGCTTTAATCCTGCTGGGGCCTCTAACAAGGGACTTTTCTAGGTCCTCACCAGTGTCTACGCAGAAGTCAGTGCTGGGGAGAAGTCACAATCCCTGCCTCTGGGGCCTGCCACTGGGCAAGTCTGCATCTGCAAATACTTATTTGCTCACAACTCCTTTCCCTGTTTATCCATCTCCGCCTTGTCCTAGTGGCCTTCCCCCCACCGCCTAGATGAGCCCCAGACAAAGGGAGTTGAAATACCTGGCCTGAAGTTCTCCACGGATTCGGTGTTGAAGGTGGGTAGCTCTGGGATAGAGCTGCTGGGTGCCGAGGGTGCAATGCCAGGCCCCAGGTCTGCGATGTACATGAGATCAGCAGCGATGCCAGGCAGGTCTGGCAGGTAGGACGGCACGTCTATCTCAGGCACCTGACCCAGATCTGGTACGTAAAAGTAATTTTCAGCTACCTGGAAGACAGAAATACAAAGGGTAACAGCTGGGCATCTGGAGACTGTTTTCCCTTAGAGAAGCCAGTAACAGAGGGAAGGGATGCAGCCTGCAGACAGTGGCATCTGGGCTGCAGTCAGCTCTCCTGGTGGCTCTCACTAAGGGGGCATCACCAGGTTTCAGAGCCCTGAACATCTACACGGCTATTTTTAGCTGCAGCCCAAACCCCACAAGCCCAAGTCCTCTGAGACTCAGTGCCATGGGTTTTTCTTTGCAGTGTAGATGTACTCTTCCTGGCAGATCCTCAACACACTACACAAGTATTTAATCAGCTCAGTCTGCACTCTGGGATAACAGCATCCCTGGTGTTACTCCAGTGTCGAATGTGTGCGCTAAAAGCAACCTGCATAGGGGCAAAAAGTGGGTTTGTGCCCTTCCTTGCTCCATTCTGGAGGGGTGTCTGCATGTGTGTGTGTGTTTGTGTTCCTTCAAAGGGTTATTTCCATCAGAAATTCTGGTCCTGTTCAGGTTAGATGATGACGGACAACTGGCGAGCTGATGAAACAATGGCATTGCAAGGTCTAACAGTGAAGCTGAATTGTTCAGCAGGGAAAGGGTTTTCTTTAGCCGTGTTGTTAGTTTATTTTGCTTCCACTCAAACTCCAGTGACGAACATGCATTTTAGAGAAGGGAAGTTTGAGTTGAAGATTTAACACTGCCATCTCTTCAATTATGGCCTCCAGAGCTCACAATAAACCTCCCAGAAACCCTCCAAAGCTGCCAGGGAAGACTGGACTTTACATTCCTTTTTCTTCGATGGGAAAAACCCAAGCAGGAAAGAGTTAACACGCTTCCTGGCCTCCTCCAGGCCTCAAAAAGGGCACAACACAATTCTTACTATTTCCTTGGCAGGTTCCCTTTACTTAAGATGCAGAAGAGAGAGATTCAAACACCAGCCCGTTTGCAAAGGGATGCAGACTTGCTACCCTCGCAGTGGCAGAAGAGCCCCCTTCCTTGCCTCTTTCCCCTCCCATTGACTGACACCGGGGGCCAGAGCAGCTCAGCACCACCATCACAGGGCACTGTCAGCTGGCGTGGGCTGCTCTCCGTGGCTGGACTTTTCTCCACACTTGGGCTGAGCGCAGTCCTGCTCAAGGGATTGCTCCACACGGGAGGGGATAAAGAACTCAGCTAGATTAGTCTGAGGGCATTATCTGAAATCCCTGACAACACACCAGTACTGTGATCACCCGCCTCCAGCTAACAGGCTGCTCCTTCCATCAGCCCTGTCTCCTGCTGTGCCACGGGCACTTCATATTAAAGAGATAACAGTCCTGTCAGGCTTTCCCAATGGGGTGAAACACAGGGTATTTGAACGGCCAATAATTTTTTAAGACCCTAGCGCTCCTTTGGTAGTTCCCAAGCATTGCACTGCAGCCACTTTCCACCTGAGGGTGGAGGAAACTGCTCCTCCTAACACCTTCCTCTCGGGACCAGAAAGAGGGACTCAGAATAGCAGCTGCTTTTCTCCAGCTCAAATAAAACCGCCATTTCTCCACCTGCCTGCCAAAAACCCCTTCTGCAGCTCAGGCTCTGAGCAGGCCAGTGCAGGAGAGAGAGATGTGATATCGGAGGGAGACAGCCCTGCACCAGAGGAGGCCACATCAGCGCTGTCACTACCCAACCCGCCAAATCTACATAGAGCCTGGAGAAACACAACCCTCAGGCAGAGGTGGTGAGTTATATGGGCCTGTGGTGCCTGTGCTCCACCAATATTCAGGAAAGTGGGCCCAGCTCCACCAATGTTTGGGCTTATATTTTCAGAGCCATCCCATCCATAGGATGGTCCGGGGCAACCGTCCTGGGCCCCACACTCGGGGGGGCCCCACACTTCAGGGGGACACGGGGTCCAGGGCGGCCTGGGGGACGAGCAGGGGGCCTGGCGCTGGCCGCGGCGAGTGACCCAGCCCTAGTCCTCCCCGCTCCGCTCTGCCTCTTCCCGCCCCTGCTCTGCCCCCGCCCCACCCCCACTTCACCCCTTCCCCCAAGTCCCCGTCCCACCTCTTCCTGGCCCAGCTCCATCCCCACCCCGCCTCTTCCCATCCCTGCTCTGTCGCCTCCCCGGCCCCATTCCACCCTTTCCCCCAAGCCCCCACCCTGCTTCTTTCCAGCTTCCGCCCCCTTCCCCAGGTGACGCTGGGAGCCAGCAGGGCGGAGCGGAGTGGGGGCCGGGTCGCTCACTGCTGCTGGTGCCACTGCCCCCACTAACCTCCAAGGCCACCTGGACTCCACATCTCTCTGAAGCGCAGGGCCCCCCAAAGCGCGGGGCCTGTGGCGGTTTCCCCGGTCCGTCTGATGGATGGGATGGCTCCACTTGGACCCACTCTGGGCGTCACCAAAAATTCTACAAACCTGGCACCCATGCCCTCAGGTGTAGAAGTCTCATTGCATCCACCAAGGACTATACACACAAACCCTAATGAGGTTACTAAGGCAGGTGAAATGCCCCACTGCCCATCACCCAAGATCTCCTCTCTGGGCAGAAGTGAAAGTAAGCCGGCAAGAGCCGGTACGCCATGCCGGACCCGACCGGCTTCCCCAGGCTGGCGATTTAAAGGGCCATGGGTTCCCTGCAGCAGCCGGAGCCCCTGGCCCTTTAAATCCCCACCGGAGCCCCAGGGCTCCCAGTCGCCTCTGCAGCTGGTAGCTCCAGGGGTGATTTAAAGGCCCCAGGGTTCCCAGCTGCAGCCAGAGCTCCGGGGCCTATAAATCTTGATTTAAAGGCCCCGCCTCTTCCGGTTGAGGCCACGCCCCTGCCCAGGACTCTGGCGTACCGGTAAATCCTTTAACTTACTCTTACCCCTGCCTCTGGGCCATTCCCCCACCAACTCCTGCATCTAGAAAACCCAGCTCTCCTCTAGAAGATAAGCATGGTGCTTTCTGCAGCATGGTGTCCCTTCGCTCAGCATGTACAGCCCCACCCGCTGCTGCATCTCACCTGCCGATCCAGCTGCCCCCTTTTGGTGATAGAAAGGGGTGCATCAAAGAGCTTCTCCTCAGTCTCTGTTCCCAGAGTCACATGGGTCTTGGTCACCGCTCCTGCCAGAGGATCCAGGAAGACATACTTCTTGTACCTGGGGATGGAGAAAACCTCAGTGATTCTAGCTCAGGGAAGAGCCAGGGAAAGGTTCTTCAGCCAGAGGATGAGACCAGGCGTTAAGGGGTGACAAAACAGACTCCTGATGTCCCAAATCTAATCCCAGTCCCAGTCAATACTGCCTCCACTCAGCTACATCGCTCCTGTGTTCTATCCCACCTCGCCCACAGGTTTGCCCCTCTCCCTTCTTCACCGCCACAGCCAGGAGCTGGGATTTCCCCATCCTGACCTCACACTCTGCAGGCTAGTGCAGGGCGAACCTGAACACCTGTCACTACCATCTGGATTCCACCAAGCTTCTCTCCCCTTGCCCACCACACACCATGTTATGGGGACAGCAGTTACACCACTGTCTAGAGCAGGGCATGCCTAGCACGCCAATCTCTGCTGGACACACTGTTTGAGAGGGAGGAAGAAAGTCAGAAAGGAGAACATCGAGAGCCCCAGGAGCAGCGAGGGAAATACTGTCCAAAGCAGATGAAGATCAAGGAGGATAAGCACCATGGGGGCATCCTTAGATTTGACCAGGAGAAGACATCCTTGGCAAGCACTGTTCCACTCAAGGAGAACAGGAGAAACAAGGACTGCAAGGGACTGAATCAGTCAGGGAGGAAGTTGAAGTAGTGGGAATGAAGTGACCACTCAAGTTTAGGCAAAGAGGTGGAGGGAGATGTGGCAGTAGCTGGATAAGCAAACGAGACAGAGAGAAGGACAGAGAACAACAGAGAAAATATTCAGGCGCTGGGCAAGTAATGATGGGGGAGAGGAGAGGTGTCCAGGGGCACATGCTGGGTCAGAAGTTGACAGTGACAAACAGCTCTGACTCAGAATGGGGTGAGGAAGAACGGATGTTGGGTGGAGGCTGCTATTCAGGGGAATCAACCCACCAGCCCCCCAGAGCAAGAGCATCTCCCCAGATAAGGTGGCAGGCCGGGGTGGGGAGGCAGCAGATCAGAGGCCAGGCGGTGGCAGCAGAGCTGCTTGGTGCTGCTCCAACACTCACAGGTTCTCGGTGGTGTTGAACAGCAGCAGGGAGCTAAGGGAGCTGATGTTCCTGGGGAGGCTGCCAAGACCTTCTTCTGCATCATCCTCCTGATGAACTTTTGTGCTCACACACACTGGGAAGTACTTGAGCTTCTCCTGCAATGAAATAAACAGGTGGCAATACAGTGGGAATGCGTGGCACCTCTGGTGGCCCTCTCCATTATCCACATGCTACCACTGCTGCTCCACATAGCCACCCTGCTACGTTACCCTTGTTCACACCAGGCAGGATACCGGCTCCGTGTCCAGCAACAGACATGGTCATGTTTCAGAAGAGAAGCCACAGTAGTGCATTTAAGATGTTGTACACAAATCACCTGGACCTGAATTTTTGTGGCAAGCACCTCTTATGGACTGAGCCCCACAGCCCTTCCATTAACCTACCCTATCCTGTGCAATGCCTCCTGCTGAGCGGGGCTGGGATTGGAGTGATTGTGCATGTCCGCACAGCCAGCACTCCTACACCAGTATCTACAGCGCTTCCCTCTGGGACTGACCTGTCAATTCCGCCACCTTCAGCTCTCCTCCTATTGAGATGCCCCCGCCCCGGGTGGGGGGAGAGAAAGGCAAGCATGCCAGCACCAACTAAGAGGGCAGACGAGGGAGGGTGAGCGGAGGGAAGAGTGTGAGAGCCAGATGGTTTTACAAAGCCCAGGAGATTTGCAGGACTTTTCAACTCCAGTGAACCAAAAGCTCCTCTCTCTCAGCTCTTCAGCTTCATACATAATGTATAGAACTCCCTTTAGAAAGGGAGTTATTTCAGCTGAACAGCTTAACTTTTAAAGAACATGGGAATTGCCATCTCAGATCAGACCAGTGCCTGATGCTGTGGGGAAGATGTACAACCTCCATAATGTACTTAGCTGTACTGTACTATACATAGACTCCGGATTTAAGATCAGACGGGACTATAAGATCATCTACTCTGACCTCCACTATATCACATACCATACCACAGGGGAGGGGAAGGGCTATTGCTTCTTGGGCCCAGTTGCTGACCAGCTTAAGAGGCCACAGGACTGAGACTGGACTACTGGACTCAGCACAGGACTTGGAACAAGGAACTTGTGTTCCACATCTGCCTCTGGCTTGGCCAGTTCACTTATCCCCTGTCAGTTTCTCCTACCTGTAAAATGGGCACAGTCCTTGTCTCACAGGGATGAAGCGATGAACCCTCAAACCAGAAGTGATTTGTACAATCAAGTAAATTAGCCAGATTCATATTTTCACTGTTCACATATTTAAAGTGACGACAACCATGCAGCATTGGCCATTAGCAGCAAATAAAAAAACCTGATGTAAATTGTTCTTTAGTGACTGTACAAGTGGAGATTCAACAGAGATTCAGAAATAAAGTTCCATTTGGTCATTAATATTCATTTCCTAATGTTTAATTTTTAAGCATCATGGAATCCTGACGTCTTCGGTAGAACTGCTCACACACTAAGCCCTCAAGAAATGTATTTTTTAAAGCTTTCCCTTTGTAAATTTCAATTAGCACTGGAAGGGTCGGTGTCGCTTTTCGGATGGAGTGAGAAATCAACCATTACTCACATTTACTTATTAAAAAGTCTAATCCTTCTAAGGCATTTATAAAAAGTACAAAGCATGACTATTACCCTGAAGTATGAGGCTTTATATAGTCCTTGTAATTTTTGTGCTACTTAAAGTAACTGCAATGACACTTTTATACAAAGATCTAATCCTGTTCTGAAATTTATATCTACCTCAGTAACATCCTGCAACTGTGATTTCTGCAGGTGAAACCATATCATATTTTTTTTTCTTGTAACTTTTAAAAGGACTGATCCTGCAATATGCTCAGCAAACTCAACTCACTGAAATCAGTGGGAGTCTAGAGCACTAAACACTTAGCAGAACAGGCAGCTCAGGACCTGGCAGGATCAGAGCCCTAAATTTGCTGTCTTTCAATTTACTCTTTCTAAATAGCCAAAAGTTCAAATATATTAACCCATGACAGGACTTCATCTCTCACCCTCCAGTTACCAAGTTTCATTAATACTAGGGTGACCAAATGTCCCATTTTCATCATAGAATCATAGAAGATTAGGAGGTCATCTAGTCCACAACCCCCTGCTCAAAGCAGGACCAATCCCCAACTAAATCACCCCAGCCAGGGCTTTGTCAAGCCGGACCTTAAAAACCTCTAAGGAAGGAGATTCCACCATGTCCCTAGGTAACCCATTCCAGTGCTTCACCACCCGCCTAGTGAAAGGACAGTCCCGTTTTTTGGGACTTTTGCTTATATAGGCACCTATTACCCTCCACCCCCTGACCTGTTTTTTCACAGTTGCTATCTGGTCACCCTATTAATACCGTCTCCTGTTAGGGGCTTTAGAGAGTCTAAATAAATTACATACAAAAACATACATTAAAAGAATATTATTACGGTTACAAATTCAAGCACTTGAAATTCAGGAAATGCCATACTCATGGTTGTCTGTGCAACCTTGATTGGCCTCCCCATGTGCCCATGGTGTGCACTGAACAGGGCAGGGTCCCACTGAAAAACAGAATGTGCTCATGTAATTAACGACTATAGCATGCATATGCACTAGGGAGCCAAATTAAGCTGGTGTGGGCAACGGTAGTTCTGACATTTCTGCTGCCCACTTGTTAAACCTTCAAACAAGCACTTTCATGCCTTCTCCCATGCTGCCCCACATGTGTTGTAGGTGGCCCCAATAAACAACCGCAAAGCTACCTCATTGTCCACCTTCAAATCCTGCCTCAAAACTCTCCTTTGCACACCAACAGCCTAACCATCACATTTTTTGTAGGCATCACAGCAAAAACCACTGGAAGTCGTGCTGAGCAGTACTGCCTCATTGAGTCCTTGTACTCCCTCATCGGTCAGCATCCATCTTTTGTCTATTGTCAGCTCCCTAGGGACCAGCCTTTCTTTGTGTTCTGTGTCTGTGCAGCACCTAGCACAATGGGGCCCTGGTCCATGACTGGAGCTCCTGGGGGGTCACAGTACCACAAATAATAAATAAGTTTGGCGATGGTGACGGCAGCAAAAGCCACCCGGGGCTTTCCTACAATACAGCAGATATGAAGCCCTCCGGTTCCTCAGCCCAGTCAGGGAAGGCCCCGCCAGCTACTCTTAGCATGTAACGCACAGCAATGGGCCTCGTCGGATGTGACAATGGGCAAGGAGGCTGCCACTGAAAGCCTGAATAACTGAGGAGGGTATAAATACCAATACAAGACTTTCCTTTGTCATGTCTCATTATTGCGAGAGCCTCAGTCTCTCTCTGTTTGTATGTGGCAAACAGCCACATACAAGCCGGATCCCTGGAACGAGCTCAGCACTCTGACTATACTGAGCCTTACACAACGTGCCAGCTGCCACTTCGCCCAGACCCCTCCTGTCATTAATAAACCAACTGCCACCTGGTAACACAGCACTGGGCCTCTCTGCCCACCCCCCATCCAGCCCTCCAGGGAGCTTCACCAGGAGGCAGTTAGATGAGGCCAGGGATGGGACTAGCTGGCAAAGTCAGGCCCTGAGGTGGGTGAGTGGGTAGAAGCCAGCAATGCAGAAGGGTCAGGAGTCACAAAGGAGGGTGCAAGGGCTGGGAGCTGGAGGTAGCCCAGTGCAGGGGAAGAGGGCCAGTGAGGCACTACCGGAGTGTAACATGTGCGTGCACACGTACCGTGGGGGTTGGTCCTGGAAAGTAAAGGAAGAAATCAGAAAGGTGCAATGTAGGAAAGCGGGTGCAGAGAGGCAGCACAGAGGAGGGAAAAGGAAGGCACTGCAGACGGTTGTGAGGCGGCGGTGGAAAGAGAGGGCAGACTGACGGAGCCACCATGGCAGCTGACATAGATGTACAGCATACATGGTAATAAATGATTGGGATTAGGTGGCTAAGATGTCATTCCCAGGCCAGAGAGACACTGCCCCTCCCTGACAAAGTACAGATGGCACATGGGGACACAGACTGGCAGCTGCCTTTTTGGCTCTGGAAGCGAGGGAGGGAGAAAGTCTTGCATGTCCCTTACTGAGATACAGCTCCTCAGCAGGCTCTGACCTCTAGTCAGCAGGATTCAAAGCAGTCTCTGCCCAGGGGCCGTCAGCAGGTTTCATACAACTGCTACTCTGAAGCCACAACAAGGGAAGCACAAGCCAGCTTGGGTGAGCTATCAGCTGCCTGCCCAGCCAGCAGCTCCACTTCCCTGGGAAGTTCTGAGGACTGGCTGAAATATTCATGCTGCTTTGCTGGAAGAGGCTTCAACTCCTTTTAAGCTCAGGAAAGTTTATAGCACTGAATTATTCAGGGACAGCTTTATTTTTGGGCTGAGACACACGAGGAAGAGAAGGAAGAGGAAAGTACTTCCAAGGGGAGAAGAAGAGACAGACAGGCCATTCGTCTGGTTTTAAACCAGACAGTCCTGCTTTTCTGAGGTTTGTTCCCCATCCGGTACTGAGACAAAAGCAGTTATGTCCAGGCACCATGACGAAGAGAGCACCACTGCACCCTACTAGCATGACATCGTGTGCACGGGGGGGGGGAGGGGGGGGCGTCACGCTGGCAAGGGTGGTGCGCTCTTCAAAATGGCACCTCCCAGGTGGTGAAGTCACTCCGAGAGGGGTGGGGTCACGCTGGCGGGGGTTCCTGAAAGTACTGGAAAGTCTGGTATTATGGGAATGTGTTAGCGGCCACCCTAGGAAGGGAGTTGCTGGGCTAATCCCTACCCTGCAGGGATCAGCACCAGATAAAATTTCCAGCATCGTGCATTAGCCATCCCCACGAAGAGCAGCACAGAGTTATTCTTCCTCTCCTGGGGGTGTTCTAGCTCTGACAGCTTCAGAACCGCCAGGCAACACCTCCCTCTAAGCCACCTTCTTGGCTATCCCACAGGCCCCACTCCCGGGCTGCCCTCCCCTCACCACTACAGAATCATTAGCACTGAGGGGAATGCCATGGAGATCTTGGGTCATTCGCCAATAGCTACACATCTAAGCTTAGCCTTTAATAGCACCACTGGTTACAGACATTACTTGTATTATGGGAGCAGGCAGTGATGACAGAGGCCTCAGCTGACAGAGACTCCCATTGTGCTAGGTGCTGTACTAACAGCAAGAGAGAGTCCCTGGCAAGAGGAGCTTACAGTCTAAACAGACAAGCATGGGAGGGGAAGGGACTTGCCCAACGTCATCCAGCAGGTCAGTGCCAAAATTGGGAATAAAACCCAGGTCTCTTGACTCCCAGCCCAGTGCCCTAATCACTAGACCATGCTGCCTCCTTAGAAGAGGAGATCTCTTCCCCTCTTTCTTCTCCACAGACTCACATATACAACACGTCCCTCTTCTCCTTCACATAATTACTGTGTAATAAAGAACTATGATCTGACAAACTGTTCCTGAAAGGTCCCCCGATCCTCCCAGACCATCAGCCCATGCAGGTCCCAACCACCCTGGCTCCCCCCTGCCCTGTGTCACACCACAAAACACCCTCAGGAGAGTCGGCAGCTGCTGTCAATGCCACTGCAGGAAACAATCAAGTTGCTCAAACCAAATAAGAAAATGGAAACACAGATGGCAAGGTGAGTAGCTATGGCCTGTGCTAAGAGTGCCAGAGACTGGAGAGGGGACCTAACAGCCTCCCACGCAGAGCACACCAGCCAGTAACCACCACTGAGGGGCCAGGAAAGTCTTCCACTGGCACAATCCTCGCACGTTCCACAAGCTTTGGAACACATGCTCCCACGTGTCTTGTCAAGTCAGGTGGAAAACAGACCAGACCCTTTGCCTATGCCCATCCCCAAATTTCTCCCATATACCTATATGCCTTCAGCCCCTAGTAACACAGTCCCCTCCAGCCCTCATCCCCCTCCAACTGCATACTCATTCACCCAGGGGGCCTCCCCCCTCGACTCCCTTACCTGCAGGGATTTCTCATCCAGCAGTCTGTGTTTGCTCTGAATCTTGTGTCTCGGCCGTTTCTGTGTGGCTGGATCCTCTGCACCCGCGAAAATGGAGCTGTACTCCTGCAGCCGCTCTGGGGCAGGGTACTTGGCACTGGAAAACACCTGCCGGGAGAGGAAGAAACTAAAAATCCTATCGGCAGAGCATTCCAGTACCCCAGAAACAATCAACACAATGGGGCTGGGAGACGGGCAACAGGACAGGGATTTTCCACACAGTTCTGTTTGGATCCCAAGATTAGCAGGGGTTGAATGTGAGATGCTACAACAGCAGCTCCCAACTGGATGAACAAGGTGTAAGGGGTTAAAGATGGTGAAGATGCAATTCTTACTAACAAGAACGTGTCCTGGGTTCCTCAGCAAAATGGGATTTTGAGAGAGCCAGGGGAGTGGAGGTGGAGGGGGTGACCTTTTCTTGAGAGACTCCTTCCTATTCAAGGCCAGAAATATGTGGGTCTGAGAGAAGAGAACTACCATGTGAATGGGTGGTCCTGTCAGGAGGGGAGTTCATACCATAGCTGCCAAGATAGAGGGACTCTGACTGGAGAGCCCATGTGTGTCAGATTGCCTGTACTGCTAGTGAATTCACATCCAGAGACTAGAAAGTGAGTGGGAAGAGACCCAGAGGATGGCTGCGCAGCCTACAAAGGCGGCTGTGAAAAGCACCCACTACCTTAATCGCCTTCTTGCTGCCCTTTATCTTCTCAATCTTAGCCTGAGCCAGTGAGACTCTCTCTCCGATTGCCTGCAGCTGCATCCGGCTGGCCTCCACCCGCTGGGAGATTCTGAGGGGTAAACACATTCCCCCAGGGTAAGACTCCAGGATCCAGAGACACTTCTGCAAAAGCAAGGACCCCCACGTGCTCATGCCGGAGGGGGAAGGACATGGCTCTCGGCAGACTGCACTTTGCAGCAGGGTAAGTTTAGTGCTGGTGAAACATGCTGGCCTGATAGCTCTAGGGATTTAAGTCTTCCATGTTTCTGCAAACAGGTATAGCTAGGGCAGCGTTCCCCTCACTGCTGACTGACCCAAATGGAAAAAGGCCAGGGGGAAGCAGGAACAACCAGCCTGGTGAATCCCGGCCCTCTGCTGAGACTGCTATCAAGAGGTCCAATTGGTATCAACTGCTGAGTGGTTTTTTATTATTAAAATCCTTTAATAAAAGGGAAGGCAGCATGGCATAGTGGCGAAAGCACTGGACTAGGACTCCAGAGACCTGGGTTCTAGTTCCAGCTCTGCCACTTGCCTACTGGGTGACCTTGGGGAAATCACCACCCCACTCTGTGCCTCAGGTTCCCCATCTATAAAATGGGAATAATGATACCAACCTCCTTTGGAGTATCAGTACCACTACCTAGCTCTTACTGTGCTTTTCATTAGGCGCTTTCAAAAGCATTATAAAGGAGATCAGTATCAAAGTACTTTAAGTTATGGATGAAAAGCACCATATGAGAGCTAGGCACTATTTATTATTAAGCACCAGTGTGCTCGGCCCTGTACAATACACAAGTGATACAGTTCCCGTCCCAAAGACCTTACAATATGACATGGTCACCTGACCACTAGGAACAGGACTGAGACCATCACCTTATTTCAGATTGGCAATTCCTATGACTGCTGAACTTGAATGAATATGCAAACTAGATACCATTAATTTAGGCTTGAATAGAAACTGGGAATGGCTGGGCCATTACACTAATTGAATCTATTTCCCCATGTTAAGTATCCTCACACCTTCTTGACAATTGTCTGAAATGGGCCATCTTGATTATCACTACAAAAGTTTTTTTTTTCCTGCTGATAATAGTTCATCTTAATTAATTAGCCTCTTAGAGTTGGTAGGGCAACTCCCACCTTTTCATGTTCTCTGTATGTATATATATCTCCTTACTATATGTTCCATTCTATGCATCTGATGAAGTGGGCTGTAGCCCACGAAAGCTTATGCTCAAATAAATTTGTTAGTCTCTAAGGTGCCACAAGTACTCCTCATTCTTTTTATGACTATGTAGTGGCTTTATGGTACAAGCCCAGTGGCCAGATTCATTCCCTTCCCACCACCCACCCTTCCTCTCCACTGAGTGGTTCCAGTTAATTTATACACTGATGGCTTCTCTGAGTAGTTCAAGTTGCTCCTTTTGGTGTGCATTACAAAGCATTTGTCTTCACTGAATTTCATCTGTCATAGCGTTACCCAATTGCCTAACTTTGCTACGTCCTTCAGAAGCTCTTCACAATCTCTCCAGTCTTTATTATCTTCAACATTTGTATCACCAGCAAATTTTGCTACTCACTGTTCACCTCTTTTGGATCCTTAATAAGAATATTGATTAACACTGTTCCTAGTACGGATCCTGGGGGCACCTCACTATTAACCTCCTTTGATGCTGAAAATTGACCATTTATTTCTGCTTTGCTTTCCTCTCTCACCAGCCTAAAATCCATGATGTGACTTTATCTTTCACCCGAGACTACTTAGTTTCCTTAGCAGCCTCCTGAGAGGGACTTTGTCAAAGGCTTTTTGAAAGTTCAAATATAATTTATTGATTCTCCTTGCACCTCTATTCTGTTAGTTCCCTCACAGAATCCTGATAGTCTGAGGAGGCGCAAGTTTCTCACAGACGCTGTACTGATTTGTCCGTTTCGTGTGTCCCTATCTGTGTGCAGAAGGCTGCCTGAGCTCATGTTTCAGACCCACAGTAGCAGTCTCTTCTCTTCACATTTGACCATCTCCCTCACTCCATCTCCTCTTCATCCACTCACCTTCCTCCCACTTCTCCTTATCACCCCTTTTCCATCCCACGCCCTCCTCCTCACTTTCATTGAGCGATGCAGACAGATTGGAGGGAGAGTATTTGAGTCCCTTCCCCCACTGCCTGCAGCTGTGAGAAGAGGTGCCCTTGAGCACTGCCATGGCATGGGAAGCAACTGGGGAAGGGGAAGCCCTAGAGCATCCCCCTCCTGCTAGTCAACAGCAGTCCAGGGAAGAGGAGCCTTATGGTTAATGTGGTGGACTTGGACTCTGAGTCCAGAGACCTGGGGTCAATTCTGGCTCTACCAAACACTCCCTGTATGGCCTAGGAGGACATGTCACTTAGTCTGTGCTCTCTGCTCCCCCCCGGTAGAATGGGGATGACAGCACTTCCCTACCTCAGAGTTGTTGCAAGGATTAATACATTAGAGACTGTGAGGGGCTCAACTACTATGGTGAGGAGAGCCAAACAATAGCAGAGCCAGCTAGAGCCCTGGAGTGCTACCCTCTACCCTCCCCGCTGGCAGCTCCATGGGATGCCTGCACAGGTGCATGGCTTAAACAGAGACCCCTGGTCATCAGACAGGAATGATTTATTGTCTCCACAACCTGGGCCAGATTCTAAGAGGCCTGGGGGTGACTTTATCCCACTACCAATTCCATGGGACAGCCAGCTCCCCACCTTTTCATTGCTTTTAAAACATTTAGATGGTGGGAAGCAGGTTCTTTCCTCAATGATCTGAGTTTTACAGACATTGATTTTCCACCTCGCCATGTTTTACAGGAGTGGAGATTTCCATAGCTTCATTTCCCTCCCTGGCCTGCACTCCAGCATCATGAAAGTCACACAGCTCAAAGAAGTACTTTATGATGGTCAACATGTCAGCATTTATTTTCCATTGGCACAACAGAAACAGTGGCTATATTTCTCTCCCAAGTAAGCCACGTATGACTAGTACGACTATTGCACACAAGCAGTGGTCAGGGAGAAGGGAAGAGAGAAGAGAAGAAAGCACCTCTCAGCCAAAGCACTTTACAAGCCCTACTTATATAAGAATCGCTGAAATGTGGCCACCTCTAGATGGAATATGTATGGCAGCTGGTGCACAACTTACTATCACAACTAGGACAGGAAGTGAAGATGAAAACTGCATGCAAAGGAAATATGGAGTTTGTTTTTTAAAAATAATGATCACAAGTTATCGGGGCCTCTGTCTCAAATCCCATCTAAAGACAGCACTTGGAGACAGCAAGCCCTCCCCTGGGGAAGTTGTTGAATACCAACTCAGAAGAGTACGCTGTACTGAATCACCAATGATATTCCCTGAAGCACCTTGCATTTTCCTTTGTGTTCTCCCATCCCAGGATTTACCAGGCCTAATCCTGCTGAGTTTGGCAGATCTGACAAAAGCTTAGCCTGCAGTGGTATGGCTACAGGCACCTATCACAGGAGCAGTACAGACAATCCTCAGGAATTAATCTATTTCTTGCTGAGCAAGGGAAGTATAAAAAAATGATTAAGTCACCTCAATCCGACTAATGCAGTGAATACCCATCACATGTGTAGGGACCTAGAAGTTAGAACGTTGTAGTGTAGTGTGAGTTTAAATTTCAAGTTACACTGATATACAGAAATTTAAAGAAAGCTCAGTGTTCTCCCTAAGAAAGACTGTACTGTACAGGTATCCTTTGAAAAATACATACAAAAGTAAGACTCCCATTAAAGAACTCTCTGGAAGCTTCACCCTTTCTATTGCAGTGATACGAGAGCTCACTTCCAGGAGGCGGCCATACGCGTGTGAAAAGGTAGGACATTTGACGGGATGGAGAGCTCGTCCATTCGTTTCTGGGGGCAAAGTGCTCTACTTGAGTGCTGCGTTAGGTACGTTTTAGCCATGTATTTAAAATGGAGGGGTAAGCGTAAGGTTTTTTTGTTTGTTTGTTTGTTTGTTTTTTTTAAAGGTAGCTGGGGGTCTGGGATTGGTCCATGTAAATAGAATGCACCGCCTGAACCCTAAACAGCAGACAGTGCTATTAATATTTAAACGGATTGTGCTCGTATTAGTCACTGCTGTTTGTTAGTGATCTTGCTCTCAGTACTCCGTTCTGCCTGAGACGCTCCCTTCTTGGTTTCAATGTCACTTTGGAGCTCCAGAGAGGAGCATGCAGGCAGCAAGATCTCTCCCCCTCCTCTCACGGAGCCTCCACACGCAGGGAAAGGAGAACAGTGTCTGAGCAAGGCATGTGACCACATCACCCATATTTAAGTACAGATCCTAGTTCAAAACCAGAATAACCATCCCCCCACACCCAAAAACAGTTGTCTTGGGGGAGGTAGTACAGGTTTCTCTAATGGATTAGTTTTAAATCCAGATTTAGAATCCAGATGGGTTTTAAACCCGTCCTTTCAACTGCTACAGCTTCACTACACACACACACACACACACACACCTTCACATTCAAAGCCCTCCAGCTATCTAGCACAGATCTCATCTGTTCCTGCACCCAACTTGCTCCTTTAAGCTCCTCTCTGTCAGAGGTGAACTCCTTGCTCCGGCCACACCAGATGATGGGAATACTCCATCCCATCTCACCTATTCCCCACCCCTTTCAAAACCCACCTCTTTGACACTGCCTACAGCCAGTGAGTCAATGGCCAGTTTCTCCACAACAGCACTTCCTGTTACCTCATCCACTCATATCTTTATTGGGAGATCCTCAACACTGAGCTTTTAGAATTGTAACTCATTTTTCATACATCCCCCTCCAATGGGGAGAGGATTTGAAGCATCAGACAGCAGTCACTGCTACAGGCAGGACATTAGACTCAATGGACCAATAGTGTAATCCAGCACTGACAAAAATCCTACGTTCCTATGAAAGTGTCTCTGGACAGGACAATCATAAACCAACAGTCCCTGAAGCCAAAGCCTGTGTGATTTATATGGGATTAGAGGGGATCAGAGATGGACCAGATGTGAAGGAAGGTGCTTCCAAAAAGCACATCTCAATGCCAACTTTTGAACTAGAAAGGATACAAAAGTAGGACAGAGGACTTTCAAGACACACCCCATAGTAAAGCAGCCTGAGGAAAAACTGTATTAGGCTTTGTCTACACTACACACCTTTTAGCGACATGGCTATGTTGCTACAGCCATGTCGCTAAAAGGCGCGCAGTGCCGCTGTTTGTTGGTAGGAGAGAGCTCTCTTGCCAGCAAAAAACTTCCACCCCCAACGAGCGGCAGTAGCCAAAGCGCTGTTCACATCGACGCTTTTCCTTGACTAAAATTTTGTCTTTCGTGTGTGTGTGTGTGTGTGTGTGTTTTAACACCTCTTAACGACAAAAGTTTTGTCGTTCAGTTGCAAGTGTAGACAAAGCCTTAGACTCAACTACATGTGGGATGGGTCAAGGCAGAGAAGGGTGATTCACAATCCGTAACTAGGTCCTGGACAGATTCAATGGGTAAGAGATCACCCAAAGATGGAAAGAGGGATCAGAAATATGGGGAAGTTAGACAAATACGGAGGATTATCAGAAATGCAAAGAGAGGCTGTGAATAGATCTCCCTGGAATACCAAGCAACACCAATTTTATATCTGAAGTACAAAAGTAAGCGATCAGCCAAGGAGAAAGAACATTACAGAATGGAATGAGAAATGAGGGCGCACACGAGGATAAAGCAGCTGAAGTATTAAATGACTTTTCCCTAAAAATGTACTGTATATACAAGGGGCAAGCCAGTCTCTGGCTCTGTGACAGCTTGAGCTGCAGCCCTGGGCCCTCACATTGAGTGACTCCATGGAGGGGAAGGGGATACTAGCAGAGTTAGCCAATCGGCTACATGCACTTGTCAGGTTAACGCTACATGCCCTTGGTTTTTTAGGAGTTCCAACATTTACCAAAAGTTTTTGTAAGGTAATAAAATGGGAAGGCCCTGCTTAAATTACCCTTCCCAGTGGGAGGGCGGGTTAGAGGCAAAGGTTAGAAGCAGTAGCTCCTGGTTCAGTGCATCCTGAATTTTATAACAACTGCAGGACTCTGGAAGAGGCCCTGAAGGGGTGAACAGAGAGTGTTAGCCAGAGCAAAGAGGGGAGCACTACATGGCCTGCAGGAAGAAGTAAGTAGAACAAAATGCTGCTGCCTTGGCCAATATACAGTAAATGGGATTTTGTCTTGACACTGTGCCCAAGATACACCTGTGGAACAAGGATCCCCATTCTGAAGTGACAGAAGAGTCTAGATGAGAAGGAGCTCATTTGGAAAAGTGTGGGGGCCGGTTGGATGCTGCTGGGGGCCTAACAGATGGGGGGGTGCTTGGGTCCCGCTGTGGATAAGCTGAGCGGCTCCACTGGAAGGGTTGTGGGGGGCAGATGAGGAGCCCGTCCTTGCTGCAAACTTTAAAGGAGATATGATGGGAGTGTCACACTGAAGTTTTACTTAGGGCAGTAGATTGGCTTGAGCGAGCTCTGCACCTAGGGACTGAAGTGTGCGTAAAGCCTTAATACTTCTGGGTGTTGGGTAGGACACCCTTTTACAGATTGGTAAATGAGCACAGAGAGATTGAGCACCCCATGTCATGCAGTAATCCATGGCAGAGTCACGAATAGATTCTAGGACACCTGACAAGCAATCCCATACTCTAACCACTAATCACTCTGCCACGCCAGCCAGCATTTCCTCATAACAGTGGAGGAATGAGCAAGAGAAAAAAAGCTGCAAAAGACACTTACAATTTATGGTTGTTCAGGGAAGCATTCAGAGTCCATTAAAAATACCAATTCCCTTCAAAAGTTTGAAAGGCAGTGAATAAGAGTATGTTTTCACCAGAAAGTCAAATAAGTTAAATCACTCAGTTAAAGAAAAAAATTCAGCTTGTTTGCCTTCTGCTCTCTTTCTCCTTCACATTTAAGCAGCTTTTTAGAGTCTTTTTTCATGTCTGAGTAAGTGTAATCAAAAACTGTCATCTAGCACCATCCTTGACAGAATGAAATCCTAAGTGAGATAACGTAATCAGCATTTCTTCCTCCAGTAAGGGGTTGGTTATTACCCTAATTAATGTTTATCACACTTTGATTACTCCTTGAGCCTGATTTGCAGGTGTCTAAGTGTTAGCATATAGTCCCATTTCTCTAGAGCCCAAACATCCTTTCAGAGCTCATACAGTCAGGTTACATGCAGCAGGATCTTGTGTGCATTACATTACACAGGGTATGTTTTCACACTCAAAAATAATTTCCTTTTGTCGCTGAATTTTTCATTCCACAGAGTGTTCCCAGCACAATGAATTAAGACTAAGGGTATGTCTACACTACCTGCTGAATCGGCAGATCCAGCGGGGATTGATTTATTGCCTGTAGTCAAGACGCGATAAATCGACCCCCGAGCGCTCTCCCGTTGACTTCTGAACTCTACCGCTGCGAGAGGCACAGGCAGAGTCGACGGGGGAGTGGCAGCAGTCGACTCACCGCAGTGAAGACACCGCGGTGAGTAGGTCTAAGTACGTCGACTTCAGCTACGTTAGTCACGTAGCTGAAGTTGCGTAACTTAGATCGACACCTCCCCCCCCCCAGTGTAGACCAGGCCTAAATGAAAGTCCAGGCTACCACAATTTTGTCCTATTCACAGCCCACAACTAAGGATCTTCCCCTCCCAGGGCTCAACCCCCCCACAAATCAGCAGCTATAAATTTACTGTTGCAATCAGGGTTCCAGTGGTATTTCCAAATACATCCTGGGGAGAAATTCCTTTCCAATCTCAAATCTGAGATCTTGGTTAATCCTCTGCACACACAAATCAGAATCCTTTGTTAAGCACCTTAAACCTAGTCTACATCAAGTTTAACATTTCTCATCAGTGGTACCCAGAGTGTTAAGCACTAGTGTTTTCATAACTAGCATATCCACGGGGAGCTGCATCCTGTGCTAACAACAGAGGGAAATCTAATGTAGACACACCCTAGAGGAAGGGCTATTTCATGGCTGGAGTCCAAGGAGTCCAGGACTCATGGGTTTAATTCCCGGCTCTGCTACAGACATTCTACATGACTTTAGGCATGTAGTTCTTTGATGCAGTTTCCCCCATGTAAAAAAGGATAATATTTACCTCACAGGTGTGTTAGACTTCATTCATTAACACGTTTAGATCCTCCAATTGAAAGATACCAGACTTGATGGGCCAATTGTTCAATACAGTATGGTGCAAATCTTATGATCCCATGACAGGTGATTATTTCTTACGAGTAGCACCTAGGGGCCCCATTGTGCTACGTGCTGTACTAACAGCAAATTTTTCCACACAAGTACAAAAATAAAAAAAGATAACCAGTGTTCAAAGCACTAGCCATTCCGCTCCCCCTACCTCCAAATTCTAGTACGTGGAATCTTCTCCCTGTGACAGAACGCCACATGCTGATCACCCTCCTAGGAAAATGACCTCTCTGTGTATTTAATCTAATAATGGTTTGAATTTCATTGCTTTTCATCCCAGGAGCTCAAAGCAATTCCCAAATGTTAAATAAGCCTCAATACCTATGACACAAAGGGGCAGAGTTACATGTCCCCTGTCAAAAAGCCAGGCTGTGATAGTCAGCAATAGAACTCCAGGAATTCTGATTTCCAGGCTCTTGTTCTAGCCACTATTTAACTTGAGCTTTCTTTTTGTTAAGTTCCCATGGGTGGCCACATGTTTTCCAGCTGCAGCTTACTTGTAATGGTTTGACTAAATCTGAACCCCCCCCCCCCCCACACACACTTTTTTTTTTAAAGTACTTCTGCACTGCAATGCAGCTCTCCTACAACTACTTATTTTTCCAGACTAAATAACAGTAAATAAATAGAGACACAAAGTGGGTGAGGTAATATTCAGTATCCTGGGAGGGACATGGCTATAACAGTGCATAGAGTAAATAAATAGCAAGATTTTGCACAGGCTTAAGCTTATTTACCCCTGCCCCCCGTTCTCTGGACCAAAGATGTAACCCCCTTCAGATGTCCTCAAACTGGGGTCTCACCAATGAACTCCTTTGCTTTATTTATGGTATTTTCCCACCCTTCGATGGAGCGTGTGATCAAACAGCATGCTCTTTGCATGTTAGTGATAAGCTGAAGCCCTCAACACTTTGCCTGTCAGAAGATGGTCCTGCTATGAACACTAAGTCCTGTATATCTAAGTGTATACTTTAAATGTCATCCTTCATAAAAACACTGATCCATCCATGAATAACTAAAATTAGCTTATTCAGGAGGAGACAAGCCCAAGTCAGAGAAAGGGCCTGCCATGGCAAAGCAGCCTATCCCACAAGCAAAGAGCTTGTAACCTGCACTGTGTAAGGGCTTGTCTACACTGGCACTTTACAGCGCTGCAACTTTCTTGCTCAGGGATGTGAAAAAACACCCCCCTGAGCGCAACAAGTTTCAGTGCTGTAAAGCGCCAGTATTGACAGTGCACCAGCGCTGGTAGCTACGCCCCTTGTGGAGGTGGTTTTTTTAGAGTGCTGGGAGAGCTCTTTAAAGTTGCCAGTGTAGACTAGCCCTAAGAGAAACACCAGCAGACAGTTTTGCCGGAGCAGCACGGGCTTTCTTCTCCCACTTGTTTCTGTCTCCTTTCAACTTGCACCTTCTAATGAGGGCCAGTCATTTTGTCTTTCCCTCCCCAACAGTTTGGATGCCAGCAGGTTTGGTAAGTGGACCACCTGGGCTTTTAAAGAGTTGCCCATCATCATGGTATCCAAGTCCTTGTTCTTCCTGGTGACATGTTCACTTCTTTCTACATATTTGCTATAGTAATTAACCCCTCTTACAATTCATTGTATCAATCTAAATCTGTCTCTACTCCTCCCTGCCCTACCATTCAAAGTTTTTCTGCCAACATTTTTCTAGCTGTTTTTGTTCGGGTGCCAGAGATCTTCATCACTATCTTGTGATCACTACTGCCAATTAGTTCTTAAATGTCAAGAGCCCTCATCATTTTTTCCAGGATTAGTAAGTCCAGCAGCACCAGAAAATATCCTCTCCCAGTAACTCAAAGCCCCTGCTTGACAGGCTATCAGTTCATTCTTGCTGCCAGTTTATCACTGGCTCTAAAAAAAAAAAAACCCAACCCTTGACTGACATGTTCCTTTCCTCATCTGTGCTTCTAATTTCAGCTCCCAGGTCTATCTCAAAAGGTTCACTCTAGTAGCAAAGGCTTGGTAACAAGCTACTTGTACACAAGTATTTCGCCAACTTTTCTGTATCGCAAATGAACATTCCTTCAGATAGGCTCATCTTCTACTGTCCAGCTGTGACCCCAACACCTCCCCTGAGGAGACCACAGTGCTTGCTTACACACGCGGGGGGTTATGTTTAGTTGCCCACAAAAAACCTTTGACACCCTGTGGAGAACATGGGAAATGTCTGTATTATTTTTATGAAAAAATGTGTGACTGTCTCCACCACTCACTTTTGTACTGTTACCTAGTGGGAATGAAGGGGTTCATTTCTTTCATGGATTAGGGGAATAAGAGATGGGTATTTGTCACATAGTTTTCATACCAACGCAGACATGCCTATCAACAACTGTCAACATGTGAATGGAGCTACCTTGGAAAGGCAATGGATGACCGCTGACTGGACATTAACTTCTAATACCAGGCAAGGGAGACAAAACGTGTGAACACCAAGGATGCGGGCTGCCCCATGCAGTGAGGTGATAGGATCCAGGACCAGTGAGGGAGGCAGGCCGCCTTCTGCAAGCAGGGACTCTACCTCTCAGACCAAGGCAAAGAAGGGCCCACCAAACTGAAAAAAGAAGAAGCTAGCAAGCTAGGAGAGAAACATGCATGAACAGTTTACTCTACCATTCTAACCCTGTGACCCTAAAATAGTATGTTCCAGGTGACTAATATATGCTGTCTTGTTTTGAAATAGCTGTCCTATGTCACTGCAAACATCTGCTTGTTGTACAGCTTCCAAAAAGGCTAAGACCCCAACAGGAGTTCACGGTCTTTGGGACCAGTGGAAGGAGCCACCGTGAGAAACACAAATACTGAAGCCAGCAACCCAGTCTCAGAGTGGTGGGGTCATCGGGCTCACCACTGAAAAAAGCTGAGGCCTAGGGTTTATATTAAGAAGATGATACTCCACCAGAGAGGCTGTATAAATATCAGAGGCAGAGCACACTCTGTTGAACACCACCACACCCCTAGAATGAATCAGACTGTGTTCCACTGAGCAGAATGGTCACCGCTTGAACAGATAGATGCTAATCATTCTGATTCAAACAGCTCATGGCTCTCCAGTGACTCAGTTTGAGAACAGCTATAGACAGGTAATCTTCTTTACCTCTGTGCAATGAAAGGCCCCACCTTTTGAATAAATCTGTCCCAAGTAATGACTTCCTTAAAATGAAAGTGTATTGTAGACAAATCATTAAGAATGGTATTATGGGATTCCATCTTTCTTGCATCTCCTTGATACCTGCTCAAATTTGCTCAGTGCACAGAAGTTTTTCTAAATACCATTCCCACAAATGCAACCTGGGCTCTGACAGACATGCTGGCTTCTCTCCTTGTGGCACATCACAGTCAGTAACAAAGGTTCTGCTGGACAAACTATGTTCTATGTAACAGCCATCCAACCCCATAGGCAGATAATGCAGTAGGCACAAGTATAACGGAGGGCATGATTTGGCCTGCAAAATCTTTGACTGACCATGCCTCAGAAAGAAAGAGCACAGCTTGATTCTCAAAGCTCAGAATGAGTTTTTGCAAGACTAGAAAAACATCTCAAAAATCAGCACCTTGATATGGAACCAGCAAGAAAAAGTCTGAACAATGCCATATTCAGAAAGCCACGTTTCAGAGGAAAAAATAAGCTTTGAAAAAAATTCACTCCTTAGAACCATGGAGCGAACACAGGACCTTGTGCTTTCTACAGAACTACATTTGGTGCTGAGATGCTAAGGTGATAGGTGCCTCAAATATCTTAGGCCTGGTCTACACTGGGGGGGATCGATCTAAGGGCAGGTCTTCACTACAGGGGAGGTCGATTTAAGATACGCAAATTCAGCTACACGAATAGCGTAGCTGAATTCGACGTATCGGAGCCGACTTACCCCGCTGTGAGGACGGCGGCAAAATCGACCTCCGTGGCTCCCCGTCGACGGCGCTTACTCCCACCTCCGCTGGTGGAGTAAGAGCGTCGATTCGGGGATCGATTGTCGCGTCCCGACGAGACGCGATAATTCGATCCCCGAGAGATCTATTTCTACCCGCCGATTCAGGCGGGTAGTGTAGACCTAGCCTAAGATACGCAACTTCAGCTACGAGAATAGCGTAGCTGAAGTTGACGTATCTTAGATCGACTTAGAATCACTTACTTCGCGTCCTCGCGGCGCGGGATCGACGGCCGCCGCTCCCCCGTCGACTCCGCTTCCGCCTCTCGCCCTGGTGGAGTTCCGGAGTCGACAGCAGAGCAATCGGGGATCGATTTATTGCGTCTACACTAGATGCGATAAATCGATCCCCGATAGATCGATCACTACCCACTAATCCGGCGGGTAGTGTAGACGTACCCTTAGATAATCAAAAAGACATTCCACTTCTCTGCAACCTTACCACAGCACTAGAACTGACAGAATGCCAGCCATACAGCATCCCACCCTCTTTCCTAAAGCCCTATCCTGCTGATGTGGAGTGCTCATGTGCTTCTCATCCGAATCAAGGGGCTCCTCTTAAACAGCTATTGAATGCAGCTCCAAAACCACAGTATTAGTAGTAAAAAGTTCAAGTCCCATTTGTTTAAAAGGTGCTTTAATTCGGATAACAAGATCACTATTCTTGGATAAACTAAGAAAGGCAGCTGCCATAGAAGATACACGCTCACCTATTTAGAGAGCAGAGGGTGGAGTGCACTTACAAAACCCTTATACCTAAATAATCCTCCAACCCCCCCAAAATTTTCCATTCTCTCCCCGCCACACGCCCCTCCAATCTCACAGGATGGCACATTCCCTCCATGAAACAGACCCTTCTTTTTCTCTCAAAAAACAGGATTTTTTCTTCAACAAATGAGGTTTCTCCTTCCTTACTCTATAAATGGAGTTTTCCTCATTTCATGAGTGTTTGCTAGCTCCAGAAATAGATTTTTTGCTGACATAAAGATTGCATTTACACTCTGAGATCTCAATCCTATCGAATTTCAGACAACGTCAACTGACAGCACCACATTTAGTCAAAGAAAAAGGATCATAAAGAGAGAACGTAACGTGCCAGCCAAGTGTAAAGAGCAGACCTTTTGCACTCTTCCTTCCCCTTCCCCGCATTTATATTGGTGGGAGTCTGCAATACACATTTCAAGTCACTCAATGTTATTTTCCAGACAGTTTCCTCCACACTAAATCCCTGATGGAAGTCATGCCTATAAAATGAAGTGACTTCTCTGCGTCTCCTCCTTCAGGGCTGACTGAGTAGAAGAAACTCATCCATAGGAAGAGAAAGGACTCAAGCCTGTGTGTGGGAGTTCAAGTGATGGAAACTGGTTGAGAAGGTAAAGCTATCACATTGCACAGGAAAACAATGACATCAGGAGGACGGATGGAGTTGGGGCCAGTTCAGACAGTGCTGCCAAACCTGTAGGCTAAGTCATTTATTTTTGGGGATGGCGGGAAGGGGTGTCCCATGCCACCAGGGACAGGTTGAAATGACAGTGAGATTTTTTTCCCTCTGCTCATGCTCCAGTGCCACGTGATGTGGAGTACAAGCTGCTTCCTGGTAACAGATTTGTGGGGTGGTAACTGAAACCACCTAGGGAAAAAACTCGATGTTTCCCCTAATTGGGGAAACAGGAAACCTCCATCCACTATTTCCCTAGGACTCTCCAGAGCGATCCCCTCTTTCTGGAATACTCTTGATTGGCTCACCTTCCACGCTGTGGGACTAGAGCTCCTCCACCACACTGCTATTAGGAGCAGTCTGAAGCAGGTTATGGGCTGAAGGGAGGGAAGATCCCACATGACCTTGGTCGAGAGCACAGTTTGCAGAAGGCCTCAAGCTTTGCTTGAGCTGCTCATTGTGAAAGTTATGAAGAGAGTGGAGATTGGGAGCGATGTCAGGGTAAGAGGGCACATACATGGAGGGAGGCAGAGCATGGTTATAGGGTTGATGTGGGCAGCAGAGTAAGCTGAAGTTCATGTGTCCACTGTTCCTGTCTGAGGGTGCAATCATACCATATGACATTTCAGGAACAGTCACACTGGGCCTGGTCTACACTTCAAAGTTAGTTGACATAGCTATAGTGCTCAGGGGTATGAATTTTTCATAACTCCTGAACATCGTAGAGGGTTGCTAACCCTCCAGGATTATCCTGGAGTCTCCAGGAAAATAAAAATTAATCTTTAATTAAAGATGGTCCAGTGATGAAACCTCCAGGAATATGTCCAACCAAAATTGGCAACCCTAGTACCACAGCTATGTTGACCTAACCCCCTAACCCCTAGTTGAGATGTGGCTAGGTTGACTGAAGAAGGCTACCATAACCTAGCTACCGCCCCTCAGAGAGGTGGATTACCTATAGCAACGGAAAAACCCCTTCCATCACTACAGGAGGCATCTACACTACAGTACTACAGCGGCACAGCTACAACGCCAAAGCAGTGCCGCTGTAGTGCCCACAGCATAGACATGGACCTCCTTACAGCATGGGCAGTAAGACAGCACCTTTTCCCAGTGGCTACATCTTGTGTTCCAGAAACTGAGGGCATGTCTATACTACAAACTTAAGTCAACCTATAATTAGGTCAACTTATAGCCACCACAGTAATTACTGCAGTGATTCATGTCCACACTGCCCTCCTTCTGTCAGTGGTGCACATCCTCACCAGGAGCACTTCCACCAACTTAAGAGGGGCAGTGTGAGAGGCTGCCTGCCAGAGCTCGGGCAGCAGCTCGGCTGGGAAAGAGGAACCTGGGGGGCAGCCAGGCTCTAGCTGGAGCTCCCAGGGCAGCTGGGCTCTAGCTGGAACCCTCCCAACCCGACCCTGGGGTGACAGCCCAAGTTGTCAGAGGCTTTCTTGTCAATTTCACAGGTCTATCATGGAGGAGCACAGGAGAGCTGTCACGGGTCCGGATCAGAAAGGCTCATCCTTATTCAGGTTTTAGACCTGGGTTCAGACTACTCGCTTTGATGCCACTGACTTACTCCTATAGATGCTTCTGCTTGAGTCACCTGTGAATAACTCTATTCCTTCCTCAGAGATTCCAAGGCGTCCTTTCACCTGCTCTTCAAGTCTGCTTTTGGGTATGCAGAAAATGCCACCTCTTCCTCCCACATTTGGAGACTGCAAACTTAGAATGTTGCCACATTAATCCATGCTTGTATCACATCAATCCTGCATTGCTGGAACACACCATTCTGACAGCCCTGGATGAGCCTTCAGAAACATCCGCTAGTGCAGCTTCTGAGTGGAATGGATCACTTGGAGAACATATCACTTGTGCTCCATGATATCTGCTGGCTACCTATCGAGTTCCCATCACAGTTTGAGAATCCAGAGAATCCTAAAACCCTACATTGTTCTGAAACCCAGTTATTTAAAGGATCACTTTGTTCTATCAGCAGATTGAAGGTCCACTTGGGTATCTCTGTTGTCAGTGCCTGAAAATCCGTTGTGGTGGATGTGATAAACAAAGGGGGGAGGGGGAGGTAGCTCCCTTTGATGGACACCCAGCCAGCCAGTTAGCCATAAAATCCCTCTTGCTAGCTGTTCTTTACTTGCTTTACCTCTAAAGGGTTAAAAAGTCCTCCAGGTAAAGAAAAAAAAAAGTGGGCACCTGACCAAAAGAGCCAATGGGAAGGCTAGAACTTTTTAAAATGGGAAAAGAAACTTTCCCTTTGTTTGTGGTTGCTCTCTCTAGGCTGCAGGAACACGGAACAGCAGTGCTATAAGAACAGGATTGGATTTTTGGTGTCCTACGAAGTTTGTGCATATGCTGTTTGATTAGCTGGGGGCAACAGCTAATTTCCTTTGGTTTTCTTACTCAGCTCTTCCCCGGAGGGTGTGGGTGAAAGGGCTTTAGGGTACCCCACAGGGAGGAATTCCTAAGTGCTCTTTCCTGGGTCCAAGGGGTTTTTTTGCATTTGGGTGGTGGCAGCGTTTACCAAGCCAAGGTCAGAGAAAAGCTGTAACCTTGGGAGTTTAATACAAGCCTGGAATGGCAAGTATTAATTTTTAGAATCCTTGCGGGCCCCCAGTCCCTGCACTCTGAGTGACAGAGTGGGGATTCAGCCTTGACGGTGGGCAACGCAAAGATTGTGGCTTAGGATACCTTCCTCCCACCCTCTGCTGCCCTCCTGCCTTCCAAACTTCTTGCTGCTGTCACAGCCCCAACTCAGAGAGCTTCAGATCACACTCCAAAGTTTTTGCAGTCAGTCAGTCTTTAGACTGAACATCATTTTAGTTTGTGCTTCTGGACACTGTATGATAAATTAATATTTTATGAAAGGCAGAACATTCCTATCTTTTTGGCTTGTGTGCACTGCTTCTATGTACTTCTGTTCTAGGCACCATAACGATTAAAATATGCTAAGCAGTCAGCCAGTGGCCAGTTGGATTCATTTCTTAAATCCCTTTCAACTTTGCCACTCAACTTGACCACTCACTAAGCTCACCTTTGGTGAAATAGGAATGATCAGCCAGGAGTATTATTTCCTACCTGCATCTCCATCAGCAGTTTTAACATATGCCTCTTTCTTCCCTCCTAATAGAAACCTGGTTATGAATCTGGAACAAGCTTTCATTCCATCTATAGAATCATCTATTTTGGCTCAAGATCCTTGGCCAACAGGCAAAGACAGCTACTGCACGTGACATCCGTAGCATTAAATCTCAGCTGTTTAAAAATTTTAGAAAGGTTTTGCTAAGCCAGAGTGGGCGAGAGGTGGCAGAAGTTAATTTTAGCCTAGACATGTAAAATAGTTATTGAAAGAAAGTAAAGAATCAAGTCAAAAAAACAGTGTGAACTGAATTTGATTGGACTAAATGAATTTTTGATTAGCAGTTTTCCAGGGGGTTGCTACAGAATCTTTAATATGAGAGGAAGTGTTCATATATCGACTACCAGAAACTTAATTTTAAGTGTGGAAAGGTTGCCATGGACTCCTTTGGACACCTCTTTTCTGGGGAGCACTTGGCAACTTGATTCAAAAAGTGGGCATCACCATGGTTACTGCTCCTATATACTGAGACCTAAGAGATATACTGTTGTACTGTTGAGCCTCTCTTTTCCCCACAAACCTGAAATATCCTGACCAGATGAGATGAGAACAATTAAGTTGCTGGAAGACCACAAGCAACTAGAGACAGAAGTGCATCTTCCTATCCCTTTTCTATTATTTTCTTCCACCCTTACACACCTTTGCAGGAGTTTGTCTTGTCTTAAGAGTCAGGATCAGCCTTCAACAACAGAACTGGAGAGCTGCCACCTAAAATTGACATTTTTCCCCCATCAAGAGATCTGATGCAATTTGAGAGACTTTCAAGCAAGGGTTTTAAAAAAATAAAAAGATATTCCAAGGTTGTACAGTGCCCTTCTGTACAGTGTTTTCTGTAAAATATATGTTATGTTTTGATCAGTCTTCCTTGTTCTCAGTGCAAATTTCAAAACATGGATAAAAGCATACAGAAAATCTTCTCTGAGCAGTCCACCAAGTATCACTGGGAAGCAGGGGAAATTATTTTTAAAATTAACCAACCCTGAGGCCGATAGTGGTTGCGGAAGGTTTTTTTCCCCCTTTACCTTCTGCATTGTGCTTAAGGCCAGTTCAGTGTTAGCTTCTTAAACACTAAAAGAGAGAACTGATACATCAGCAGTTTAACCTGATTGCACCCGAAGTGCATTTTATTTTCAGTGATTGAGCATATGGCTAAAACCTTGTTATGTTTCCCTTTGCACTCTTGGATAGAATCTTCAGTAGCCTGCACACAAGGTTCTCTCTCCTCTGATATAAGATCCAGCATTCAGTAAGAACACTTTCCCACCCATTATAAGGATGCTTTTGTAGATGCTACGAAATAATTTCTCATGTTTTCCCAAACATCTTGTATTAATACCGGTGCTTTTAGTTAGTCCTTAAAATGTACATTTCTTCACTTGTGGCATCTAGTAGCAGACCTGTGAGTTTCAATCTGTTTGTATGAGTGCTTCAATCATTTCTTTAAATGGCACATTTTGTGCTATACTGCAGGCCTTGTTAGCATAAAAGAAGGCTACAGCTTTCTAATCAAGTTCAAGTCTTTGCCTTTAAGTCACTTATGGCATAACTGATTGAACTTTGCCATTCTGGGGGGATGGGGTTCAAGGACAAAGACTGCTCCTGAATGTTAAAGAGTTGCTAGAGACCTGGAACAAGGACTTAAGTAATCATGGCTTCATTTCAATGACAATGGCATCAAAAGTATCTCAGCTGCAGGATTAAATTCAATATTCTGCTCCTCTACTTCAAGAGAGAGATTTAATCTTGAAGAATTCAAAGAAACAGATACTCTGCCCTTTTGGAGGTGAGCAAGAATCCTGCATTGCTAATTCTTGACAATATTTACATTTTTATTTTAAAGGAATTATCTGTTATAATTACTCAATTCCATTCAATCTCTTGTCTCCTACCATTTCCTTCAATTTTAAGCTATTACAGCTCTAGCTGAGCTCCCTCTGTGAACAGTCACCAGGCTGCTGAATTGGACCCAGCTTTGGATTCGACTTATTTTAAAGCCTATTGGTACAGAGCAGCATCCAGACACTGTCTCTTAGTCTGGCCCAGGGGTGGCCAACCTGAGCCTGAGAAGGAGCCAGAATTTACCAATGTACATTGCCAAAGAGCCACAGTAATACGTCAGCAGCCCCCCATCAGCTTCCCCTCACCCTGCTCCCAGCGCCTCCCACCCATCGGCAGCCCCACCGATCAGCACCTCCCCCTCCCTCACCGCACCTCCCGATCATCTGTTTCGTGGCATGCAGGAGGCTCTGGGAGGGAGGGGGAGAAGCGAGGGCACTGCAGGCTATGGGGAGAGGGGTGGGAAGGGGTAGAGTGGGGGCAGGGCCTGTGGCAGAGCCAGGGGTTGAGCAGTGAGCATCCCCCGGCACATTGGAAAGTTGGCGCCTGTAGCTCCAGCCCCGGAGTCGGTGCCTATACAAGGATCCGCATATTAACTTCTGAAGAGCCGCATGTGGCTCCAGAGCCACAGGTTGGCCACCCCTGGTCTGGCCTCTCTGGCACACAGACACCCTGTTTGGCACCCCCTTCTTGGGTATGTGGGACTCTGCAGTCCAGCCGCTCTAGGCCCCAAGACCAGTACTGATTCCTCTAAGTCTCCCAAATAGCTGTCATAGAAATTCCTGTCCGTTCCAGCTGAGGAATAAGGAGAGACGGACACAGCTAATCAAGCAAGGAGCCCCGGGAGGGGCGATCCGTTTATTTCAATTGCAATTGGGTTTGAGCTCATAAGTCAGCAAGAACAAAGAAAACACTTACACCAAAGCATTATATGCAGTTGACTATGATAATCTATCGCTCTATGATTGGCCAAAATTTGCCATCATTACCATACATAGTTAGCAAGCTACATGTATCTGCCCCTCTTATGACCCCTTATTGTTCATCTACTTGCCCCCTCCTTGGGTTATTTTGCAAACCAAGCAGTTAGTTATCTACAGGACGCAGGCACAGAAAGTTCCATTGTCTCCAGGTTTGGAGTTTGGCTATATTTCCTCTCGAAGGAACTTCCTGAGTTAAGATATAGCTAGCTGATGCTTCATGTTGCCCTTCTCCCATGTGTACGTGACAAATTTGCCCCCTGGCAGTTAAGTAGAATAATTTTATATCATAGCTTAAGCATGCCCTCCCCAGAGCTCCACCCTCCTGGGTATTTTGATTTACAATGTTACTCTTAGGGTGTATGTAAGCTACAGTTGCTACAGCAGTACAGCTATGGTATTGCCGCTGTAGCACCATAGCTTAGAAGGTTTCTACAGCGATGGAAGGAGTTTTTCTGTTGATGCAGTAAATCCACCACTCCAAGAGATGTTAGCTAGGTTGATGAAAAATTCTTCCATCGACCTAGCCGCATCTAGAACAGGTCAACATAACTACATCAGCTCAGGGTGCAAAATTTTTCACAGCTCTGAAAAACGTAAATAGGTAGATCTAATTTTTAAGTGTAGACCAGGCCTCAGGATCTTGAGACAGTTGAAACAAGAGAACACACAGACTTTATAAAGGAACTTCTAAACCAGATACACTTTACTCACAGACAAAGCACAAGATTTACAGATCCAGGCAAAAACAACAAGTGCCTGAAGCAAAACCCCTTCCTCGGGCATCCTTACCACTTTTGGGTTTTGATTAGTGTTTTTTTGGGATCCCAAGACCCTCCTGCTCCCCACTTCTCCTGCTCAGACTTCCTGTTCCTGGCAGTGGATGGCTGGTGAGAAAGCCCCACAGCTGGAGAAGATCTGGCCTTTAAACAGAATTGTCCTGGGGTGGATCCGTTCGAATGGAAAACCATCAAAGTTGACTACTCTTGGTGGCTTTCCCATGGTTAGTCCCTCTGCTAAGCGTAAGGATTTCTCCTAATACCACTTGGGTGTTCCAGCTCAAGATGGAGGGTACAGTGCAAAAGCAAAAGGCATAGTACAGTATGAAGTCAAAATGGCATTCACAAAACAATGAGTTTGCAGACTGATATAGACATATACTAATCTGTCACATGGAGTCAAAAAGATTCAGTGGCAAAAAAAAAAAAAATCATTAACACAGAGTTAAGGTTGCTAGGTGGTATATCACCCCTTGCAGAATGATGTGTTGAGCAAAATTCAAACTTTTGAAAGCCAGAAAAATGCACAATTAAGGTTGCCTATGACATCTTAACTCTGCATTCTTTTAGCAATGCCCCAATACAGCCCTGTTAACACACATACCTTCACTCTGCCAACCCCACAGTTGCTGAACTGTACAAGCTCTTGCTCCTGGGGGAATTCTGCACCAAAAAAAAATTCTGCGCACAATATTTTAAAATTCTGCATATTTTATTTGTCAAAATAACACAATATGATCACACCCGTTTCAATTATTTTGGTAATTTATTTCAAAATACCTGTCAGCAAGTATGTCTGTAACAATACAGACAACAAAAAAGACTCTGGAAATGTTTTTTTGTCAAATAGATTCCTTGCTAGGCATATTAATACAGAACTTGGAATAATTCATTTAAACTACAATACAGAAATGTACTTCCCCCACCCCTCAGAAGCAGTGCAAAGGCTTGGGGGAGTCAGGGGTAATGGAGGAGCTGAAGGAGCCTGGGTGTGAACTTGGAGGGTTGTTGGGTGTGGGAAGGAGAAGTATGACACAGGTGGGGTTTTTGCGGGGGAGGGATTGTCAGGGAGTTGGGGAGCCTCCCCCATGCAGACCGTGGCTGACCCTTGACTGAATGGGAGAGGCTAGCACATCTGTACCTGTCCCCATGTGTCCCTGCACCTCCCTCCCCCATCCCCATATGTCCCTGCACCCCCACTGAGCCAGCCCCATCCCCCATGTGTCCCTGCACTTCCACTCAGTCACCCTCCTCCCCCGTAAGCATGTGTCCCTGCATCCCCACTCCCATTCAGCCCCCACCCCAGTCTGTGCCCCGGACTAGCCCTTCTGAACTCCAGTCTGTGACCCCTCCCCCATATACCCCATGCTCTCCATCCCCCCATATCCTGTGCCTCCTCACCTGGCCCTGTGGGCAGGGTGCTGTGAGGAAGGCAGCCTATTCTCTTCCCTATCCATTGTTGGAGCCCCTCCCACCCGAGAGTGGCTGCTTTCTGTTCTGGCGACACAGCAGCCCCTGGTGGGCGAAAGGCGTAACTGAAACACTTCTATGCAGAATGTATTTTCTGCTTAGAAAAAAATTCTGCATGGCACATGAATTCTGTGTGCGCACGGTGGTGCAGAATTCCCCCAGTAGTAAAGCTTTTCACTTCCTTTCACTCTCACCCACAGGATTCCATTTAATACCATTAAAAGCTAAGAAAGAAGGGAAAAAAGGTTGCCCACCCCACTTCCCTCTACCCTCTTTGAACAATGCCTCAATATGCACATACTCACAGTGACTTCTGGCACTACAGATTCAGGAGATTTCAGATTCTGGTGTACACACTCACACACAAACTCCCCAGAAATAATACGACACATGCACAATTTAAGAAACACTTCCCAGCCTTTTACAGCTCCCTTACACTTATCCACAGGATACCATCTCAACCTACAGACTAACTTAATCACCATAAAAGCATTAGAATCTTTTCATATTCCACCTCACTGCGGACAGTATCGTTTGCAATAAAAGCTCTATGTCCTGCTACTGACTTAACCTATACAATTCTGCATGGAAATGATGCATGCAGCATCCTGAAGGCACACATACAAGTCTTCCCTTTCCTCAAGAGTTTGGAAAACACATCTCCTCATATCACAATCACAACTGTGTCACACCTCAAAGTAATCCACAGCTCACTCGCTCACACACAGACACTCACACTCCTCTACCAAGCAGAGCTAACTATGGTACCTCCACCAATCAGCACAGCTACATCTGACGCCGACCTCACTCACTTTACCTGGAGTGCATGCAGATACTAAATGCTTAGGCTATTCACTACTGACAATGCCCTTCATAATAAAACCCCTGTGCCCTGCTATTATATAATGTACACATTGAAATGATGCATACTGGATCCTGAAGGTACACATGGCAACTCTTACCTTTGCTCACCCACATTGGAGGATGCAAAACATATCTCCTATCATAATCACAGCTTTGTCACACACCTTAAAGTAATCCACAGAGTCCTCATATCATACATGCACTAGCAGGCCCTGCTACTGCCTCCACCATTTAGTGTAGGTACACCTAACACAGTGACTGCACCTGCAGTGTATGCAATAATTCCCATTGGCTACTGTCAGCTCCAGGGGAACATGGGCAACCTCCCCTCCTTTAATAGTGTTAGATGAAATCCTGTGAATGAGAATGAATGGGTTGTAAAAGGAGGTGAAGAACTTGTACATTTCGCCAACTGTGGGGTTGGCAGAGTAAAAGTGTTAAGTGCATGGGCAACCTTAACTGTGCATTTCCTGGTTTTCAGAAGTTTGAGTTTTGCTCAACTCAGTGTTCTGCAAGGGGATGACATCCCACCAAGCAACCTTAACTCTGTTTTAATGTAGCGTTTTGCCATTGAATTTCCCACTTTATTTATAAATAGAAAAAAAGATATGTTGTTGGTAGAAGTTAGCAATCATTTATGCAGTTGTGCGTATCATGTCCTACAATTTACATACCGAACCAGCCACCCTCTCTCCCTCCCCATTAATTGGGCCCCACCAGCCCTGCTATGGCACACCTCCCCAGCCATCCCCCGACGCATATCCCAACTGTTCCTCCCTCCAATCTGGCCTCCTCCCCACTACTGTACCCAGGCACCCCCCACTGCAAGCAGGGAACTCATCTTCCTGGTGTACATACATATCTATTGCCCTTGCTTCTTCCTTCCTGTAACCAACTCACACGCAGTGCCTGGAGCAAAGGACAATTATGTTACAGTGGATTGGTGTTTCAGAATGGTTGGAAGGTGGAGTTTGTGGCAGGGCCAGTGAGAGGAAT
Source organism: Terrapene triunguis (assembly GCF_002925995.2). Taxonomy (NCBI): domain Eukaryota; kingdom Metazoa; phylum Chordata; order Testudines; family Emydidae; genus Terrapene; species Terrapene triunguis. The sequence continues at coordinate 18,119,701 of NW_020664598.1, forward strand.
CACAGACAGCGTTTCTGTTCCAAACAACTGAGAGAAAGATCCTCAGACCCCTGTCCAATGTACCCCATCTACAAGAAACAGGGGATGTCAGAGCTTGTAATGTTTCTATGCCATACAGTACACGTTTTCCAGTCAGCCATGAACCCTCCAATTTCCTGATTAATGTTTTTCCAACACTTATTAATAGCTTTCATACTGTCACTGTAGCAATTAGTCAGCTGCTCAGCCAAATCAGAGAAAACTATTGCAGCTCCCGGACACAAATCTCTGATGCCATCCAAATCTGCTCTCATACACTCTATGAGGTGCACAGTGTGAATAAGGCCCAGATCATTTCTGCCCAAGTGAATCACCACAATGTCTGGTAGATCCTCTTAAGTCATCAGTTAGATGCGGCAAAGTGGGCAAAACATGATCCCAACACAGGCCACCCAAATAAGCCTGTTGTCAGCAATCCCCATGTCATGGTGTACTCCTTGCTCTCCCACAAATTTCTGCAACCTTGTGATCCAGGAATCGCCAGAACCCACATGCTGGTAACCCTGGCAGCGCAACCATTTCATTTCCCTCAGAAGTCAGGGAGCCTGCCCTGTCAGTTCTAAACCTCCGCGCTGTGTCTTTGGAAACGTCACATTAATCTGCCCCGAGATCAGGAAATAGCCACTTGCCCCTTGCCCCGCACCCCAGGGGCTAGTAATATACAGATTTTCCTCAAACAACCAATCCAAGGCTTCCGTACCACCCATCCTCATTTTCCCACCCCTCTCTCTCCCCGTGCCCCTCCTCTGTCACAGCTCTCCATCTGATAAAACAAAAATGTTGGTTAGATCAGCTGCTGACTGTTCTGCTGTGATCATAATAAACCTCCCCCTAAAATACAAACACTTAGAGCCGAGACAACTTGTAGCAAGCAACATGAGTTACTAAATCTTTATTGCACAGGTGTACAAAGGTTTGGACTAGAAACATCAGCGGCAGGGTGTTCAGCAGGGACAATTATGCCAGAAAAGCATAAAGCAGATGCATGGACACCCTCTCTCATGGTTTTTTATTTTATTGGCACATGCGCACTGTAATCCTTCCAGACTATACACTACACTAGCAAAGAAGTCAACATGTTCTTAAATACCATTCATAATTTGGGTCCCACACAGACTTAGTGCACTACCTTGGGTAAAAAAAAAAAAAAAAAAAAAAAAAAACCAAAAACCAAAACAAAAGAGAAGAATGAGACCCAATAAAACAAAAGTACTCCAGTGCTGCTTTAAAGAGGGGGAAAAAAAAAAAAAAAAGACACCTAGAAACGTTGAAATATTGCTTTTTGGGGGAGGGGAGGAGCTTATATCTCTGAACTCTGGCTCAAATGACCCCAAATGTGGGTCATAAACCTCACTCTGCACTCCCATGAAGCCTAGCAAATTTCAAGAAAATTCATGCAAGCATGTGGATATTAGAGCACATAGAAGTGTTGTCCTTTAAACAGGAAGGATAGAGGGATGATGGAGGTAAAGGGCTCCTTCTGCATATTCATCTGCAGCATAGGAGGCTTGGAAAGATGTGATGTGGCCCATTCGTTTCAATGTGATGCTCTCAGCTGATTGAGAATACCCCGTGGAGATGAATACAGCCTGAAACAATAGCTGAAACATGGGAACTGCTCCATTCATCTGAGTGGGTATTCCCAGTAGCGTAGCTAGCGGGGTGCAGGGGAAGCAGCCGCTTCCCCCGCCTTTCCAAAAGCGGCCGGAGGAGCGGGGGGACGCGGCATGAGGCCCGCAGCGTGGCCTGGCTTTTAAAAGCATAAAAGACCACTCTTCAACACATAATCCTAACCAGGGGTAGTCAGCAGGCGGACAGTGAGCCAAATCCAGACCACCAAATGCTTTTGAACGGAACCCGAAATTTTTAGTTACTTGTCATTATTGTTATTTTTTATTATAATTATTTTCTCTAGAGTCTGGACCTCGACCAAGAAATTTGGACCTTGACAAAAATAAATAAATAAGACTCCCCCTGCTCTAAACTGTTTAGCCCTGACAGAGCAGTGAATACTGCCTGCATTCTAGTTTCCACGGTGGGCTAATTACACGAACTCCTTTCCTAGCTAACGTGCAACAGAATAAAACTTCCATCAAACTGGAATATGGTCCTGATAACTATAGCTTCAGCCTCTCATTCCAGCAGACTCACGAATACTGGCACCAAGAGGACAGGAATCCTCGGAAGGGGACTGGACTGTTAGCAAGATTGTTAACAGAATACAGAAACTGACAGCTCACATGACAAGTGAGCTTGTTGTCCCAGTTTAGGGCCTAGCGTCTATATCAAACACCACCAGTGCACCTTAGTTTGGTGTATTCTATTTGAGGCAGCCCTGGGTGGGTCTCAGGCCTGATATACACTACAAAGTTAGGTCAAAGTAAGTCACCTTGTGTCGCCCTAGTTGGGCCTGTGTCTAACACTTAAATGTGTCTCACCGATGTAAGCACCCGATTGCGACAACACAGTAACATCACCTCCGTAGTGGCAGCAACCAAATTGCTAAGGTCTGAACCAGTCATGGAGGCCAAGCTTCCTACCCATTCCCTGGAGATGGTGCCTCTTGGTCACAATCCAAGCACAGGACAGATCAGATATTGCTGCTGCAGTCACATGCTGTATTTCACACAGGAACCCTCCCCCTCCCCAAATGCTTTACCTGTTCTGAAGATAGGAGGGCTCATTCTTCAGGGCTGTCAAACATCTTTCACTACCATTAAACTAACCTTAAAATTCTTCTGGCTGTTATCTGTGAATAGGAGAACTACAGGTCTTGACAACAGATTACCCCATCCACATATCCCTTTGGCTCTTTACAGATTAGTCAACCATGAGAATTGCTTTCACCACTAAGTAGTTTACCAGAGCCAAAGCCAAGGACAGAACATTTGCAAAGGAGAGAACAGGCACCGATTTCCTGCACTTGTTACATGTGGTGGTTCCTAAACCTTCCCAAGCCGCAAGAAGTTTCCCTTTTCCTTTCTCCCTCTTCCCAAAATCCAAAGAGGTCCTTTGTGCCCTTTTCCAGGAGGCTAATTCCACGTGTCCTCTTCACTGTGGCAGTCCCTGGGCTACTATTAACCCACCCAGCATATGCCCCTCCTCTGCCCCATCCCAGGGTTATGTGAGACCTAGACAGACCACGACAGCCCTCATCACATCACTGGTGCCCTTTCTATATCATTGGCAACATGTTCCTGAGGGTGGAGAGCATAAGTGCCCTCAGGAGGAAGATCACTCCGCTCATTCCTAAGGTAGATTGTTTTAACCAGAAGAAATCCTCATCTGGCATTCATGTCATCATCCGGTTAAAATTCAAAGCAGACACTAGAGCACATAACATGGATAGGGGTGGGGAAACACTCAGACCTTCTTCCACTCCACCACAGACAGTTATACAGATTCCCTTGCCACTCCTGGAAGTGCAGTACCAAGCAATCTGCTACTACAACATAGCATCAAAACTTCTGTCTCTCTCACACCACAAACGCAAGGAGCTTGACACACTCAGCTGAACCTGCCATATTGCACAAGTTTCTCTCCCCCCATCACAGTGAGCTGGTGATCTGCAGTTCAGAACAGGCAGCTTCCTCCTGATAAGGCTGCTCCTTCCTGGAAACAGTAGATATAGCTGCCTTATCTCAGGGAAGAGAAGAGGCCACTTTTGCTAAGTAGCAAAGTTCTCACCTTGAAAGCCTCTCTCTTGATTGGCACAGAACACCCAAGGTTGGGGAACTTTTAATCAGACGCCTGCATAATTACTAAATCATTATTAATTATATTGGAGAGCAGAGACCTCAGAAGAAAGGCAAAGCAAACAAAGGGCCCAATGAAGTCTCCTCTGCTGTTGGAAAAAATTAGTAATTAAAAGTCATGAGCGCACTGAAGAGTGAGGGAGCAGTGTCACAGTCAGCGTTCAGAACTTGCGAGTGACTTGCATGCTAAGGAGCAGGCCCTCATCCCCAGGGAAATTACAGAGCATTGCCTCACAAAACAGCAAGTACAGAAATGAAAGAACAGCTCCTGTTAACTGATAGCTTTATTCATGCACAGAATAAGGATTTGAGACAGGGACCCCACCCGCCACCCACTGGGGCTCCCATAAGACCTCCCCTCTGCATGTCTCTGGCCAGAGCTCCCTCTAACCTCCCCAACCCCACAGAGCTCCCACAGTGCAAGGAGTAAGAGAGAACAAAGCCTCAGGTCTATCCATTCCAGCCTACATGTCAGTGAGTCAATTGCTCGACTGGAGCAATCCCTGCCCCCAGGACTCTTGCGACACAATTGCATAGGACAGCAGACATTTCACCTTGATAACCTAATCACACTATCACCCTCTCAAGATGAGGAATCTACACCAGCTAAAGACATGCTATTAGCACTGAGGCCAAACATGTCCTAGGAAACATTGAAATCATGGTCTGCCAGGGAAAAAAAAGCAAAGCCAAATGTATGGATTTAGAGAGATCCCACAACCTGAATTGGACAGGCCTAGACCTCACAATAAACCAGAGGAGTATCAGGCTGGCTCTAAAATCCAATCTGAGAAAGGACTGTGGAAATCTATCTAAACCATAAAAAAAAAAAATATACTAGGCAAATACAACCTCACTAAAGCCACTGCAAGAACTATTTGACAGAATAATTCAACTCATCTGGGACCAAAGACTAGGACTTAACAGCAAACTACATTGAATTCCCCTATAGTAAATCCTGCAAATGAACTAGGTGGACAGAGGAACTCATCCAACAACAGTTGCAGAGCAGAACAAAGGCAACTGCCTCTGCTGAGCAGTATACAAGAAAGATACTGAACTGCTGATACCATTTCAAGCAGCAGTTAAAGGCCAAAATTAGACATTTGATGAAAGCACACAAACTACTCATTCAAAAACAAGTAAAGCTAGAGACACTAGGCCCAACCTTAAAGTTCACAACATCCTGGTAAGACAACGCACAAGTTATAAACTGGCTCTTCATTCTGGCAGCGCGCGAAACCATAGTGAAACACACAGAACACAGGCAGACACTCAAATACAGTCTCAGCTGTGTACAATGTACAAACTTGGAGGAGCAAGACACTAAAAACTTAGGGAGGACTCATACTGCAACCAACATGGCTGAGTAGAGATCAAAACCAAAAGACATCTTCTGCTCTACTGCTCAAACAACAAAGAACAAGAAAAAGACACTGCAAGTTATTATAAATAGTAAGATTTCCCATTTAAAAAAGTGAAAGAAGAAAATAAGCAGAACTGTGGCAGAAATAACACTGCAGTATGTGGCAGCCTGCCACGGAGTTAAAAACAAACACTACCAAATTGCTGCATGCTAAAAGCAAACCCAGCACAGGCAACTATTTGATCATACTTAAGGCTACGATTTAGTCACGGAATCCGTGCAGGTGGCAGGGGTACACCGGAGCCCCCAGGTGCTGCAGGTGGCTCCTAGTCCCTGCGCAGCTGCCCTCCTCAGGCCATGTAGGGACCCACAGATCCCCATTTTGTCACCAATATTTTTAGTAAAAGTCAGGGGCAGGTCACAGCTTCCATGAATTTTTCTTTTTTGCCCGTGACCTGTGATTTTTACTAAAAATTAAGGCTGTCAAGAAATTTGCTGCTGGCGAGCAGTGCTGGCTTCAGAGCTGACTCCTGAGCAGTGCAGAGCTTGAGGGGGCATCAGCCTTACCCGGGAGAGGCGTGGAGCTTTTTTGGGGGGGGAGGGGGAATCATCCTCAGCCAGGGGAGGCACAGAACTTTGGGGGGGGGGGAGGAGGGGACAAGCTCCATAGCTTGGGATGGGGGTCAGTCCCAGCCCTGGGCGGCATGGGGCTCGGGAGGGGGAGGGGGGGTCAGCATGCATCCATGCTGATGATGGGTTCTGCTCGATAACGATTAAAAGCACAGCGGACCGACACATGTTCATTTTCATCATCTGAGTCAGATACCACCAGCAGAAGGTTGTTTTTCCTTTTTTGTGGTTCGGGTTCTGTAGTTTCCGCATTGGAGTGTTGCTCTTTTAAGACCTCTGAAAACATTCTCCACACCTCGTCACTCAGATTTTGGACAGCACTTCAGATTCTTAAACCTTGGGTCAAGTGCTGTATCTATCCTTAGAAATCTCACATTGGTACCTTCTTTGTGTTTTGTCAAATCTGCTGTGAAAGTAAGCGTTCTTAAAATAAATATGTGCTGGGTCATCATCCGAGATTGCTATAACATGATATATATGGCAGAATGCAGGTAAAACAGAACAGGAGACATATAATTCTCCCCCAAGTAGTTCAGTCACAAATGTAATGCTTTTTTTTTTTTTTTTTAAATAAGCATAATCGGCATGGAAGCATGTATCTAGAATGGTGGCTGAAGCATGAAGGGGCATACGAATGCTTAACATATCTGGCACGTAAATACCTTGCAACGCTGGCTACAAAAGTGCCATGCGAACACCTGTTCTCACTTTCAGGTGACATTGTAAATAAGAAGCCGGAAGCATTATCTCCCATAAATGTAAACAAACTTGTTTGTCTTAGCAATTGGCTGAAACAAGAAGCAGGACTGAGTAGACTCCTAGGTTCTAAAGTTTTACATTGTTTTGTTTTTGAGTGCAGTTATGTAACAAAACAAAAAATCTACATTTGTAAGTACACTTTCATGATAAAGAGATTGCACTAAAGTACTTGTATGAGGTAACTGAAAAATACTATTTCTTTTGTTTATTATTTTTACAGTGCAAATATTTGTAATAAAAAATAAAGTGAGCCCTGTTCACTTTGTATGCTGTGCTGTAATAGAAATCAATATATTTGAAAATGTAGAAAAACATCCCAAAATATTTAATACATTTCAATCGGTATTCTATTGTTTAACAGTGCGATTAATCGCGATTAATTTTTTAAATTGCAGTTAATTTTTTTGAGTTAATTGCGTGAGTTAACTGCCATTAATCGACAGTCCTAGTTTTTACTTTAAAAATGCAGGGATGAGAACTACATTACTTTCTGTAGCCTCATCTCTTCCCGCCCTCTGGTGGCGGTTTATGTTACTGCGCCTGACCAAACAGGTTTTTCGGAGCAGCTCATGATGCCTTCCAGCCCAGAGGGTCTGCGATTAACGTGTGTTAATTGTGCTGTGCGTTAATCGCAGGTGTTAATGGTAGTTAATTGACAGCCCTATTAAAAATATCATGAAACAATCTTAGCCTTAATCATACTAAACAAACCTGAACTCAGTCTATTTTTGCTAGGGTACATCTGGCCCTCCCCACCCCCTTTGGAACTCTGGTGGCTCTCCAAGGCCCCTTCAGTGCCACAGTCTTATTGCAGCATTTGGTTTTCTCCTGCTTGGCACTCAGCATCAGTCCCAGTCCCCTGTGTGACAGCAACATACCTGTTGAAGATATCACTAGACACTTTCTGCAAATACTGAAGTGCATCTGCAACCTGATGAATAGCCTCTTCCCTGCGCAAGTCAGGTTGGATCAGAGGGACAGAGTAAGCCTGCCCTTCCAAGAAGTGCTTCTGGGTCACTGTAGCCATTGTGCCTGTGGGAGAGAGTGTGAACAGGTAATTGCAGCATATGCAGCTCCATCTCATCACAGCCTTTATCCCAGAAACCTTATACCTTTACTCTTCTCCTTGACTTAGGCAGACACGAGAGAGAACACCCAGAAACTGGGAAGGAGAGGGCAAGCTAGGCACATCCTAGAACAGCACCATCTAGAAATCTAAAACAGTCTCTTTCATGTAATTAGCCAAAGCCACGGTGCAGTGGAGAGAGAAGGTTTTACTTTGCTTGGATGCTCCTCAGGACAAGGACTGTATCTTTGGTCTAAGTTTTGTACAGCACTCAGCAAATCAGTGCTCAAAATAATTATGCTGAAAACAAAGCATCACATTTCAGAACATAAAATCATTTTATCATCAGACTATGGAAGAACATCCTGGAGGAAGAAGAATTTTTCTCCCCTTTCCCATCCCCAGACAGACTCCACATCTGTACATTTCAGAGCCACCCAATCCTAGGAGTAAAACTTGAAATGTTTTAGTTCACGTTTATACCACAAGAAATCCAGACCACTCGCCTCCTCCAAGTACCAGAGGAGTTATGAAGTTATTGCTCAAACTCACCTCCCCTGATTTGATTACATACGAGTCTCCCATTCTAGCACTAGGGACTGAGACCCACAAGGGCAGTTCATACTCCTGGTGACCCATCGACTCTTCCCCAATACCTATAATGGAAAAACCCTACTTATTTTACATTCCTTTCATGAACAAAGCCTGGATGTTCGTAGCAACTTTTCTGTTGCATTCAGCACACACAGAAGTCTTGGAGTGCCAAAAGTCTCATCAAGGATGTGTATGAGGCCATGTCATCACTGAATCACCCTCACATCTCTACCCCAAGGGCAGTATGGGCCCAGGACAGGATCACCTAAAATTTCCTTAAATGCCCTCATGACAAATGTGTTGGTGTCACCCTGAATTGCTCCCGTAGTTTTCTGGAGGGTCTACCGTGGTTCACTGTACAAGAAGAAAAAACTGCCAGGAACCAGAGGGAGGGAATCACTACAGAAACCAGCTTCTTTGGGCACACTGAAAATGGAAGGCAAGTCTACTCATTACTACTATTTGGGAGGTAGTATGGTCTAATCGAGAAAGCACTATGGATCCCAGGTCTCCTGACCCCATCTCAGCTCTTCCATTAGCCTGTTTTGTGACCTTGGCCAAATCACTTCACCCCATGTCTGTTTCCGGCTTCCTCCCTTTGTGTGTCTTGTCTATTTAGATTGTAATGAACTTGAGGCAAGAATTGTCTCAATGTGTTTGTATAGCACCCAGCACAATGGGACCCAGACTGCACTTGGGGCCATAATACAAGTATTAACTCATTAAAATTCAAAAAGATGCTAATATGGGATGTAAATTAAGTTTAGGAGAAAGATGACAATAAAAAAAAGCCCTTAGCCTTTGTGCTCCCTCTGCTGGTACTGGGAGATATTGCAGTTTTCACATAGTCTTGTTCAGGGACCAGTCTTGTGCAAAGAACACTCTTGGGACCACACACTCTGCTGCTATCAGGGGAATTCCCCCCAATTTGCTCCTGGAGCCTAATTCAGAAGGGATGTGTTAGGTGGTGCAATTACCATATCTGTAGTGTCTATGATGGGTAATTTACATGGCAAGGGCCTGAAGAGACAGTTAGAGCAATTTATAAGAGGATGTAAAGAGATAAATTACAGTGTTTGCGGCACACACCTCAAACCATCTTTCAGCTGCACAACACATGAGTTACACCAAATAACTCTTCCCTCTAGTCACTTCTTGATGGGTAAATTACACATCAGTTCTGAATTTGTTCCCTCAGATCCAAGATTTCCCAACACATATGGTAAGGAAACACTTTCCATTTTCTTGTAGGCAAATCTGATTGTGGGGAAAGTTCACTAGAAGAAGTGGGGAACAGAGGTGTCTCCCTGTAGTCATGGCTGGTTAGTTTGCTAACAAAACCAAGATTAAGTCCAGCCATCGAAACTGCAGACAGCTCTAGAGGAGCAAGACCAATTCTGTTCTGCTTCAGGCATCACAGGCAGGGCTATTAGCCAAGTTCTGAATCCAGAATGTTTAGTGCTGATGATGTTTGAAGTAGAAGACACATCGATTCTCACACTTCTAACCAATGCAGATGGACAGGAAATTATTTCGATTTATAAGCCTAGCAAGTCTGATATGGAATTATCAGAGGAGTAACAAATCTAACTGCAAGATGACATTTTTTGATCACTTTATTGACCATAACTCAACTTCACCTCTTATGCTTCCACAATTGTTCGACTTTGTCAGCCAAACAGGCTGACATCCAGAGATATAAAAGCACTGAGCCATCTCATCGTTGTAGAGCAAGAGGCCCAGGCAGACCTTATAAGCATCAACAAGAATTAGGAAAACTTAAAATCTGATTTGTTCAGAGATCTGTTTAAAATTGATTGTCTCAGTCCAGTTTCCAATTGAAAAGCGTCAACACAAAAAAAGCTAATATTACAAGTAGAATCAAGTTATTGGCACTCAGAAGCCATAAGGGCTACTGTCCAGCTCCTATCACCCCTTTCCAGGAGAAGCAGATTAGTGGGACAAGGTGTGAAAAGCCCGTACTGCCACTATCCCATGGTGTGAAAAGCCCATACTGCCACTATCCTAGCAGCTAGACTACTTCAGTTTCCTGGGCTCTCAACACAACACCTTTCAGCAGAGCCTAATTCTATATCCATCTAATTTATTATATATATATATATATATATATATATATATATACACACACACACACACATACATATACATATATACACACACACATATATACATACACACACAATATAAAAATTATAAAAATAGACATTGTGGGAAGCAGCTAGACATGATCACTTATATGCGAGGTAAGAAAATAAAGCTTTACAAAGAGAAGCATGAGAAATGGAAGAGGCACCTTGAAGCAAATGGACTTGGAAAACCAACATGAAAGGGTTTGTAAAAATGGCTTTTGGCTACTCCCTGTGACTAAAACAAGCAGAGAAAGTAGCAGGTTTTCCGAATGATGCAGGTAGCGGCCTACCACAGCTCTGGCAAAAGCATGAGCTTGTTCTACACAGCTGCTTGGGTCTGCTAGAATGAGAGGAGACTTTAGGCCAAGCACTTCCTTAAATATGAATCTCAAGTGCCTTAGCAGGTGAGGAAGAGAAGTAGACCTTGGCAACCTGATGGGACCTGACTAAAAGTGTCAGGTTTGGGGTGGGCTGGGTAGTCTCTGATCACCTCCTCCTGCCCGTGGGGTCAGTGTGACAGCAGCTGTGTACCCCAGCCCTGCCAGCTGCTGCCGCCTCACTGTGCAGCACGCACTGCGCAATAAGCATGCCGAGTCGCAGTACGTCTCTCTCCGCAGCACTCACAGCATAGCAAGGTAGTGGCAGCAGCATGGGTGGCAGGTATCGTAGGCTGGGGGAGGCTGTGCTTCCCCAAACAGCCTAGCATGGCCCCGCCCACGCTCCACCCCCAGGCCAGGCCCCCTTCTGCGGTTCCCAGTGCTCTGCCCTGGAACAGGCTGGCTGGCCTGCCTCCTGTAGGAACTCAGGGCGGCTGGTGCTGGGGCCGCCCGGCGCACCAGGGCTGGGGGCCCTTCAGCCGCACCAATTGACACACCATGGCTGGCTGCCCCAGAAGGAGAGGGGGAGGGGCAGGGCTTCAGGCACAAGGGGAGGGGCTGGGGGCTAGCCTCCCCCAACAGCCAGGTCACCAGCCGCCCATGGGCAACAGCCAGCAGGAGTGGGCCATGCAGCCACTGAGGCACTGACCCCACAGGTAGGAGGAGGCTGGAGACAAATTGTGGGCACTGGGAGTGGGAAGCCCCCACTCGGACAAGCTTGGGGATGAGACAGTGGCACTGACACATGTTGGGGGAGCAACCCAGGGGCAGGGGGAACCAGCTGTCCTTCAAGTGCATGGTGCAGAGCTGGTGTGGGCAGCCGGCCATGAGAGAGGCAGGCAGCAGAGCCAGGGAGTAAATAGCCCCAGTGGCTCCATAGAGGAAACAAAGTAAAGAAAATGGAGTCCAGGCCAGCATCTAGACCCTTGCAACCCAATGCGAACCACACTACAAAAGTGTTGGGTCAGGTGTGTAAACAACCCGATGGGCTCTGGTGTAGTTGGTTCGTATAAGCCTTTACATTTAGGCCCAAGGAGACCTCTAAAGAGAAGAGTCCTTTCCTGTCATACTGCATACTTGTTACTAAAGTTACTCCAACCTGAAGTTTTGACCAAAACATCTTAACTTATGAATATTCAAGGTGGCATTTTTGCCTTGAATCCTCTGCGCGTTTGTCCGACAGTGGCAGCTGGCACAGAAAGTGCCAGGGTTCATAGGCACTGGAGCACCCATGGGGAAAAACTGGTCGGTGCTTAGCACCACCGGCAGCTCCCTGCCCCCCTCCCAGCTCACCTCCACCTCCGCCCTCCCTCCTCCCCTGGGCGCACCGCGTGCCCGCTTTCCCCCCCTGCCTCCCAGTGCTTGCGCTGCAAAACAGCTGATTCGCGCGGCAAGTGATGGAAAGGAGGAGGGGGAACGCGGTGTGCTCGGGGAAGAGGTGGGGCCAGGGCCGGGATTTGGGGATGGGGTCCAATAGGATGGATTCCCATTGACCCACAGGTGATAAAGACAAGAGGTTTTCCCTGCTCCCTCTGCTACGCCAACCTTTCCTCAGTTTGTGTAAAGTTTTATTTGGATTGCAGAAGGGAGGGGAAAGCACTCTGAAAAGTTAGAGGATGAAAAAAGTCTATTTATATCTTTTTTAATTAACCATGTTCTACAATGTTATTAAGCAGCACTCAGAGATGCAGATGTTACTGATTTGATTGGGAAGAGGTGCACTGTGCTGAATATTAAGGAACTCTGGCCCTATAAATAGGTTTAATCACCATCTGAAGGCTCGAAGGAAGTGATGAAAAAGGCATTAATAAGGTTGTAATTAGGCCCTGCAGCAGGCTGCACTCCACCATAGCTCTCATGGTACCCGAGACCTCTTAAACAGCAGCTCACGAGCCCACAACCCAAGAGAGACAGACCTGATTTAGGTCTCAAGATCCCAGGTTGCCTACTTCAAACACAAAAACCCAGACAAGGGCTTCTCCACATTTGGAGGGGCTCTCTGGCCAGAGAGATGCTGTGAGGACATAGAGCCCTAAGAAAAGGGAGGCGGGTGGAGTTAGCTTCCCAGCTCTTCCATCAGAGAGCTGCAGCAGAGACCAACTCCAGCTGTGCCTCACAGTGAGCAAATTAAACAGGGCAGCCAGAGCTCCCCAGCCACAGGCACTGGCATATAATGCAGACAGCTGGGGAGCTTTAGAGGATATTGTTCTCACCCCCACCTTCCCAGCAGCATTTACCAGTCCATGAAAGGAACCTAGTCATAGGTGCAGGATCTACATCACCTCCTACCCACAAAATATGAGAGCAATACTCTCATCTACAGCCCAGTGTTTCTGGAGTGTGGCACTTCCACACGGACACAGCTTGGGGAGGAGAGAAGAGAAAAACGGCCTTCCTACACCACATCAGAAAAGCAAGGTGCCTCCTGTGCACCTCCAATAGTCACTCACTGGCAAGATGTCACTGGAGCAGCCAGTCCCTTTGCAAAGGGAGTTAGCCACCCACGTGTTATAGCCTCAGAAGAGGCAGCCTACTGAAGAGATTGCCCTGGTATTCATCATGACTCCAGGGCTTCACGTGCACACCACATACTGCATCCTTGCCTCTCACCCATCAATGTGCCCCTGGAGTGAAATGGGGTGGGCATCACCTATATTATAGTCTTAATGGAATGGGTTACTGTAGGCTATTAACGCACTAAATTGAGGAGCAAGGTAACATTTGATTTGGGACCTGCTGTAGCAGAAAGACACTCCATGTCCTTTCTCCCTTCCCCATATGTCTATTAAAGTGACAGTCTCCTCCTCCATTCTCCCAGGGAATGGCAGAAGTGGGTTTCATTGCTGCTGTGACTACATCTCATTCCACAACTCCTGCACCGAAAGATGAAGGGAAAATAATCCTAGTGCCCTATTGGCAGAAAGCCTTCACTAATCACCACGCCTGCTCCCGGAGGCTCCACCCTTTCCCCTGCTGCTGTGCCACAAGGTACGGCATGGTCAGCATATACATCCTCATCCAGGGGAGAGAACAGCCCAGACTGGTTCCACCATTTCATCCCCATAACCCATAATTTCTACAGGCATTTTCCAGGTGTGAAGAACAGCAACCACTGTATCTGCATAAAGCACAAACAACATTATGATCCAGCAGGACTTTAAAATGTCAGATACCTTTTATCTGAATAACACTAAATACTGCCGTCTAAACTTCCAGTCCAACCCAACCCAACCCAGCCAGGGGATTTGTATAAAAATGCCTTCAATCATCTCAGAATAAAGATGAGCAAAACAAAAAGCTTAACAAGCCCATGGCACACTTCAAACAACTACTTAAAAAAATATTGCTTAGATGTTCATGTACATACAATAGCAGGAAGAGAGTGTAGTATAAGCTGGCCTCCAAAACTGAAGGTGTTTCATCTCAGAGGGTTTGATGCCCCATCTTTATAGTCTACTTTGGAGTATCCCTATTTGCCCTAGGTTTAGCTTTTCAAAAGGGTGAGCCTCACAGCTCTACAATTCAGACTGGGCCTTCGGATTACAGCATCCCTGTTTCTCAGTGTGTCTATATGAATTCAGAATACTGTTAGAGACTTTACCGCTTCAGGGAACAATATAACCTGTAAGTATTTGCAGTGACATAGGAAAGCCTTTTCAAAGCAAACCAGCATTTATTAGTCACCCGGAGTACAGACTTTGATAGTCCTTAGGTCAGTATGGAAAAGCCAAGCTCAAGACAAAAGTCTCCAACGGCAAAAGCAACTGCCCCATTATTCTATGGCCTCCTAGAATCCATCTTAGTCTCCGTCAGATCTCTGGCCTGGTCTACATTTAAATCTTAGGTTGACATAGCTACAGCACTCAGCGATGTGAAAAATCCATACCCCTGAGCACCACAGCTATGCCGACCTAACCACCAGTGCAGATGAAACTAGGTCAACAGAAGAAAAACCCTTCCATCACTGTAGTCCTCATCTAGACTACAGGGTTATAGTGGCATAGTTAGTGGCCGTAGCTATGCCATGATAGGACCTGCGGCGTAGACATGGCCATCCCAGTTTTAAACAGTCACCTGACACCTCCTGTCGTTATCCCTCATTGCAGCCCCCATTGTGTTTCACATCTCTCCCTTGGTTGCCAGGTGTTAAGAGATAATGCCCAGTCAGACTCTGGTCACTGGTTCTTCTATCATATGTGCTGATTCCATTCAGTTCTTGATAGCATTTTTGAGTTCAATCCAGACTAGCGTATGTGACATACAACCATCCCTAATTTCCCTGTTCCAGAGGAAGAAATTAACCCATTCACTCCTAGTGAGTAACAATACAAAGTGAGTAGGTAAACTGAGTCACACATTGTCCATAAAAATTCTTCACAACTCTTCCCCCTTTATCAACCAACTGAGCAGGACTACTCTCCACCAGTGATCTAGGGAACTTCAAGCATCCTCCTAACCTGGGATGCAGGCTCCTCTCAGTTGAGCTAAAACAGAAATGTCACCCATATGTGCCAGGACAAATTTTCCCCCAGTAGCTGTTCTACCAGGCTTTTTCAAGATTTACGGTACACATTCCATTAAAACCATACGGTTTTCAAAAAACAGTACAGAGCAGTTTCTAGCAGGGTAGACATGGAGGAGTTCCCATGCTCCCCCATGGCACATTTGCCACTCTGAAACTTTTGGGTTTGGAACTGCGATCAAGTCTTACCACTACCTCCTCCCATTTATCATCTGGGAAGTGAGGAGGGAGGCAAACCCACATTCCTCAAGGCATCAGCCATCTTGGGGAGGCAGTATGGCCTAGTGGCTAGGCACTGGACTAGTACTCGGGATACCTGAGTTCTAATCCCAACACGGCTACTGGCTTGTTGGGTGATGTTGGGCAAGTCACTTTCCCGCTCTGTGCCTCAATTTCCAGTCTGTAAAATGGGGATAACTGAGAAAAGTGCTTTGAGATTTACTGATGAAAAGTGCTGCACAAAAGGTAGGTATTATTGCTGAACAAGTAAATTTCCTGTAACTGAAATGATTATCTTGAGGGGTAAGAGGGGAATAGAAAGAAACAAGATTCAATTGGATTGGTTTGGCATCAAAAGATTAAACTCAGCCTATTGTCACAGACACGAATGGATGGATTCTGGGAAGGGGTAAGCGAAGAAGGTAAATATTGAAGGAAGAGACTTACAGAAGTTACAGAACTGTGCTTCAATCATACCAGCTCTGTCAGTGAAGATGGCCCCCACAGACACACCTGTCTCACAGCAGATGCTCCTCTTCTTTATAGGGTCCCTCCATTCTTTTACTAGAGGATTGTATTTTCAAGAGAATCCTTCTTAACTCTTGGTCTCACCCAAGAAAAGCTTAAGACCCACTTTCGTTTGCAGTGTTGTTGTAGCCATTTTGGTCTCATGTAGGCGGCAGGTTTAAAACAAACAATAGGAAGTTTTTTTTCACACAACGCACAGTCAAGCTGTGGAACTCCTTGCCGAAGGATGTTGTGAAGGCCAAGACTATAACAGGGTTCAAAAAAGAACTAGATAAGTTCCTGAAGTATAGGTCCATCAATGACTATTAGCCAGGATGGGCAGGGATGGTGTCCCTAGCCTCTGTTTGCCAGAAGCTGGGAATGGGGCGACAGGGGATGGATCACTTGATGATTACCTGTTCTGTTCATTCCCTCTGGGGCACCTGGCATTGGCCACTGTTGGAAGACAGGATACTGGGCTAGATGGACCTTTGGTCTGACTCAGTATGGCTGTTCTTATGTTCTTAGGATATTAGAGAAACAGCTGGGTGAGACCTGAAGAAGAGCTCTGCATAGCTCAAAAGCTTGCTCTTTCACCAACAGAAGCTGGTCCAATAAGAGACACTACCTCACCCACCTTGTCTCTAAGACCCATTTTAACATTCTCAATGTCCAGGTCTAGCCTCCCCCTCCCTTCATTTGACTGCCCAATTGGGGCCATTTCATCTGTGTCCATTCCCACTTAGGCCCAGGATACGTCCAAGTTCCCTGTTCTATCTGACTCGCTTTTGACACCATTTAAATGTGACAAACTGTCTTAACTATTTGAGTCTCCATGAGGATTCCAGCTGTCCTGCTGCTGCAGTGCCAGCAAGCTCATACAGCTGGCTTTGGTTCAGCAGGGTTCAAAGCCCCTTCGTTTTAATACCCTCACATACAAACAATATATTTCTCTGAAAATATAGCATCTCCCTGAAATAAAACAACTAGTCCCTTCTTCCAACTCACAGGGCAATAATGTTCTGTTATGGTCTTCAGCTTAGTGATCTTGCCCTCCCTTGTCCCCTCACCCTCCATTACCACCACATTTCCCTCCCACCCAAATACTTCCAGTATCCCACTTCCATCCTTTCCTCAGACCCACTAGATCTTCCCTGCATTTCCCCCAATACAAAAATTCATGCATATCACAATATTTCCCCCTCCCCGTCCCTACCCCATATTACTAGGGCTCAATAGATGATATTTAGCACAGTCAGCTATTCAGTCTGGTCATGCCAAATCCATTAGATCCAACCCGCCAGCTTTGTATACGCAGCAGCAAAGAGGATGCTCGTGCTTCTTACAGACAATGTGGCAGCAGCTGGGACTCCCTGAGATAATACATACATACATACATACATACATACATACATACATACATACATACACACACACACATACATACACACACACACACACACACACTAGAAAGGGGGAACTTATTCAGTACTTCCAATGTTAGCTAGCAGGAAGACCCCAACAGGGTGGCTTGCATGAGATGAACTGTCCTATTTTTACCCCAGCTTTTTGTTGCCCTGGAAATCAATAATCTAGGAAATAAACTGCAGGTTGGACTGCTTTTTGGCAGGGGTTATCTCAGGAAGAGGTCAGAGAGAGTGGAGATTAAAAACAGCAGAAATTGCTTTCAAGTGATGAAAACTATTCCTTCAAACTCAGACACTATGGCCACGGGATACAGCATATCATTCCATCTTGGAGCAGCTTCTCTCAAGACACAATTCTCCTCCTCTTCTCCTGCCCACTATCTTTAATCTTCAGAAAGTGCCTCCCTTGCTCTTTCAGGCTTATCTCAGTACTATTTCTCCGAGCTGTGTTCTTCACCATCTCTCCTACAACTCAGGCAGAGTGTGCAGTGTCTGCAGTTACCCAATATTACGAAGGTCCAGCAACCACACTGCAGAGTAGTTCCCTAGGGATTATCTGCTTGCAGTTTTCCTGCCATAGAATTCTGGGAGGCAGGAAGTCAGAGCAGCACTTTTTATCCGAAGGGATGAAGATTACCTCAGCAGAATGGAGTTTGAAGCTATGTAACAGAGAGATGAAGACAATGCTAGCATTCCAAGTTGTTCTGGTGCTACATGCACAGGCATTTGTCTGCCAGGACCCCCTTAGAAACCGTGAAGGAGCAGCCATGTCATGAGAACAGGGCTTGGAAAAAACTCATTTACTCACCACTAGCAAGTGGGAAGCTTTCCCAGTGAGCTTAAGCTCCTTCATTATCAGTTCAGTGCAATTTAAGGTTGTTTATTTAATAATTACATTCCTGACCATCATGGGTGTTTAGATAGCATTCCAAACCTGAAGTGAGTGTAACCCGATGCAGTGTTCTCCTGAGTCTCCATTCACTGCTCATAATTTTCCCAATCAGAGTGAAACTAAAACACTAGCTAGACAGCTTAACTGCAGCTTTTTAAAATCTTATGGGCATCAATGAAAGCGACAAGAATCATGTCAATTTCACTCTTGGCACTTGGGAAACTTGGCTGTTAAAATGCTAGTGTTGTTGCCTCTGGATCTCGCTAGTAGTTCTCCCTTCTCCTCCTCCATTTCATATTTGCCTCTGGATAGTAAGTGTTTTGGTAATTGTTTCCAAGCCCTGCGTGAGAGCAACAAACGTTAAGACTCTTCAAGTGAAGGGCCATTTCATACAGTGCTCCTTGAGGCTCAGAAATAGGCACAGCATTCTCTGCTCAGCATCTTTCCTGATCAGTGTGACATCTTTTAAACTCAGAGTATTGCAGACCAGCCTTTAGGAAATTTCCATGTCTGAGATTTGTTCTTAGATGATGGGGAGAAACTTTGGCAACCCTAATATCACCAAAGCTGTAACAACCGAGCGCTGACATAATATCCCAGGTTTGACAGGGTAAGGGGCACAAGGCTCACTCCAGAACCAAGCCTCCTATATATAAAGGAAACTTGGTTGGAAGAAAAAAATGGGAGGGAGGGATTTCCCAGATTGTCAAAATTGTTCCTGTTCCCCTGCCCTTCCAAGTTTTGAATTTTAACTAAAATTTTTAAATTTGACCAATTTTAATTGGTTTAATACTAAGGGTACGTCTACGCTACCCGCCGGATCGGCGGGTAGTGATCAATCTATCGGGGATCGATTTATCGCATCTAGTGTAGACACGATAAATCGATCCCCGATCGCTCTGCCGTCGACTCCTGTACTCCACCATGGCAAGAGGCGGAAGCGGAGTCGACAGGGGAGCGGCGGCAGTCGACCCCGCACCGTGAGAACGTGAGGTAAGTCGACCTAAGATACGTCGACTTCAGCTACGCTATTCTTGTAGTTGAAGTTGCACATCTTAGGTCGACCCCCCCCCCCCTCAGTGTAGACCAAGTCTCTCTTCCTCTTTAGCAAGACAGTGTTTGAGAGAGCATATTCATAAAGCACCAGGACTCCATCACCAGTATCACAGTTCACAAATTTCTAATCCCAAAGCACTGTGGGAAAGCCAGGACACCTATTCCTGTACTTCTGACAGGTACACTGTAGCAGCTACTGTTAAAGTTCCAATTTAAGCCAGTCCAGTGGCCTAGAAATTGCTATTCTATACCATCATGAAAGCTCTCCAGTTTAGAGTACTTGCCCTTGGGCAGGCATGAGCTGGAAATAGTTCTCTAATTTACAGAATGCTTCTCTCATGGATCATAGAAATGCAGGACTGGAAGGGACCTCAAAAGGTCATCTAGTCCAGTCCCCTGCACCTATTATCTAGACCATCCCAGACAGGTGTTGCCTAAACTGTTCTTAAAGACCTCCAATGATGGTGATTCCACAGCCTCCCTAGGTAATTTGTTCCAGTGCTTAACCACCTTTACAGTTAGGAAGTTTTTTCTTAACGTCTAACCTAATTCTCCCTGGCTTCAATTGAAGCCCATTGCTTCTCGTCCTGTCTTCAGTGCTTATGGAGAACGGTATCACCCTCCTCTTTGTGACAATCGTTTATGTACTTGAAGACTCATGTCCCCCAGACTTTTGTTTCCAGACAAAACAAACCCAATTTTTTCAATCTTCCCTCCTAAGTCATGTTTTCTAAATCTTTAATCAATTTTGTTGCTCTCCTCTGGACCTTCTCCAATTTGTCCTCAAGTGGGATGCCCAGAACCAGGTACAATGTTCTAGTTGAGGCCTTATCACTGCTGAGTAGAGTGAAAGAATTACTTCTCGTGTCTTGCTTAAAACATTCCTGCTAATACATCCCAGAATGACGTTTGCTTTTTTTGCAACAGTATTACATGGCTGACTCTCATTTAGTTTGTGATCCACTATGACCCCCAGATCCTTTTCTGCAGTACTCCTTCCTAAGCAGTCATTTCCGATTTTGTATTTGTGCAATTGATTTTTCCTTCCCACTTTGAATTTCCTTCTTACTTTGAATTATTCCTTATTGAATTGCATCCTGTTTATTTCAGACCATTTCTCCAGTTTGTCCAAATCATTTTGAATTCCAATCCTGCCCTCTAAAGCACTTGCAACCCCTCCCAGCTTGGTATAAAGATTGTGGATGAGTGTACTCTCTATGCCATTATCCAAATCATTTATGAAAACACTGAATAGAATTGGACCCAGGAAAGATCCCTGCAGTACTCCACTCGGTATACCCTTCCAGCTTGATTGTGAACCATTGATAACTATTCTAAGTACAGTTCTACAACCAGTGGTTTACCCATGTTACAGTAGGTTCATCTAGGCTATATTTCCCTAGTTTCCTTATGAGAAGGTCATGTGAGACAGTATCGAAAGCCTTACTGAAGTCGAGGTATAGCAAACCTACTGCTTCCCCCTCCTCATCCACAAGGCTTGTTGCCCCATCAAAGCTTTTTATAGTAAAAGTAGAAGAAATAACCAGCAAAGAAGAAACCCTAATTAAAAAAAAAATGTGAATGCTCCACTTGAATTTTAAACAATATGGAACACCAGTCAGACCAATTGTTACCCGGGGTTTTCAGAACCCCCAACAGGGGCAACGTAACTATTTCACTCCAGGCGGTGTAAGGAACAAATCAACAGGAACACAGCACTTCTGTCTGATCAAAGAGTAATGCAAGTAAGTGTGCTCTCATCTAAAACTGCAGTTTATTAGATTTAAGCACACACAAACATAAGCAATAGGTTTAGAACAGCCCAGAGATTTACCTAACATCTGGAATGGTATTGAGTAATTAACAGCAGGTTCGCAGTGGCCAGTTGCTTACCCACCGGGGAGAGTGTCAGGAAAAACGTCTCTCAAGTTGGCTTCGGAGGACTGCTCCAAAGTACACTTTATTAGCTAATCTTTTATAACTAACTTCTACAAAACACATAGGTCAAAATGACCCCTACTGGATCATCACTTTTCTAACTTTCAATGAACTTTAATATCAGAGGCGTCTAGACAAGATTTTCCAACCACCAAGGTTTTCAGATTCAGTTGTTTACATGTTTGTCCCCTCCTCCCATTCTGATTAGCAGAAACTGCCAGCTAGATATCACCTTGCTTCTGAAAGCCTGTCTCCAAATTAACCCTTAACTAAGTGGTGTTCTATTGTATTACTTTATGGTGGCTGAATGCACATAATATGGTTGGCAATTAGCTTGATCACATTCTGGGGTAGACACACCCCTCAAATCCAGGGCAACACAATGTCCTGTGGGAAAGTTGGGTTCCACACACAAGGAGCACACCTTTTGCCTGGCAAGAATGCTCTTGAGTCAGGGATGTAACAGCCTTATTCTCCCCCAGGAGGCCAAGGGAGAATTGTTTCATCCAGTCAAATATTAAAATGTTTCAAGCGAAAGAGCTCTCAGTACCTCCCACTGAATACCTGCAGACCCTCCCCAAACATCTCACAGAGACAGAGTGTGTAAAGGGTTGATCCTCGTGCCCTGAAGTCAGTCTCTTCTCCTTTGACTTATTTTCCCCACATCTTTTAAATTGATCCTTAAGGGATGTCAAGACACTTGCAACTGTAGAAAGAACTGTATCTGTGATGCTAGATTGAGGAAGAGCACAAGTACACAGGGCCCAACATGCTAAGAAACAGACTTCCTTTATTTTCTGTTCCTATAGAAGAGCTCAAACTGGTTATGCTTGGAAGCAGCAAGACAGAAAGCAGACCATATCTGTAGTCCTGCCAAAGGCTTTGGAGCAGCAGTAGAGTAGAACAGATTTGATGTGACTAGGGAAATTGGTCGACAAATGTAAAGTAACACAAAAGAGCCAAAGCAATCAATCAATGGAAATAAGAAGCCAACAGAAACAAATTAGTGCAGGCAACAGGCTTTGAAATAGGATCTACATTCCTCAGGAAACTGCCAGGCAAAGGACAAGGAAGAAACAAAGGATTCTGGGATACAGCAGGAAAAAGAGCCTGAGGAAATTCCAGTGATATTACAAGATCCTGTGATCAGCCTCATGGAGTGGTCTGCTGAGTGTGTGTCATTGAAGAGGAGATGCTGCAGAAGTAGCAGCAGATGATACAAGACAAGAAAGCAGAGTAAACAAAAATCATCCCCAAGAATGCCACCTACAAGCCTCACAGACAGTCAACATCCAGTGCAGTCTGGAGTAAAAGGGCAGGGAGGGAATTTAACAAGGTGTGTAGAACAAAGGATTATTGCCATTCCTGAGGAGTATTTATGTCCCCAATCCAGCAGAGATGGTGAGTCAGGAAGCGCACTGCAGTGACAGCACCACTTCCATGTAGAAGTACCAATCAGGTAAGGGTATGAGGGCAAGGCTGTAGGGATCTGCAGTGAAATGAGGGATTTGAGGGAGGATGCGGCACCAATGGAGAACAAGCTTCAGAGTCACCATTCAATGGCCAGCACTATAAACTTCTCATTTTCAATCCCTGACCCCTCCTATCTCAGCGACAGAGCCCTCAGCCTGTTCAGCTAGTGCCACTGGCATTACAGTTACATGATTCTTTTGGTGGAACGAGTGAGAGATCTTTAAAGGTGAGTATCCATCAGCACTCTCTCATCTACAGAGCTTACAAAATTGTGGTCAGCTCTCATCGTCTCATGTCTCGATTAGTGCAACATCCTTCTCTCTGGCCTTGACAAATGCAATCTTGGCCCACTGATATCCATTCAGAATGCTGCTGCAAAAGATCAAAGTGTTGGGCTAGGAAATTGAGCATGTTACCCCCTCTTTGCATCCCTTCCTTGGTTCCCTCTTCTCTATCATATCATACATAAGCTACTTGTCTCCACTTTCAAGACCCTTCATGACCTATCCCCACCAACCTATCACCTCTCATTCAGCAGCAAAAGATCAGCTTACACTTCCAACTTCTCCATGATGCCAGCCTCCATCACCCACTTGTTAGATTTTCAAACATGCACCTTTATGCTTTCTCCCATGCTGCTCCCACAGGCTTCGGAGGAGCGCCCCATAAACATCCTCCAAACTCAGTCATTATCCTTCTTTAAATACCTCCTTAAAACTCTCCTTTGCCATGAGGCCTACAAAAAAATTGACAGCAGCTGGTGTACTAAGACCACTGTCTGTCACACTGCCAAATACCATCTCATTGTTTCCTTGCGCACCCCCTTTGTCTGTAAATATCTGTTGTAGCATCTTAGACTGTAAGCTCTTTGGGGCAACGACTGTTTTTGTTTTGGGTTCTGGTCCATGCCTGGGATTCCTAGATGTTATAATACAAATAAATAAGAAAAGCACCACATTTAAGATGGAAGTACTGATGGACTGGTGGGGTGGCGGGTTGGGCATTTCTGTCTTGACAAAGCAGTCCCAGGGAACACATGGGTTTAATAATGTTGCCATTTTAGCTCTTTCCACTTTCTAAATGAGACGAGTTCATCAACCAAATATAATTAAACAAACACATCAAGGGACCCCCAGACATCCTTCCCAAATCACGACAGCCTAACCAGAGCAGAAAGAGGGGAGTGGCAAAACAGCAGAACAAGACTCAAAGGAAGACTGAAATGCAGAAAATTTCCCAAGGGAGACATCAAAATAAGTTTGCTTCCAGACCTTGCATCGGGCAGAGGAAGTGGTATCTGTTCTGTTCCAGAGTAATCTCAGTACTCTAGGAAGACTGCCTCAGAAAACTGGCAATAGATATAGAGCCTTTCACCTTTAAGTCACCTGATCTGGGTCAGAAGACTGCAAGCCATTTCCAGTGATGGCTACTGAGTGGTCTAAGAGAAGTGAGATGGTGGTCTCAGTCCAGTCCCTAGCAGACATTTGTTCACACCGTATGAATCACCACCGCAGCTGGCACTGATTCCCTATAAATGGACCAATCACAGTAAAGAGGCAAAAAGACCCAGAGAAAACGTACTTTTCCTCAGGGTGAGGCCCCCTCGTCTAGTGGTGGAAGCATATCTGCAATGCTCTTAGAGAAATGAGAGTCACCTCTTTTTGATAGGAAAGACCTTGGATCAATCACTGATCAGTTTAACATTTCATGATGTGATTTTACAATGGGACAAAGTTTTTCACTCAGTATTAGAGTAAATATTATCTGTGCCCACCATATGTGGCCTCAATAACAACCTTTTTCACAGCAGTTATTATGCCTGTCAGCAGCCTCTCTCAGTATACACAGGTAAATGTAATACCACTGCAACCATATGTATTACTGTTGGCTGACTCATTCTTTATTTTCAACACAGAAGAATTTTATTAGAATGAATGCATTTATCACAATAGCATGTGTTTATTTTGAAAACATTACCCATGCATTTATTTGACAAATGCATCTCCACAGTGCAAGAGAGGCATCTATTTTAGTCAATGGTTAGTAATATTACTTTAAGCATACCAATGTACAGCTTAAATCCAAAATTTGTACTTTTAAAAAACAGAGCTCTCTCTGGAACATTAAAAAATGGATTCTAATGCACTGCTGAACTACAAATCTTCCACAAGCCGGTGGCTTTCTTTGCATTAGTTGCTGGTTCAACAGCAACTACTTGATATTCAGATTAATAATTTTTTTAGAAGATTATTCATCACAACTTTACTGCAAACCATCAGCTGATGTCCTGGGTAATGATGACTGAACCAGTTTCACAAGCTTACTCCCTCCCCCCAAATACACACTGTAGCTTTTGCTTGTAGAGTATTCCTCACTACGTATTTCAAATGGCAGCAATTCTTTCTCCATCAGTACTGAGTAACTAAAGCAAGGGCTTTCCTATGTGTACACAAACTACATCATAATGAGTACACAGCAGTGTTCATTATTCAGGGATTCTTTAGAAATTCTCCATGCCCAATATACAAACTGCAATTCAAAGCCATATAGTACTGCACTGCTTCCACTGCAGGATTTGAACAATACAGTCCACAGCTGTGGAGAGCAGAATAAGGGCCGGAAGAAAGCCTGTTCCAAACTTAACAGAGATGCATCTGAAGAAGTGAGGTTCTTACCCACGAAAGCTTATGCTCCCAATACTTCTGTTAGTCTCAAAGGTGCCACAGGACCCTCTGTTATTTTTTACAGATTCAGACTAACACAGCTACCCCTCTGATACTTGTTCCAAACTTGTCATCCCATCAAAACAGACCATTATACATCAGTATGAATCTCATATGTTATCAAGCCCCTCCTTTCTAAGGCTTAAATTGGTCACAGATCTGTCATTACTAGGAACAACTGCATTTGTTTGCAACATATTTTTAAAGCTCAGAGTGGTTCTTTAATACACTTACAATGTCCTGTCAGCAGCTATTTACTTGCCTCAGACCTGACTCAGATAATTTTTTTTAATAGTTCTGTGACTCCAAGTGATTCAGTCCACTTTAAGCCCTGCCTCCTCCCGCAAGTAAGCTTTATTTCTGTGAATGGGATGGTGGTGCCTATGATTCTGGGGAGGGGCCAAAAATCTTCAAATGCAGTGGTATCTACTATCAGGTCCATTTGAGGTACTGATTCAGATTCTGCAAAATGCAAACTCTTTTTAAAGTAAATGTCTAGGGTTGTGAAGAGAGTCTTTCAAATGCAAACCAAGCAGTAACTGATACAAAACTGAAGCAAAGTTGCCTTCCTGCATCTGCAACAGCCTGAAGCAAGTCAGAGATGTAAGCATTCACAGCAATGTGATGCTAACTCTCAAAGTCATTAATCATATTTCCAAAAATTACCAAACGTGTACACAAGTCTGGTAACTGCCAAATTACCAAATAATCAAAGGACAAAAAATAACAGCAGCCCCATGAGTGCCTGGCATACATAGAATCATAGGACTGGAAGGGACCTCAAGAGGTCATCTAGTCCAGTCCCCTGCACTCATGGTAGGACTAAGTATTATCTAGACCATTCCTTACAAGTGTTTGTCTAACCTGCTCTTAAAAATCCCCAATGATGGAGATTCCACAACCTCCCTAGGCAATTTATTCCACTGTTTAACCACCCTGACAGTTAGGAAGATTTTCCTAATGTCCAACCTAAACCTCCCTTGCTGCAATTTAAGCCCATTGCTTCTTAACCTCCGAGGATAGGACAAGAAGAACAAATTTTCTCCCTCCTCCTTGTAACAACCTTTTATGTACTTGAAAACTGTTATGTCCCCTTTCAGTCTTCTCTTTTCCAGAAGAAACAAACCCATTTTTTTCAATGTTCCCTCATAGGTCATTTTTTCTGGATCTTTAATCATTTTTGTTGCTCTTCTCTAGACTTTCTCCAATTTGTCCACATCTTTCCTGAAACGTGGCACCCAGAACTGGACACAATACTCCAGCTGAATCAACGCAGAGTAGAGCAGAAGAATTACTTCTCATGTCTTGTTTACAACACTCCTGCTAATACATCCCAGAATGATGTTTGCTTTTTTTGCAACAGTGTTACACTGTTGACTCATATTTAGCTTATGGTCCACTATGACTCCCAGATCCCTTTCTGCAGTACTCCTTCCTAGGCAGTCATTTCCCATTTTGTATGTGTCCAACTGATTGTTCCTTCCTAAGTGGAGTACTTTGCATTTATCCTTATTGAATTTCATCCTATTTACTTCAGACCATTTCTCCAGTTTGTCCAGATCATTTTGAATTTTAATCCTAACCTCCAAAGCACTTGCAACCCCTCCCAGCTTGGTATCGTCCACAAACTTTGTAAATGTACTCTCTGTGCTGTTATCTAAATCACTGATAAAGATATTGAATAGAACCAGACCCAGAATTATAAATGTAAACGTATATGTACACATGCATATATACAACCATATATACAATCACCCAAGCTTTGCCACAGAGCATTGATGAATATACTAGTAATGTCCATAACTAGGAGTTTTGTTATTACAAAATTGTCATTTTACCCAGTTTACCTGTATAAACCCCAATATCTGCAGGAGATCTATTATGCACCAAAGGTAAGATATGCACCTATTTTTTGTAGGTCCAACTCATGAATCATAATTAACGATATAATTAAGCCATTTCCCCAGAATGCTACAACAACCCTTTACTTTAATATTACGTATCCAATGCCCTCCAGCAACAAGTGCACCATCTCAGCAAGTCACACACACACACACCTCTGTGGGACTGCAGGGAACACTCCGAAGTCCTACCAATATGTCCCAGTGAGATGTCATCTCGAACCCCATTCCCTTCCCTCCCAGCCCGGGCTCCCCATACAAGCGCCAGGTAACAGGCGGAGTTGCTGAGACCCCCCCCCAGCCCCCGCCCGGCCATAGCCCAGACACCCCCGCCAGGCCCCAGAGCCGCCGGCCTCCCAGTAAGGCCAGTCCCGGGGTGACCCGGACACTGAGGTCCCCACAAGCTCCCCGGGGACCCATCTAGCGGCAGCCCCCGCGGCTCTGCCTACGGGCCGGGCCCGAACCTCAACCCCCTCACCTGCCGCGAGCGGGACACGCCCCCTAAACACCTCGGCAGCAACGGCAACAACAGCGCCCCTCCGACCCTCGCCCACTTCCGCCCCTACCACGGGTCACTTCCGCTCCCGCTGAACACCACTTCCGCCCCTACTCTGCCCCACTCCCGTTAGGTCCTAGTGCCTGCCGGGCTGGGTCCCGCTGGTGGGCAGCAGCCAGGGGGCTGACATGGGGGAAAGGGGGCGATTGTCCTGGGGCCGAGCTCTGGGGTCCCCCAAAACGCCTGTAACCTCTGTGTAAATAAAGTGACGGGGGGCGAGGGGGAACGATGTACCCGGGCCCCAAATGTCTCTGCACAGGCCTGGCAGCGCTGGGGAGGAGCGGGGCGGAGGGGTCCCCGGGCTGAAGCCCCAGGCGGCTGGGAGCGAGTGCAGAACGGGCACCGTGCACGGGGCTCGCCCGGCCCTGGAAGCCCGCCGCGTCCCCTCGCAGCCAGACCCCAGCTGGGGAAGGGGCCTGTCACTTTGACACGAACTGTTGGCTCGGTGTCACGCAGCCCGACCCCGGCTCTGGATCCACAAAATCAACAGTGCCAGTGGTTGGAGGGGAAGTGGAGACTTCGCCATGCAGTGCTTAAAGTCCCCAGGGCTGCTGCTAGTGCTGCCAGCTTATGGGAACCCCCTCACACACACTTTTTTCAGACCACCTTAAGCCCTGGCTCCACGCTCCCCAGCCCCAACGTGTCCCCGCAGAGCTATCACACTGTCTTTGGAGATACTGCCGCCGCATGTCGCATGACAGAGGTTCTCAACCACCACCATAGCGTGACCCCATCTTACAACAGAACATATTTCAGGGCCTCCCCTCTCTGATATAATCACAAAGAAAGGAAAGCTGGTCACACTCCCCCTGGATCTGATTCTGGCCCATAGGCAGAGAAGTGAACATATGACTTAAGAGAAGATCACACACACAAAAATCCACTGTCTCCTCTGCCTCTGTTTCCAGCTGTCTTTCTGCTTCTGCGTTTCTCAGATTTGGGGAACAGGGAACATCTGACTCAGGTGCACTTGTTCTCCCTCCAGTGCTTAGTTGAAGATCTGGGCAAATAAATCTTTTTTTTTTTTAATGGTGACTATTTGCTGAAATTTTTTGAATGAATTCTCCTTGGTTCTGCTTATGCCTCTTTTGCGTTCTCTTTCTGCAAACATCCAAGCAAACAACTTTACCAGCACAAATACTCATGGCAAGTGAACTTCAAAGCTGTGTGCACAAATATTAATCAACCTCAAAATTTAATTGTGCATGTACAAGTCATCAGGCCAAAGGTATATGCATGCTCATCCACTTAAGTATCAGAAACAATTCCAGGGGACTTATTGATCATTTACAACTTAACACAATGTAAATAGCAAATATCAAGTATTGAAAGCTCACACAGAACTATTTGTGATTGATACGTAGAGTTAAAGCAGCACAAAAATGTAGGCAAATAATTCAAACTAGATACATTTGAGGAAATCAGGATCTGCTCATGCATATTCAACTAGTGGGGGGAAATGCTAAATTCATTAGATAAAATACCAATTGCAAATTATTCACTTGGCTATGCTCATTTGCTGTGGGATCCAAAGTTATAAACACTTGTTGCAAACTGGTTGGAATTCTAAAGCAAATTAGCAGTGACATAACATTTTGGGCGTTCACAAGGAGAGTAAGCACAGTGCTGGCCCATGTGAAGTCTTAATGAAGGGACCAGATCATCAAGTTGTTTAGCATTTAAAGTGTACCATTAAGACAGGGAGGTAGAAAACAAGGTGAAAATCTCTGTAAGAAGAGGAAATTATGAGGAATATAAAGCCTGCCACCAATACAGCACTGAGAATGAAAGCAATAAGACCTAGTTGAGTCTGAGCAAGGAGCGTGTGTGGGTGTCAGGACCTGTCAGAAAGAGAATATGGGAACGGATGTAAAAGCAGCAATCCAATCTATTCTGATCCATTTTTATTTATATACTGCTGATGGAAAGCCCTTCAAGTGCTTTGCAATTACTCAGATAAAAATCCAATTCAATACACTCAAAAAATTCAAATTAAAGAGAGAGGAGGTGGGTGCAGGGCTGGGCCAGCCCCACTGAGAATGAGAGAAGAAAGGTAGAGAGAGAGCTATTGCAAGCAGATGGCAGACAGAAATAACAGAACTAGGCAGATGAGAAGAAGACCATGAGAACCCCAATAAGGCACTGGGAGGAAAAAGAGAAAGATTAGACAGCAGGAGAACAACAAGAATGGACTGGGCCCCAGTTAAGAACTGGTATCAGAATGGCAGTGGGACTGGCCAGAATCTCAGTAAGAAAGTGGTTGCAAGTGGGAGGGAAGTAATAATATTCTGAGCTCCAGTAAGGCCTTGTCATATACCAAAAACACAGACCAAAAAAAAAAAAAAAAAAAACCCATTCCCCTGTAGTCTAGATAAGGCCTAAGGAAATGGGAGACGTGATTGGACTAAAGAATTTTATAAAATAATAATCTTGAGGCAAATTAGAAAAAGCAACTGTTTTACTATGTGTTTAATTAAACTACACAAGCAAGCTGACAGGGCTAGCCTCTGGCTTACTTCTCATCTCCACCCACACAATTCTTCTGCAGATACTGAGTGACACCACTCTCAGCCAGTGAAACAGTGGATAAAAACCTATCCAGAACAATTTTCATCGGCTGATTAGTGCTCTTGATGACAGGACCCTCTTACATAGCAAGTACTGAAAGCTGACTAACCCACCCATGGGCATCATTCTCCTTCCCAATTCTCTGCATTGGCAAGTTTCACTAAACAAATTCAAATCAGACAGTATAGCTTTTCTTCCCCTGCTTAAGAGAATACTGCCCACTGCTCTATAGGTGAGGGGAAAAAATGTAGGGAGCCCCGTCTCCCTATGCAACCAACAAAACATGATCTCTAGGGTACAAAGAGATGGTCTCAGCTAATATGCCAAACCATTTGTCCCTAAAGGGGCACTCTCTGCTGGGTAGAGGGGTTGTCTAGGCTGGCTGTCAGTCAGCTACTAAATATGTTGACAGCATCTGCACACGCTAGCAGGCAACAGCAGGAAAAGGCATACTCCTCCTGATCTGGGGAACTTAAATAGCACATAACGGTGCATTGCAACCTTTCACTTTCAGCCATCATGCCCTGTAGTGACAGGGGGTTATAGGTCCTCTTCCCCTGCCCTCACACCATGTGAGGTTGCTTGAGGTAAGGGCAGGATTTTGGCCTTAGTCTATTTAACAAACAAAACTAGATGATTCCACTGTTTCTTCCTGTTGTTCTGATGCTTTGCATGCTATGGCCACAAACCAACTTCATTGTGCCCAAGTGTCTGATCTGTGCCAGTTCAGGGCACTTGAAATCTTTTCATGTTCCAAGCAGTATTTTCAAAGCCATTCTTCCTCTTATCTATCTATATCTAGCTATCTGTGTGCTTGTCTGTCTTGCTGGTAATTGCATCACAGTAATATCTAAACTCTTCTACAATATCCATAGTTCCTGCATAAAAGACAAATTTTCCCCATAGGCTAGATTTATTGCTGTTATCAACTGATCCTGATCACTCATTTATTCTCCTGTCATAACCTCAAACTCACATGCAAAAGGCAAGTCTTTTAGATTTGCAATAGATTTGGACAGCTTTTCACACAGGTTCAAGGAACTGTACCTTTCATCTAGGAGTTTTTACTTAGGTGGGGAAAAAATGGAGAATTGAGAACATGACGTTACTTTGTTCTTTCTGTTGCTGCAGCACCCTTTAGCAAGCAAAGACATCTTGCATAAGTAATTCATGCCTCAGTTTCCTCACTTGAAAAATGGAAATAATAATGGCTTTCCACCTTTGTGATCTTCAGATGAATAGTGGCCATGTGCTATTATTATACTGTACACTAGGATTTAATAACAGAAACCCTAGAACATGTGCAAAGGGAAGGTGATCAGAACCAGGGTGCTACCATGCATGTGTTTTTGGAGGTCCCTCAAGTTTCTTTTAGTTAGCTGAATAACTCTTGCCAAAGATTCAAGAGGAGCAGGCTGAGTCTCAATTTTGCACAGCGTCAGGCCAGAACCAGAAAACATACCAGATATGATTCCAAACTTCCCTGTAGTTTGAGGTTTTTCAGATCTGAGGTTTGGTTTGACCCATTATAAAGACCAGGCCTGGACACTGCATTTGAATCTGGAACTGAACTATCCTAACATTCAGGGATGTTCAGACCTTAGGTTTTGGTTCAGGCTCAACTCTAATTTTCCACCTATGGTACAGAAGTAAAGACAGCTTGGAATAGATTGAGTTGCTGTTCCTATATCTGGTCCCTGTTCTGTTTCTGATGGCAGAAGCACTCTCTTTAGTGCAAAATATTTCTCAGTACAGGCTCACACAACGTTGGGATCACACAACACTAAGCAATATGGCATATTAGGAAATAAAGCAATATAATAGAAGGTGCTACCATTTTTCCCTATAGCTCTAGTTGCTCATATATAACCTTCTATATTGGTGCACACACTCTGAAGCAGAATTGTAACATGGGGCACAGCTCAGGCTACCACTCCCCCTCTCACCCACCCCTTCGCAACCCAGAACTGTGGTGCATCCTCCCTTCCCCCAGCCATGTGTCCTTGGGGAAAGAATCTGCATTGAGAACCTGCCAGAGACTGAAGCTGGCATGGCAGAGCAGTTGCAGGAGCTTCCTATGGCACAGAAACTATGGAACCTGACCAGCAGGCACAGAGCACCTGGCGTTGCTGCTTGCCCCTTCCCCCTCAACTCCCTAGGGGGGCATGGAGGAATGTTGCGGGGGGAACAGCCACGTGTTCTTTGCTAGCAGGTCAGTTTCCCCCTCATGGTCTGTGTAAGGGGAGGGCAGGAAAGCAGAAAACCAGGAGAGCCAGGCAGCTGAGCTGCTTCCCAAGCGTCTGTGCAGTGTACAGCCCAGGTGAGTGACAAGAGTGAATTAGTCCTAGGGGAACTAGAATTCTGCGCCTGGCTCAGTTGCTGGGGGTGGGAGGGAATGGGATTTCCTCTTCCCCTGGAGCAGCTGGAGCCCCATCAGATCCACCCCCAGGAACTTCCCTGGCTGCAGGAAGCTCCTCACCCACATAGGCGCCTACTCCGTGGGTGTTCCAAGGATGGAGCACCCATGGAAAAAAATAGTGGGTGCTCAGCACCCAGTGGCAGTCCTGCCAATCAGCTCCTTCCCCTCCCTCTCAGTGCCTCCGGCTCGCCACAATCAGCTGTTCAGTGGTGGCGCTGGGGGAGGAGGGGGTAGAGCGAGGGCAGGGCGTGCTCAGGAGAGGGGGCGGAATGGGGCAGGAAGAGGCGGGACGGGGGCAGAGCAGGGGCGGGAAGGGGAGGGAAGAGATGGGGTGGAGGTGGGGCCTTGGGGAAAGGGGTGGATTGGGAACAGGGCCTGGGGTGGAGCCAGGGTTGAGAACCCCCAGGGAAATGAGGAAGCCATCACCTATGTCTGCTCCTCTGCCCTGCTTCCTGCCCCCATCATTGCTCTGCCGCAGGGAGAAGGGGTCACTGTATGGGGAGCTCCCACCCCCGTCCATCCAACCCCCTTGCATTTGGATCCCTCCACACACACCCGGAACCTCCCCTACTGAGTCACCGCCCCATCAAGCCCCCCCTGCACTTGAATCCCTACCCTTCAGAGTCTCACCCTGCATTCAGAGCCCCCACACCGAGCCCCACCCCTCCACCCGCAGATCCCCTGCCGAGCCGCACCTCCCCACCCCTTGACACCCCCCCCCCCAAAATATAGACGTGAAACTATACCTATGAGTGTCATGGAATTGAACTATAGCTGGACAGCATAAAGGCCCCCAATATTACAGGACAGGTGGTGACAATACCTCTAAATGGTCCGGGTGAGCCCCAAAACATCATAAACATCCCCGCCCATAGCAGTATGGCTGTAGGCTAATGCTTTTATTTTTGTAACAATGAATTCCTAGGGAATATGATAACACAAGGAGGGATCAAACCCAAACTTCCTGCATAACAATGCAGAGTATTGGCTACCAGGCAAGACATCAAACATGACATGTAAGGCCTTTCAAAATAAAATCTTATTAAAAGTATAGCTAAACATTAACATTAGCCATTGTGCTAAGACAAAAGAAACAAGCTCAGAACAAGAAGTATTCTAAGGTGGCCACCCAGCCAAGTTCTGACCAGACAAATGGCTGAGTTTTTAAAGCCAATACAGAATAAGGCATGCTCATATCAATAAGACCTCCTGCTTCCAAACATTCAGCCACTGCCCTTTCAGTTGCAACTGCCATTATTTATCCATCTCAGAGTGCACTTATAAATCTTGGCTTGGTATATTTTCTTTCCAACATTTTGTCAAAATTTGATTGTAGCCATAAAACACATTAGTGCAATGGTGAAAGAAGGGAGCAATGAAGTTTGCGGTCATTGAAAACTTTAACCCACTAAGAATACTCTTGCTGACACTTTTAATAGGGCATCAACATGGAAGTTAAGAGACCTAAGTTCTAGTCTTGATTCTGCCACTGAGTCACTGTAACTTGGGCAAGTCATATAGCTTCTCTATTTCTCTGACACTTACCTCCTTGGCAAAGTTGCTTGCAATCTGCAGCTGAAAAGAGCAATATTAGTGCTAAATGTTGGAGCTGCTCACAGAAATTTGAAGTATTGATGATTTTATGATGTTGATATTTTGAATTGTGACCAAAAAAAAAGGAGTCAACACTTTCATGAAAATGTCATCCCACTTTTCAACCAGCTTTGGAGCAGTGACATTTTTCTTTTAAGCTTTTAATTCCCCCAAAAAATAGGGGGTGGAATTTTCATGCCCATTGCATCCTCTATTTTCAAACAACTCTTTTAAGTATTCATATATATTCAGTATATGAATCATATATCTTTGATTAGAGAGATTTTTCACAATATTTTCTTAGTTTCTTACATTAGCTTCAATTTTTTAATTTACATTTTAATACTTCTAGACCAATATAAGTCTTTGTCTGATTCACATTGAGAGGATCTCTGACTATCTCTAGAAGACTAATAAAAAAGAGAAACAGGAAAAGAGATGCAAGTCTATACATTAAAGATTATAGTTAAAAATAACTAGAGAGTGATAAAAATTTATAATAAAATATACACTAAATATTATTGCATACTAATAAATTGCATTACTTCCAATTTAAATAGAGACAGCAGAACAATTGGTGCATTTTTAGGACAGCCTGTTTCCAGACAGAATAATGAGGAAAAAAGAAGGCAAGCTGCATGTATTAATTGTTATTTTAATTCTGAGCATCATCATCTAGGGCTTGATCCTGAACCATTGAAGTAAATGGAATTTTTGCCAGTGACTTCAATGGGCACATTTTAGAAAAATTAAATATTAGGGGAAAAAAGTTTGCACCCAAAATCTTGTTCATAAAAATATTGTTCATGCTGAGATAAATTTTTCACAGTTTCAGATAAAAACCCAAACCAAATCAAACCAAAATACCCTGTGGGTGAAGATCACCCCTTGCAAAGAGCTTGATCCAAAGTTCATTGAAGTCAATGGAAAACTCCTATTCACTTCAATGGGCTCTGAATCAGGCCCCGAAGCTCTATTTTGAGGCTTTAAAATAGATTCAGTGGTGCATAGATCTTGTGTTGGCCCTTTTCACAGGGGTAAATTTTACCCATTAAAAAGAACCAGAAACACCCCTGAATTTGGGGGAAGTTTGGATCTCAACCAAGATCCAAACTTTCCAGCTTGGGCCTATCTTTTGTAAACATTAAAGATTTGATTCCACATCTGTACAGACATTTCCTTGAATTTCCTTTTAGAGAGAATCTAGGCTTTGCCCAGCAATACTAAGCACTTTTGCTTTTCTTTCCCCTTTTGCCTGTTTTGCTGCTGGGAGAATCTGCTGAGCTGCAGTCCTAGAGTCAAACCACATCCTGCTCTTCTCTGCCTAAAAATGCCTTGGGGCTATTTGCCTACCTTTACAACAAGCCCTGGTGCGTGTGTTAGTGAGCAGAGATTGGTACTCAAAGGCTTGACCTTTCTAGCACTGTGGTGGTGGACTAGGGACTTAGATGGCTAAGACAGCTAAGTCAAACAGCATTAGGACTAAGCAGCTGGAGGGACTGGCTTAGGAGGAAAGAGTCAAAGAACTAAATAGCTTAGCCAGAAAACGGCTGATAATGGAAGAGGAATAAGAGCCATTTAAAAGTATTTGAAGGATATGAATACCAAATAAGGAGAGGAATTATTTTGGATGTGCCAAGGGCCAAAAACCCTAGCTGGCTTCAAGACTGAGCTTGAAAAGTTTGTGAAGAGGATGGTATGATGGGACTGTCTACAATGGCATGTGGCCCATCCACGACTGCCAGTAGCAAAAATCCCTAATCCCCGGAGACAGGGACACTAGATGGGGAGGGTGTGATGTTCCCCTCTGGTGTTGTCTGGACCGGTGATCTGCTAGGTCACTCCAATCCTTGACTCTGGGAGCCAGCCTTACCCTGCTCTGCTGTGAGAACCTCCACTCCTGAGCTGTTCACGCCCAGCCTCTGGCATGTAAGCTGCTCCTTGGATTGTGCAACCGAATGACACTAGCCAATACCTCCGGTCCCAGACACAACTCTAGGAACCTCCTTCTTGCAGTGTCCAGTTATGCCCACTGGACGCTGCAAGCTTATATGAGTTTGTCAATGTAACAAAGAAATTGATATGCACCAGGCTCGTTATCCCAAGGGGAGTCTCTGTCACACTTCAAACCAAACACACTGCTTCAGGCAGAACAAACAAACAGATTTATTAACTATAAAGATAGATTTTAAGTGATTATAAGTCAAAAAATAAGTCAGATTTGGTCAAATGAAATAAAAGCAAAACGCATTCTAAGCTGATCTTAACCCTTTCAATGCCCTTACAAACTTAGAAGCTTCTCACCCCAGGCTGGCTGGTTGCTCTTCAAACCAGGCTCTCCCCTTTGATCAGCACTTCAGTAGCTTGGTGTGGTGTCTGTAGATATAGGTGGAAGAGAGAGAGAGCATGGCAAATGTCTCTCCCTTTTATCATGTCCTTTCTTTCCCCTTGGCTCCCCCCCTTCAGAGTCAGGTGAGCATTACCTCATCACAGTTCCAAACTGACCAAAGGAAGGGGGTTGACTCCCTCGAGAGTCCAACAGATTCTTTTGTTGCTGCCTAGGCCAGCATCCTTTGTTCCTGCGAGGCTGGGCTGGGTTTGTCCCATATCTGCCCTGATGAGGTGTGAACTGCCCCTCTGCTCTTGGAGAGTTTTTGCCTGGGCTTGCTTTAAGCCATGAGGATACATTTTCAGCCTCATAACTATATACATGAAATTATAACCTATAACATTACTGTAACAATTACTATAACATCATTATAACAACCATGCTCAGTGCATCATGATCCTTCCAAAGACACCCAACATGACAAACTTTGCATTGGCTACCACACAACCATTTTATAAAGATGAACATGGGGGTGTAGGGTGTTCCCCTGAGGTACAGAGCATCACAGAGGGCTCTGAGTTACTACAAAGAATTCCTTCCCAGGTGTCTGCCTGGTGGGTCTTGCCAACATGCTCAGGGTCTAACTGATCACCATATTTGGGGTTGGGAAGGAATTTTCTCCTGGGTCAGATTGGAAGAGACCCTGGGGGGGTTTCACCTTCCTCTGCAGCATGGGTCACTTGCAGATTTAAACTACTATAAATGGTGGATTCTCTGTAACTTGATGTCTTAAACTATGATTTGAGGACTTCAGTAACTCAGCCAGAGATTGGGGTCTATTACAGGAGTGGGTATGTGAGGTTCTGTGGTCTGCAATGTGCAGGAGGTCAGACTAGACGATCACGATGGTCCCTTCTGACCTTAAAGTCTGTGTCTATGAGACTAACAAGGAGTTATGGAATGAAAGTAGGCAAAGGAAAATGTAAGGTCTCCATCAAGAATATTTTCTACTACTTAGACTGGTTGGGCTGTGGACTAATTTCCCAATGGAGGTGGTGGTAGCCCCATTATTCTTGGTTCTGCCACTGGTTAGCTGTGTAAACTTGGGTAAGTCATTTCACTCCTCTGTGCCTCCATTACCTCTATTTGTTAAATGAGGGTGACAATGCCCCATAGACTTAACTGATTTATGACTGGTGCTGACTTTTTGTATAACTTCTAACCTTAACATCTTTTGATTGAAGGTAAACATTTCAAAACTACATATGTGACTTAGACTCCTAAATCACACTGAAAGTCACTAGAACGTAGGTCCCTAAGTACCTAAGTCATTTTGAAAATGGGACTTAGGACTCTAAGACATTCAAGCACTTTTGAAAATGTTACCCTAATGCAATAGAGATGGCAGGTTAGCATGAGCTCTGAATATGGAAAACATAGGTTCTTTTAAAAATGACAAAGAAAATAATGTTCTGAACACATGGCCATTTAGGTATGATCTGCAATGGAAAAATAAAAGGGGTAGCAATTTAGGGCAAGAAACTGAATTGCTAGGTCTGAATCCTGCTGTTGGTGAGATCCCACAAGAGGCTTACAACATGTGAATGGATCAGAGCTCATTGTCACCCTTCCTTGTCATCACAGATCTTACTAGGTGAAATTCACCCTGTGCACAGGGCCGGCACAATGCCTATGTATCACTTGTGTCCTCAAACTAGGGCTTAAAATGGGTCTGTGCTGACCTGGTGCACAGGAGTGAATTTCACCCTTGGTGAGACAGACCCTATTGACCCCCTTTTTGAGATCCATATTTGAATCTGAACGGATTTAGTACACCTCTACCTCCATATAACACTGTCCTCGGGAGCCAAAAAATCTTACTGCGTTATAGGTGAAACCACATTATATTGAACTTGCTTTGATCCACTGGAGTGCGCAGCCCTGCCCCCCCGGAGCACTGCTTTACCGCGTTATATCCAAATTCGTGTTATATCGGGTGGCAATATATCGAGGTAGCGGTGTACTAAGCAAGCAGTAAGGTGCAAATCGGAGCACAAATAAATATAAATATCTTAGGTATGAGCAATGGAAGCTGTTAGTGAAACTGGAAAGGAGTTGTGCATCTGTAATGATCATGCCCTTAGGCATCAAATTGTTCACCAGGCTACCATCAGATTTCCAAAACGTTCAAGGAGAAATAACTGTACTTTGATCAAGGCCTCCACTGCTCATTAACATATGGGTACATCTCTTCCCATGTGAGTCATTGTTTGTACTGTGTAAATAGTTGGTAACAGCTTCTTTCCACTTTCATTCAAACACAGAGTAGCTGCAGTAACCAGATAGAAAATTAGCAGCAGGCAAAAGCTGATTTTTACTGATGTCAAGGGAGAAATGTTAATTACCTTAAAATAGTAGAGTGGGCACTTGGTGGTACCTGCTAGTGGTTAAGATTGCAGAACAGTTTCTGCTCATAACTTCTTGAAACTTTCACCTATGGTGCTGAAATCATTCCTCTCAATCTGCCACACGAGATGCACTGTGTGAAAGACCCAAAATGAGGGACACCAAAAAAGTGATTCACACAGGAAACTTACAATGCTGTGGGATTCCTTCTTTTAGGGTGCATAACTCTTTCTGTGGCTTCATTTCCATCTTTATTTCTGATGTAAATAACTTTCAACAATAAAAATGAAGGGGCACTACATTTGTGTGGAACATAGACAATTCTGAAATTAAAATGAGGAATAAGCGATAGGCAGGATTGAAAATCTGGGGTCTCACCTTGCAAGGGACTGATCACCCACACCTCACATTGGGCTCTGGGTCTCTGCCCAAAGCAGAATTATTTTACAAAGTTTGAACAAAATCCCTTGAGCTACTTGGAGTAATGGAAGGGGGAAAAAAAATCAGAGGACTAAAAATCTAACCACATTCATTTCAATGGAGCTTCAGAAAAAAACTAAGAAGGCTGAAGCTTGAAAATTAGAATGAACTGAGTCGTCACTGAGGACTAATTTCTTTATTTGGTTTGTGGCAGAGAGGTAATTTTTTAAAAGGTATGAATGACTGAAAAATTCTTTCTGATCATGCTCAGTGGGCATCCAGATACCAAGCATCAGATATAGCTAGTTCTATAGATGATAGTAGCTAGCTAGCTAGATTGTAAGGGTGAAATCTTGACCAAACTGAAGTCAATGGGAATTTTGCCACTGATTTCAACAGAGACAGGATTTTACCCTAAGATTTTAGCAGAGGGTAATGAAACCTTGCCCTTTTATGACATCACTTCCCAGTGGTGGAGTGCACACTCTCTAAGGGGCTCTGGTACAATTGGCCTGTGGGATGCTGCATGGCTGTGTTTACATTAATGAAAATTTCCCATCAGAGCTAACTACTAGGTCAGCTGAGCCAATAGTGGCACTGTAGGAAGGCCTACAGTTTTTATCACTATATTAGTTAAACCTTTAGAGGAACCGGTTCAGTTAACATGGTGCTAAAAATGGCAGAAGCTGCTGGAGCCTTGTCTACACTTGCAGGGCCGGATTAACTCTCCTATGGGCCCGGGGCTATTAGATTTTGTGGGGCCCCTGTCTACAAGTCTTTTTCCTGGGAGGGAATTTGGTGCAGGAGGGGGCTGGGGCAGGGGAGTAGGGTGCAGAGTCTGGGAGGGAGTTTGGTGCAGGAGGGAGCACTGGGCTGGAGCAGCGGATTGGAGTGCAGGGTCTTGGAGGGAGTTTGGTGCAGGAGAGGGCTCCAGGCTGGGGCAGGGGGTTGGGGTGCAGGAGGGGGTGTGGGGTCTGGGAGGGAATTTGGGTGCAGGAGGGGGTTCTGACCTGGGGCAGGGGGTTGGGGTGTGGGAGGGGGTGCAGGCTCCGGCCGGGAGGCGCTTACCACAGGTGGCTCCCGACTGGTGGCGCAGCAGGGCTCAGGCAGGCTGCCTGCCCTGGCCCCACAGGCTGGCTGCTGGCACGTCTCTGCGCGCCCCTGGAGGGAGGGGGACAGCATGTCTCCGTGCGCTGCCTGCACCTGCAAGCACTGCCCCCGCAGCTCCCATTGACCAGTTCCCGGCCAATGGGAGCTGCGGGGATGATGCTGGGGGCAGGGGCAGCATGCAGAGCTGCTTCCTCTTCCCCCCACCCCCAGGGGCCACAGAGATGTGCCAGCAGCCAGCTGCTTCTGGGAGCAGCGTGGGGCCAGGGCAGGCAGCCTGAGTGCCCCGCAGATCGCTGCCTGGGATTTATTTTTGCGGGGCCCCCCTTGAGCCAGGGCCCTGGGCTGCAGCCCCTAAAGCCCCTGCCTTAATCCGGCCCTGTACACTTGGGCACCCGCCAGTGCTATTCCTGGCATAGCTTAACCAGTAGTAGCATCAGTGAGGTTTTTTACTAAATTCCCCTGTGAAGTCCCCACCAAGGACGGTAGCCTGCAGCATTATGGCTACATTCTGTGCAGGTACACAAGGTGATGGAAAAGCAGCTCCCTGTGTCCTCTCTCAGCTCTAGCACATCTGCACTGGGGCAGACAGGATTTGGTCCTGAGTTTGAACTGTTAAATTCACAGGTCAGGAAATGCAAAATTAGTGCCAAAAGCTACATCAGTTCAGCCATATGTGGTATTTTCTATCCTTGTTTTGTTAATTAAATATGCAGCCTGGTATAGTATTGTTTATATCCTAAAAATCTATATGATGAAACATAGAAGATGAGCATTGTGACAGAGTTCCCATTGCTTAACTGCTCCATTTTCAGACGATTTGGGATTTTAACTACAACCTGCGTGTTGCATTAATGCCATTTTTCCATTCATTAATAACCATTTTATCCATTTCCTTTCCTAACTGCTGTTGGAGATTAATTTTAATTTGTTTCTTAAATCTAAGGAACTGGGCCTGCTTCTACTAAAGTCAATGGAGATTTTGTCACTTGCTTCATTGATAGCAGGATCCATCCCATAATAATGAAATACTTCTTCATCCACTGAAAGAGTTACAAACATAAACCCGAGTTCAGCAAGCTGTTCCACTCAGGCAGATTACTTGCACTTGGGCAGAGCCCCATTTACTCCTATGAGGTTCCATGCATCCACCTGCATAGAGCAACTTATGGGATTGAGCCATAGCTGTAACCACTGGAGGGAAAAGGGAACACATTCCCCCAATGTATTATCCTGTTCACATCACTTTCAATGTGGCTGTAGCACTGAAGCGACCTGGTCTCTCTAACCTTTTGTCTATACATCCTATTAGTAGGACAAAAACAGTCTCCCCCCCCTCTCGTTTTCTCTCTCTCATTTAATTTGCTAAGCATGATGATCCCTATGACATTGGTAGGATTTATATTGGCAGATTTAGCAGACACTTCATATTTACTTAGACTGGAGGATAGAGAGAAATCCCAAATTCAGAGATTCTATCAATAAGCTATTTGTTATCTAAATAAATATTTGTGACTAGTGGATCTGACATAGATAAGGCATGTTTATTATTATAGTTACGCTTATTGGGCATGATTTACTTTGGTCTATATTGTTTCAGACTGTTTTCATTTTTCTATAGTTAATTTGTGCTGTTTTATTGTTTGTATATATTTTGTCACGGTTCGTTGTGTTTTGCCTCTTTTTGTGTGTGTGCTGAGCTCTGTAAAAATGCAGCACACAGAAAATTTACAAAACAAAGAGAATGTTTCCAGTCATTTCAAAATCCAAGCCATCCTCCAGTCATTTGTGTATGAAATGGAGTACAAAGCAGTGCAGACAGGGAGTTTTTAAATAAATCATAACTACTGACACATACAAATGCCACGGTTGCAATAGATGCCTGATCCAAAGCCTATTGAATGGGCATTGGGACCAGGCCCCACCACAGGTTCACAACTGGTTACCTATGCAGTTGAATCTCTGAACAGATGATTTTCATTCTCCTGCCCCAAGACTTGCCCAGTTGGTATTAGCCTCTCACTTAGGTGTGCAGTGCTGTCTTTGTTCTTCAGTGCCATGGGCTGAAAATGTTTAATGTGTACAGATGTGAATTTGCGTGCACAATTCCCCATGTCACATGGGCAAGATGGCCTATATGTTTGGAAATATTTTGCCTGCAGAGCTTTCCCTATGGTTCCGGAAGAAGATCTTAGAGTTGAAACATGGGCCAAATTCTGCTCTCCTTACTCATGCAAGTCTTCTCATTGATTTAAGTGGGATAATTTGTATGAGTCAAGTGACAGAATTTGGACAATGACTAACTTTGAGAGCTTGAGCCTGGAAGATGCTGAAGTACCTCCTACAATGTGCCTAGTCCTCTCAGTTGCTTGGAAGCACTCAACACTCTGCAAGATTGGGACCTTCACATTCCATTTTTAGTAGGCTAATTTAAAAGAACTTTTTGTTGTATTATTTGTAATTCATTACCACTGCAATAGTCCTCCGTGGTCCCTGTTTGGCTCAAATACCCTCTTGCACCTTGCCATGAAAACCATATTGTGTTTTTCTTTTCTTGCCTTCCTGCTTCCTTTTTGGTTTAGTTGTGTGCATATCGCCTTTCAAATACGCAGGAAGCATCAGAGATAGCACTGGAAGAGGCTCAGAAGATGTGGACACTCATATAGCAGTGGTTGCTATTACTCAGTGGCTCAACTATAGGTCCTGGCCCTGCAACTGGACTTTTTTGGGTGGACCTTCTGTCCTGAGCAGAGCCCCACTGAAATCAATCATTAGAAACTAGAGCCTACTGTAAGCTGCAGCCTGCCACTGTCTGATCTGGCCCTGAAGTCTAGAGCCCTGCCTTCCCAAAATGAAGGATAATGCTTTGGTCTCTGCAGCTATACCCCACATCCACAATGACAGCAGCTCCACACATCGGGGTCTGCACAGATAGAGGGCCCTATCTGGTGCCAGGCTCTGGTCCACAGTTACTTCTTGAATCAACTTGTGTGTGTATTACTCAAGAGAAAGTCAAGAACCACTTTTTTGCTTCACACTGTTGTTTTTGCTTCACAGTCAGTTGAATGAAACTTTCTATACAAGAGAATAAGGAATAAAGAATGAAAAATAAAGAATAGTGAGCCTTGTTCTCACACAAATATAGATATTCATATGAAAGCAAACATTAATCTGAGCAACAACCTGATCTGATGAATGCTCATAAATGGTGAACAATGAGGGGTATGAATATGACTGAGCACCACAGCTGTTCAAAATTAGAATGAATGTTCACAAACTGCCTGTTTGCAGAGTGGCCAGCTCTAATAATGACTGAGCCTTGGATTCTAAATCTTGAAAGTTGCCTCAACAAAAGAGAAGAGTCACAAAAATTATTTTGAGAGCGGGAAAATGGCCTTACAGTGAGAGACTTAAAGAGCTCAACCTGTTTAGTTTATCAAAAAGAAGATCAAGAGGTGGCTTGATCCTGGTGTTAACTACTTTCCTGGGGAGAAAATACTAGGTATTAATGGGCTCTTTAACCTAGCCTAGAAAGGCATAACAAGGACCAATGGCTGGAAGCCAGACAAATTCCAGCTGGAAAGAAGGCAATTTTTTTTTTTTTTTTTTAAACAATGAGGGTGATTAACCACTGGAACAAATCAAGACTGGGCACCTTTCTGGAAGAT
The DNA here is from genome assembly GCF_002925995.2 of Terrapene triunguis. Lineage (NCBI taxonomy): Eukaryota > Metazoa > Chordata > Testudines > Emydidae > Terrapene > Terrapene triunguis. The sequence continues at coordinate 18,164,161 of NW_020664598.1, forward strand.
ATGCTTTAGTCAAACACAAGTTATTGGATTCAATACAGGGGTAACTGGGTGAAATTTAATGGCCAGTGATGTACAGGAAGCCAGACTAGATGATCTAGTGGCCCCTTCTGACCTTAACCACCAGGAAAAGTCAGTATCTGCTTATGCCATTTTAAAGATGCGTAAACTGAAGCAGAGAATAAGGGTATGTCTACAGTGCAATAAAATACCTGGGACACCAGAGCATGGGTCAAATGAATTGGGCTCGCAGGGTTTGGGCTGCGGGGCTAAAAATAGCAGTGCAGATGTTCGGGCTGAGGCTGGAATCTGGGCTCTGAAACCCCAGGAGGAGGGAGGGTCTCAGAGCCCAGGCTCCAGCCTGTGCCCAAACATCTACACTGCTATTTTTAGCCCTGCAGCCCAAGCTCTGAGACTTGGTGCCTGTTGTGGGGCACCAGGCTGAAAGGGGAGAGAAGGGGGAACTCGCCCTTGTTCACAGGGCCATGAGGCCTAGCGGCCAGAGTCAGTAAAGCTGAGCCGTGCCACCAGTGTCTACTGTCTCAGGTAAAAAGCAACAGAGAGTCCTGTGGCACCTTTAAGACTAACAGATGTATTGGAGCATAAGCTTTTGTGGGTGAATACCCACTGCGTCAGACTTCAGGACCAGACTCCAAAGAGAAACTGCTGAGTTTCAGTTCATTTGCAAATTTGACACCATCAGCTCAGGATTAAACAAAGACTGTAAATGGCTAGCCAACTACAGAAGCAGTTTCTCCTCCCTTGGTGTTCACACCTCAACTACTAGCAGAGGACCTCACCCTCCCTGATTGAACTAACCTCGTTATCTCCAGACTGATTCTTGCCTGCATATTTATACCTGCCTCTGGAAATTTCCATTACATGCATCTGACGAAGTGGGTATTCACCCACGAAAGCTTATGCTCCAATACATCTGTTAGTCTTAAAGGTGACACAGGACCCTTTGTTGCTTTTTACAGATCCAGACTAACACGGCTACCCCTCTGATACTTGTCTCAGGTAGTAGCACCCAATATTAGGCCATGGCACCTAGGCCCTTGGGCAACCACTGCTCCCCTAGTGGATGTGGGAAGGGATAGGGGAACCCAGGCCCACCCTACACCACCAGGTCCCAACCCACGGCCCTGTAGAACAAGTGGTCCCAATTTCAGGTTCTGATTCCTATTTCATTAAATATGTTCCCTGGGCCGCTTCCTACCCGGGATTCCAGCTCTGGTGGTTACTCTCAGGGCATCGGCCGCTTGCCTCCCTCTGTCTCCGTGGTTGCCTGGGGTCCCATAGTAGATTTGATGGGTTCGGCTTCCTCTGTTTGGAGCACTGGCAGCTTCCTAGCAGGAGCTTGTAGCCCGCAACCACTCTCCTCCTCAGTCAACCCAGCCTGAGCTAAGCTGCTTCCTTTTATACACTGTCTCCAGCTGGAGCATGCCCAGCAGGAGAAAGAGGCATGGCCTCTTGGGCCCACAGGGAGTGGCTAACTGTTGCTGGGTCGATACACCCCGTCACAGTGCTGCAGTTTTTTTTTTATTGCAGTGTGGACATATCACATGTGATTTGTCCAAGGTCACACAGCAAATCATTGTGGGTCTAGATCCAAAACCTACTGAAGTCAGTGGAAAGACTCCCATTGACTCCAGTGGGTTTTAAATCAGATGCTAATAGCGCCAGGAACCATCCCCAGGTGTCCTGGTTCCCATTCCCCTACTTTAACCATTCAGCAGTATACTCAGGAATTTTACCTACAGTCATTAAAAGGAAATCTGCAGTGAGGTGGACTCATGCCTGACAGGACTGTTTAATTGTTAATTCATACTGATATCCCAAAATCAAAAGCAAGGGTAAATGATTTTGTTTTATAAATCAAACATAAGGATCTGAGATGTGTTAAGTACACATATTTTATTTTTTTATAATACTTTTTTTTGTTCAGTCAGCCAAGCTGATATATAAATATTTTAAAACATCTACTCATCAGGAAAAGTACAAATTCCATATTGTATAATTAGATGAGATGTGTACTTTTCACTTTAAAAAAATTCTTGACTGTATTTGATCTCTCCTATTGAAACCTTGCAATATTTACAGCAAATTAAAAGGCAGCAAGGTCCCTCTTTAGAATGTACTTTTCCTTTTAATGTCACAAAATGTTACCTTGTCTCCTGCCTCTTTCACTGGAATAAAGCTGTGCTCACTTAATCAATTAATTCCACATAGCAAAAGCCACTCAGAGACATTTTCTTCAGAGGAGCTAGTCAGCCTCTTTGTTTGGAGATGACAGTTGTGCAGATTTTTGTGACAACAGTGGTAAAAATAAAAGAGCAGACCCTGGGTCTAATCCTTCAAATCTTATTCAGCCAAGTAGCCCCAATGAATTCAATGATGATATTCAGATGAGTAAGGGTTGTGGGATCCCACTCTATATGAACATGATGCATGAAAATAAAAATATATGAGGAACCAACGGGGTTTGTATCAGGCCCTAAGTGAACAATTCTGAGTGAAAGAATACTTCATTAGATGTATACTCTATGAATTATGCATGAGTACATTGTGATTTTCTGGAATATCTATTTGATATTTGAGTAGCTATTTGAAATTATTCATCTAATTCCTGCAAATAATTTTTGGTTTATAAGCTGTTTGCAAGCAATGTATTGTGAGTAGCTGTTAAAGCAGCTGCTAACTTGCAATGGGGGATAACTCAGCCCCTGGCTGCCCCCAAAGAGTATGGATGGGAGATGGAAATGTTGCATAATGCCCCCTGCCAAACAGCATTCTGGTGCACCTGAGGAGCCAGCCATTTGTGTCTATTTACATAATTAGTGCTATCATCCCTTATACATCCATCCTGTGCACTGAATGAAGTAGGGTCCTGTGGGGGGAAAAATAGTATGTGATCATGTAGTTAAAGACCCCTCCATAGGCACAAGGAGGAGGCTGAATTAAGGTTGCACAGACAACTGCAAAGCTAGCATTTCCTAACTTTCAGGTTATGGACTTTGGAATCAAAATAACATTCTTTTAATGTAGAGTTTTTGTATGTTATTTCCTAAGATGTATTTTTGTGTGGTTTCGTTTTGTTTAGGAAAAAGGTAAAAACAAATCCCATTTTGTCCAACTGTAACAACTTCCCCATTATGCATCATCAGCCACGTTTGAACTGCAGCACAGACTGCTACCACCTGAGCTACCATAACTGGCAGCAGGAAAAAAGCTGTTATCCTGTGGGGGGGAAATGGGCCACTGGATCAGGGGTGGTTGAGGGGATCCTAGCCTGGCTTTCTCTCACCCTTCTCCTCAGGAGTTGGGGAGCTCCTGTCCTATGTGGCACTCCCAGAAGGGAAGATGGGTTGCTAGGACTGTATGCTGGGCCTGGGGAGTGACCAGGGGGAATGTAACCCTGGTTCTCTCTATATATATGTATACACACATACCTGCTATAGCTGCAAGGACACCTTGGAGGTTCTGGAGCAGCTGTGGTGATTCAGGTGCCCTCTAACATTTCAGCAACATATTGTAGCTCTTTAGAAGTTTCTAATCATCTGTCAGAAAAACCATTTTTGGTCAGTTGGTATTTCCTTGAAAACTGCACACCAGAGCTAGCGTTAGTACTTTTAGGTGGACTTGCAAAATGATTGTTTTACAACCCACCCTTACTCACCCACCCAAGTAGTAAAGGGGCCACTAAGACCACACCACTATGCATGGAACTGGACTGAGAATTTAAAATAGCCTGGCTTTTTTTCCATTGGAGGAATGAACCTCAACCAATCTCTCTCTCTTACTAGGGAAAAGCCCCCCCCCCCCCCCCCCACCCTATTTCTGCCAGTCTACAATTATATTTATAATATATATAATATTTCTGCCAGTCTACAATTTTCATTGGTCCCTCTGGACTACATTCCCCAGAATGCCCTTGTTCAGGACTGAACCGGAACAGAGGTGGTACTGGATCAGTAAACTTCCTTAAAGGGCCCAGGACATCTTGTACAGTTAGCAATACGGCTCTTTGACACCCCCTGCCAAACTTAACTAGCTTTTACAATTCCACCTTTCCCTACTTATCAGCTTGTGTCTTGTATCACATTTCCCCACACCCAAACCCCCTGCTTTGCCAAGGATGCTAGCCCCAATGCACCATGGGCCTGTTTCTCCCACAACCCTCTTTGTACATTGTTCTGCACAAGGAGGATTTATGAATTTGAGGGCTGTATGGCACAAACTAGCATGTCCTATTTAATTGTCACCACCCCCTTGCAAGGGAGGTAGCTATTATTTCCAGTTTACAGATGTGGAAACTAATGTGTAGAGAAGGTAAGGTCAATATTGCCAAATGTGACTGACTTCAGTGGTCATTAAATCAGGCCATTAGTCCACTAGCCAATGTTGTCTCTCAAGTTATTGAACTGCCCCACCTTGTGGCAAGAGATCTTCTTGGTTTGGCTCAACTATCACAGGTATTTGGATGGTAGGGGGCTTGTGGTATCCCTACTGCCATTCGTGGTAGGCTGGGTGGCCTTGTTCTTAACTGCTATGAACTAATCTGGGGTCTTCCCAAAAATAAAGGAGCCTATGGTTGTGGATTTTTGGACTCCAAAAGCCATCCCTAATTGGCTGTGAGAGGACTGACTTAAAGGAATCAGCGATAAGTTCCTTTCCAAGTGATCTGTTTGCATCAGTTTACATTTTCAAGGCTATCTGCACAAGGCTCATCCTTGATCATAATTGAAACTGAGATTTTTCTTTACATCTCTAGGTTCCCCAATAAAGGAAGCCATGGACATGGCCTGCAAAGCTAGCTGGATGCAGTTCAACTCTGAAATGTGACTATAAAATGGTTCTTTTTAATTCTACAGGTCTGCACCCTGTGTTTGTTTACTCATATCTACTGATGTGAGTGAGTGAAATAAGATTTTACTGCTTTTTACTCCTGCTAGCTTTGCAGAGCCAAAATAGTGATGGGAGAGGGAACTGAATTCTTTTCCTTCTTGTGTATCAAGAGAATTGTTTATGGGGTCACACAGGTGTCACTGGGGATAGAATTTGGCCAGCACATCCTTTATTACTGGTTATGATGATAATGCATAAGAATGAAAGAGCCCAGCTTGTCTCTCAGATCCCAGGTGGAGTTTGTAGGCTATAATCAGACCAAAAAAAATTCTTGTTATTTCTTGTTATTCTTGTTATTTCTTGTGAAATGAACACATTTGATATTGAAATTGATAGCCAGTAAGCAGGGAGCCCCCATGACATTATTTTTACAGAACTTCTTTCCCCAGAGTAGAACTGAACTTTCTGTCCCATTTTATTCTGAAATAGAAAAGGGAGAGGAAATATTCAGGGGAACCACCGACTCCTAAGGAAGAATTCCTTCTACCGTCTACTCTCCTTGATCATTCCTCTCCCAGGTGCATGTTGAGTCCTGCCTCCTGCATGTTAACAGGGGAAGTAAAAAGCCAGAGTGTTATCAGCAGGACCAGACAAACCCTGCCAAAATTATTCTAATCACTTTTTAGAAAGAAAAAAGAAACAACAACAACAACCTTGTGTCATTATGGAAGAAAGCATCATCATCTAGAAATGCCACTCAAGGAGGGTGGGAGAAACTGTGATGAGGACACCCAGAGAGCAGGCCCTGAACCCAGGGGCTGGGGTTTTTGGGTGCTGTGGGGGTCTGTGATGTAACTTCTGGCTGCTGCCAGCCTCCCCCTTGGTTTCGGCCACGACTTTATCACATGGAGCTGGAAGTGGTCTGAGTTGCAAAATAACTTTCTCTGATGCCATTAAATGGCAGGCTGGAGCACCTCGGAGAACAACCCGCTGGGCAGCTAGCTCAGCGAGGGGCGGGAAAGGGGAGCCATAGGGGAGGGGAACTTTCCCTCCCCGCCCTTCTCCAGCCCACACCCCTCTTCTCCCTTCCTAGTCACTCCCTTCCCGTCCCACCTGCCTCTCTCCAGCCCCTTCCCCAGCTCTCCCTTCGCTTTGTTCCCTGCCTACCCCCGCCCCCTCCCTCCCGGCTACCTGCGCGGCGCTCGCAGGGGGCTGTCCCTCCAGTAGCAGGGGGTGGGCCCTCCCGAGGAGACCTGCCCCCCCCCCCTCGCCTCTCTCAGCCCGTGCCTGACGCGAGGGGGCAGAGGCTGGCGCCAGCCGGCCTTGCTGGGAGCCTGGTGTGTGTGTGCGCGCGGCGGGCGGAGGGGCCCGGGCCCGGGGCATGGAGAGCCTGCTGGAGAACCCGGTGCGCGCCGTGCTCTACCTGAAGGAGCTCACCGCCATCGTGCAGAACCAGCAGAGCCTCATCCACACCCAGCGCCAGCGCATCGACGAGCTGGAGCGGCGCCTGGACGAGCTCAGCACCGAGAACCGCAGCCTCCGCCAGCAGCACCCGGCTCCCGCCGCCGAGCCCCAGCCGCGCCCGCCGGCTCCCCCTGCGGCCGCCCCGCAGCCCGAGCCGGAGCCGCTTCAGCACCCCCAACAGCTCCCGGCGCCGCAGCCGCTCCAGAGCAGGCAGGCTCAGCCGGGCCCCAGCGGCGGCGGCGGCGGCAGCAGCCGGGCTCCCGCTCACCAGCACCCCCCGCTCCAGCCCCATCAGCACCACCCGGAGAAAGACAGCAGGGAGAGGGGCTGCTGCACCACCCTCCTCCAGCACAAACCCGCCCCGGCCATCGGCAAAGGCGCCCTGAGCAGGAGACCAGAGTAAGTGTGTGTGTGTGTGGGGGGGGCGACACAAATGGCTCTTTCCAGGCCGAGCGCCAAGAGGTAACTGGGATCTAACGCCCCGGCTCCCTGCCACGGAGAATGCGGGGGTGGGTGGGGAATCCCTCCCTAGCTGTGCTCTCCAGCTGGAGCGTGCGGGGCGCAAAGAGCCGCGCGGCTGCCGCTTCCAAGGGGCATCAGCCGCCTTCCTCCCGCTTGGTTCGTTGGGGGTGTGTGTGTGTGTCTGTGTCTGTCTGCTGTCCCTGGTAGAATCCTGCCCGCTCGGGGCACACACGCCAGCCCCGTGCTCGGGCTTGTCTCTGTCATAAATAAACAAGTCTCGGATCAAAGCTGATCTCAGTGTAGGCAAGGCAGGGAAGGAGGCTTTGCAAAGGACAGCGGCGGCCGTGTGGCAGGATCTGTTTTCATCAGGGTTGTGCGGCTGGTCGCTGGAAAAAAATCATCCCTGTCTGACCGAGAGGGGATTTTCTCACCTGTGGGGGTGCCTTAGTATATTACATATCAGGACTAGGTATATACATAAACATAGATGTTATACAGTTATGATATTTAGGGTGCCCATCTCAGTTTTCTGGGGTTATAGCTTTCTTTTCAAAGAGGTGTCTGACACCTGTCCAGCTTTTTAAAGGGAGAAAGTATTTTTTGCTGGCCTTTGTTCTCTAACAGATAGCATGAATACTAATACCGAATGCTAATAATGATATGTGTGTGTACGGATAGTATACAAGGACTAGCAGTCCAAAACAGAAATAGAATAATACTGGAGAGTTACATTTTCCTGCTTTATGCATCCAGTAAGTCCCATCAGCTCACCAGCTTGCAATTACAACTGAGCTAGATATCTGATCTGCCTTTACTTAGGTGGTTTGGAAACAGCAGGGTATTTTTTGGTCAAAAGTCAGGGTAAGTAAAGTTAGGAACAGATGAAGGAACATGTAGATTGCTTAAATGACTATGGCATATAACCAGCTCACATTGATGGTAAAACCAGAACTATTTCTCATCTAGAGTAAAAGTGTATGCCTTTCTTCCTGATGTTGTTGAAGCTAATAAGATCCTCCTCAGCGCAGTTCTCAGTCCAGATCATGGTTTGTTTGTTTGTTTGTTTTTTTGCTCTTTCCAGAAAAGGAACCCTTCCTTGCTGTGTTTGTTTTGAATACTGAAGGGCAGTTAGAAACATCAGTGATTTACACCTGCTGAGGGTCTGGCCCATGACTAAGCAAGAAGCAATGCAGAAATGATAATTAAAGTAATTTATACCTCACCTTATATGTACAATGTACTTTCCACACCAAAAGCCCCTAAAAGCTTATAATTTTCAGGCTCAATCCTGCAAACCCTACTTACTGAGATCTGTGGCAATACTCATGGTAGTAAGCGCTATGCTAGATAGTAAGGAGCGGGCCCTTATTCACTATGCATTGTAAGAAGCTTTAAAAACACATAGGAACTGATTCTGTTCTCTTGTATACTACTGTAAATTCAGAATAAATTCAGTGGCGTTACACCACTGTGAAACCCATGTAAGTGAGTGCAGAATCAAGCTCATTGTTTTTACACAGTGAATCCCTGCAGTGAAGCCAATATTAGATACATAACATTGGCAAGGTTTTCCTTTCATCTGAATATAGTTTCTCACATACGTCATTAGACAGATTGAAGAGTCAGTTGCAATGCACAAGTCTGAATAGCTCCTTTATAAGCCTTTCATTTTTGCAGTGGGGTTTGCTTGGGGAAAAAAAATCCCATGAATTTCTTACTATTTCATATCAAAATGCACAAACAGAGGAGCATTAAGGACACTGCTGATCTCTGATACATACACAGTGATTTGTGGAAAATCAGGACTGCTGCCAGGGATAACATAGCAATCCCTGAAGCTCTCTTCACTCAGGAGGATTAAAATAGCCTGCTTCTATTTCCTCCTATAGCTTAGGCAAACCAAAATCTTTGTATAAAAAGAAATTTATGAGATTGAAAAAGGTTTAAACTCCTCACTTTAGCAGGTTCATTGTCTTTTATTGATTAGGTACACTGGGTTTCATCCTCTCTCATCTGCAAATGCTAGAGGGAAATCAAAGAGACAACAAAATCTAATCTAAAGGCATCTTGAATGTGGAGGATCTTTCACCTCCTTTTGACAGTGTGCCTAGTATTGACTAAGATCCGAACGGCCAACTTCAGGGTTGCATTTGGGCTTTTATGCAACAATAGCGGAAATTTGATACAGAAGACATGGTGTGTGGAGAGGACCTTAGATAGTGAAGATTTTTCACCTCCTTCCTTCCCCCATGCCCCCAGTCATGATATTGCCAAATTATAAATGCTAAAATCCAATGTTCTCTTACATTTCATTTCCTCTCCCTCCCCCCTGTCTTTCTGACCAGGACTGTAAGAACTGAATAATAATCAGGAGAGAAAATGGCCACTCTAAATGGAACAGAAATGAGATCTTGTAGGAATATGATGGATGGAAGCAGGGCTTAAAGTGATTTAAAAGAAGTACCAGGTCTATTATTGCCTAGCAATGGAACTTCATCAGTTTGTCACAAAACTGAAGGGCCCAGACAGCTTGTTTAAATACATTTGTAATGCTCCCTCCCACCTCAGGCACAACCCAGAGGTCTCTCTTATTTTGGGCCAGGGTTGAGATCCCGCATGAGCCAGCTCACCATAATCCTTGGGTAGAAGTGAACAGCTAAGCTTTTAGACAAGTGACTATCCATCTTGACCTCAAGAGGCCTGCAGAAAAACACAGGCCCTTTGTTTTTAATAAAGTTTGGGGTCATTCATTTTATTATTTTTCTTCTCAGCAGTAAAAAAAAAAAAAATCTACATTTTAAATAAAAAAATCTGTGCGTTCCAAACTTTTCTCTGGAAAGGGGGGAATTCATCAGGTATGCAGAGGATAGTTAATTGCTGCTGCGTGGCAGTGAGGACAGCAATGCAGAGCTCACCTATGAAACGAGAGGTAGGAGAAAAGATTTACATAGCTATTTCTCAGCAGGAATTAGTCTGATTATTATTCTGTGGCATATATCTCTTTCTACCTAGGAATCTATTGCATAAGTGCCCCATTACTGCTTTAAAAACAAAAAATAAGGTCAGTCATTCTGGAATGTGTTGCCGCAGAAATACAGGTTCCCAAATTAGCATGCCTCAGATCACCCTTATTAGGTAACCTCTTGTCGTAAGAGGCCATTCTAAAGTATCCCCAAATGTACGGGGTATAATTCTCCCTCCTTATCTTTATCAGAAGAACTCCCTTGAGATGCTTCATTGTATGTACCAGAGAATTCCAGCAGAGATTAATTTGGCCTCTTGAGTCTAAATGGGTCAAATCCTGCAGTCCTTACACAAATGAAATTCCCTCAGTGAGAGCTGTGCCTGAGTAAGGACTGCAGAATTTGCTCTTACGTGCATAGGTGGCAAAGTCCTTTGTTGTATAAAGAATAATAATAAATTGTGATTCAAATACTTTGAACATCTATAGAATCTTCCATCCAAAGATCTCACTGAAGTTTACATACATTAATTTGAGGCAGAGATTATTATCCCTGTTTTACATATGGCGAAGCAAAGACACAGAAACTTTAAGTGACTTACCCAGCATCACACTCGATGCCTGTGACACAGCCCAGAACAGAACCTGGTTCAGTTGAATCTCAGCTCTGTATATGGACCACAAGACCATCTCTCCTGCAAGAAGGATCTTGTGGTATAAGTTTTACAAAACCACATTTTCCAAGGGTTTATAAACTATTTGGATTTGCACTGGGCTGAAACCAGCTTTATTTTATTTTTTGTTGGTATGTAGCAGATGGGTAGTTTTATCTTACCCTGTAATAGAGAAGGCATGGTTTGAGAGAGCTAGATGTTACATCCACTTAGTCTTTGCTATGGACTGAGGCCATTTGCTACATTTTTTGTTTAATTTAAAAAGCCTAATTATGTAACTTTAAAATGAAGCTACTGCATATGCAGAGGTGCTGCTTTCCATAATTTTTCTTTTAAACTATGCATTAATGTTCTGTTCTATGGATTATCTCCAGGGTAAAGGCATTAGACAAAATCCCATTGATTTCAATTAATTACTGTAAATATTGTGGGTTTACTATTACTATTAACATATTTTACCATATTTGCGCATTGCACCAGTAAAAATAATAAAAATACTGCAGTAATCCTGCATTCCTTGCACACCACAAATCCCCACACATTTCATTTTGGGTACAGAAGAAATGCACTAACTGTCTCAGAGATTGACCACATTGGCGTTTGAGCCACTACTTTAGTTGCACTGGTATTGCCCCAGCGCAAACCCTATTGTAGATGTGTAAGAAGTGACTTGCAGCAATGTGGCTTACCCTAGTTTCAGATGGTAGAGATTTGCATCAGCACAGCTACATTGATGGCTAAAGCCCCGATGTAGACAAGCTCACAGACATTTTAAGAACAACATTTAATTTGACTAAATAGCTCAAGAGGGAGGAAAATGAAAATAAACGATTTGAGGCTATCTATATCCCATTTTAAGGTATATCCATAATGGTTCCAAAACTCCACAGTATGAAATGAATTGAATGATTATGTAAAATCTGCATCAGTGCCTGGTAATGACACCCATTGTAAAATTCCAGACAAAGGGATAGGAGTTAATGGCTGTTAACAATTCCATGCGAAATACCAGCTAGAGGGACAAAGAGTCCATGTCCAGAAACAATACCATATGAAATCCTAGCTGCAAGAATAGAGTTTGAATGCTTAGCAATGATGCCATGAGCAATCCGAGTCACAGAGACAGCACCTGCATTTGTAGAATTGATACCATACAAAATCCATGCCAGAGCAACAGAGTGCCATTCCCTGGAAAGAAATCCCAGAGGCAGGGTTGGGCTGGCATTAGTGCTTTAGTAATGCTAGCACATGAAAGTATCTGTGCCTAGTAATGAAATCATGGGAAGTGCCAACCAGGGACCCAGGGGATATGTTTACACTGCAATTAAATACTTGTGGTTGGCCCATGCCAGCTGACACGGGCTTGCGGGGCTTGGGCTAAGGGGTTATTTAACTGCAGTGTCAACATCAGGGCTCAGGCAGCAGCCTGAGTTCTGGGACCCTCCCACTTTGCAGGGTCCTAGAGCCTGCTGCCCAGCCTGAGCCTGAATGACTACACAACAATTAAACAGCCCCTAGCCCAAGCCCTGTGAGCCAGAGTCAGTTGGCATGGGCCAGCCGCAGGTTTTTAATTGCATTGTAGACATACCCAGGGAAGTAACTGCAAGTAATGACTCTATATGAAATCCTGGCCAGGGGGACAGGCAATCAGTGCCTAGAAATGATGTCAAAGGAAATCCCAATAAGAAGGACAACGTGTCAATGCCTGTGGCAATGATGTACTGACCTATGGACAGGAGAGGCCATGGCCTAAGGTACAGTACACACCAGGCAACATCCAGTGGTCAAATGAAGAGGGGCAAGGGATGCAAACATGCTTCTTCTATTTTGGTTTGGATTTCACTCAGCTACATGTTTTGTTACAGCCAGTTGGACGCTCTCTGATCACTTAGATTGTGTGCTTAGTGCATTCTTGCATATAATTGAACTTTTTGTTGGTTTGGCTCGTTTGGTATCACTTTCCCATGCAGATGCAGGGTTAGGACACAATTTTACTTCCCATCTTTAGGAGGAGTGGGCTCATGGGGCAACATTTTTACTGCAATCCAACCACAACCAAAAGGGTTAATCCATTATTGCTTGGGAATGGTGTAAAATAAAATCTTGTCCAAAGTGAAAGGGTGAGCATGTCTGTTCAATAAACCATTGGGAATTTCTGCTAGAAGGACAGGGTCTCAATGGCCAGTAATGAGGCCACACAAAATACCAACCAGAAGATCATGATATCAATTCCTGCTAATGGTGAGGCAGGAAATACTGGCCAGAAGCTAGCAGAACCATGGGTAATCTTGGCCAGAGCCACATTGCATCAATGACTGTTAATGGTACTGTGTACATTTTAGCAAGAAACAATACATCAATGCCAGGTAATGATACCATTTGGGGACCCACTCCATTCATATAACCCTCTTTGCTGTGCCTGTGGATTGCAGCAAATGTGGTATGGAAGGTCACTCGCTGTGCTGAGATTCCCACTATATTCAGTGGCACAACTGACTGATATTCCAGTGTCCTGGTTTTTGTGGGTTAAAATTAGTCTTCATTAGTGTGTTCTCTCTCTCTCTCTCGCTCACACACACACACACACTTTATAAATAGTTTAATTTGTATAACGTTAATCCTTGTTTTTATAACCTAGAGATACAGTCTGTGGATGCATGTGAGATGGTATTTACATTATGCAAAGATTATACATGTTTTTACGTGCACTGTATGCAAAGTTATCTGAGGTATGGCTCAGAGTTAGTCAGAGCCCAGAAATGTACTCCTAGACCTAGCAGCATGCCAGGTCATGAGACTATCATCTATGCAGGGTTGCTCTTTTATTAATTTCAGTTTCTCACTAGTGGTTCAAAAATACATGCCCGTACACATGCACACACATACCAGGTTGCAATGACACTTTGCCTATCCAGATCCTGCTCTGTTGATTGTTTTTGCCTGCCATGAAATCCTAGTGCAAGAGAGAGTCTGACAAGAGCTCTGCTGTCTATCTTAATCTTTCTGCTTCTTGTTTGGTTTGCTTCCCGTTTTTTTTTTTTTATTTGTCTCTCTGTTTTGCCTGTTATTTTCTTTGCATCTCCCTAGCCATGTTGCTCTTTCTCTCTTTGTTTCTGAGTTCAGCTATGGTTTATTTCTCTCTCTTTTTCTGTGGTAAGAAACCTTCTGTGATTTCCCCCTTAGGAAAAACACTATAGAAAGCCAGAAATGTATTCTGTGCAACAGATAGAAAAATATTTCATTTGTTATAAAATTACCAGTAGCCTGTGATCCACGGCCATAGAATACGAAAAATAAATAAGCAAAAGGGGAAGGAATCATTTATGAGGTCAGATTAAAATGAGCTTGCACTGTAGCTTATTTCCTCCAATTTCTTTCCTGTAAACTCTGGAAAATATGTATTTTCCCCCCCAAAAGATCCTTATCCTAACACAAACTAAGTTAATAGCATTCTAGCATTCCCTCTAGCTGTGGTTGTTGTGTTCAGTGAAACCTTGGATTAGGATAGGATAGGAAGATGTGAATCTTGGCTATTGGCTTTATTCTGCAGTGTGGCTCAGTTTGGGAGGCAATATCCAGTAGGGCAGTGTTTCTCAAACTGGGGGTCCTGACTCAAAAGGGGGTCACAGGACTATTGTGTGTGTGTGGGGGGGGGGTCACAGTATTGCCATCCTTACTTCTGCACTGCCTTCAGAGCTGGGCACCTTGCCAGTAGCCGCTGCTCTCTAGCCACCCAACTTTGAAGGCAGCACCAGCAGCAGCACAGAAGTATGGGTGGCATGGTATGGGGGTGGGGGTCATCACAGCCTGAAATATTTTCAAAGGGGGTCCCAGCAAAAACAGTTTGAGAACTCCTGAGCTAGGGACTAGACTTGGAATCAAGAGATGTAGCTTCATTCCCAGTTCTGCCAATGACCTACTTTGGACAAATCACTTCACCTATTTATGGGTATAATTATACTTATTTTCCGCTGTAAAGCACTTGGAGACATAGAGATGAAAAACACTAGGTAAGAGCTAAGTATTCTTAAAAGCTCCAGTAAAGGAAGCAGCATAAATTTATTGTCATTAATTAGTAAGGGGATTGTGTGTGTGTGTGTGTGTGTGTGTGTGTGTGTGTGTGTGAGAGAGTGGGCATGCATACATGTGTGCATGAGAATGTGTTTGAATGTAAATTAGTGTTTATTTATGACCGAGATCAAAGTGACAGTCTTTAGTTTCTATTTTTATACACAGAAAAGCAGACCCACAGCTGGTATAAAAAACAGCACAGCTGCATTGACTTGAATGGAACTATGGCAATTTACACCACCTGAGGATCTGCCCCAGATGGTGTGTGCATGTGTGTGTGTTCACATACACAAACATACACACATGCTGGTTTCAATGACATTTTCTCTTGAGTGCGGAGAACAGCAATAGATAGCAATGCATCACAGGAATAACAGTGAACAATGAAAAAGCCATGAAGCAACATTGTGCAGATTCTTCATGTAATAGGTTTGTAACTTTTTTAATGATATTATAATTTAGGGCTGTAGGAGGTTTGTTTCTGTAGGGTCATAAAGACATATTTTTGCACATTTGGTAATACTTTTATGTTCTTTACCTAGTGCATGTGAACCATCATCCTGTTGCATATTCAGGAATTGTTGTTATAGCTTTTGCTGGGAGAAAAAGCTAAGATTATGTTCATTGCTTACCCCCTGTTTTCACATGCTCTTAAGTTATAACTTTCTTAGGTGAGACTGAAACATTCCATGATTGGTCTCATCTGACACAGAGGTATGAAAGCTTGAGGGGAAAAAAACCTTCAGCTGATTGTGAGTAGAAAAAGCGACAACACCCACAACCCCACACACAACTTTCTATCTGAGAAAAAAAAAGTAGATTTTTTTTTGTTTTACTTGCTCATCAATAACTCAAAATGGCTGAATAACACCTCCAAATCTGAAGACCTGTCATGGGGCTGGTTCTCTGTAAGAAATAGTCTCCTAGCCATGTCTTGAAAACAGTAAGTTATAAACAGTTGGAAAATTGCTTCTCGGGCTCACTGGGCATCTAAGGAAGAATTTAACAGCCAAATGGAGCCCCTTCTTTCCCATGGCTTCACATAGGAGGCTGGGGGAGCATCTCTTCCCTTGTTGACTAGGGACCTAGCAGGGGGATGGGCTGTTGCTATAATCTTCCTGAGGGAGATTATAAATATATCTCATTGAAACAGAACAAAAAACTGCTTTACTTTCAAAGACAGGAGAAAACTGTAGGCATGAAAACATTGCAGATCTTATGTACTCTTGCAGTATTAGGGCCTTGACTCATTTCAGGATTATTATTATTTTTTTTTCAAATTCTGAGTTTTCCCTTAGAAAAGATGTTTCTATCTAGTTCTGCTGCTTCTAGTTCTAGTCCATTAGGAGGTGCATCTTCAAGATGTCTCACACTATCCTGCTTAAATGAGATAGTCCTCATAGTACCTTCTCAAATGAGCTTTATGGGTAAATGTGTGTTAGGTCATGGGAGGCAAGTGGAACCCATTCCCATTACATTACTTTTCATCTTGGAAGAGAGACGACTAAGGGGGGATATGCTAGAGGTCTATAAAATCATGACTGGTGTGGTGAAAGTAAATAAGGAAGTGTTATTTACTCCTCATAATACAAGAACTAGGGGTCACCCAATGAAATTAACAGACAGCAGGTTTAAGACAAACAAAAGGAAGTATTTCTTCACACAACACACATTCAACCTGTGGAACTCTTTGCCAGAGGATGTTGTGAAGGCCAAGACTATAACAGAGTTCAAAAAAGAACAAGATAAGTTCATGGAGGATAGGTCCATCAATGGCTATTAGCCAGGATAGGCAGGTCCCTAGCCTCTGTTTGCCAGAAGCTGGGAATAGGCAACGGGGTAGATCACTTGATGATTACCTGTTCTGTTCATTCCCTCTGAAGCACCTGGCATGGCCACTGTAAAAAGACAGGATACTGGGCTAGATAGACCATTGGTCTGACCCAGTATGGCCATTCTTATGTACGTTTAGTCAAATATAGGGCCCATCTCCATTATTTCCCCCTCCCCCCCCCCTGATTTCTCCTCCTCTTTCTTGTAATTATGGAACCAAACCTGGTCTACCCAGTTCACATTCACAGCTGTCCCCAGACCACATACCAAAGGCTTCTCCCAAAACCTTGTCTACCCCGAGGGGTTTTGCACTAGTGTAGCTACTCCAATGCAACTCCTTAGTGTAGACCTTCTGCACTGGAGTAAAGCGTAGTTTTTACTAGCCTAATAATTCTGAGAGCAAGATTCTGATTTCACTCCAGTATATGACTTCAGTGAAGTTACTCCAGATTTGCACAGGCATTTCTGAGATCAGAGTGTGGCCTTGTGTTCTTTCTGGGACTAAAATCTGCAGCACCATCAGAGCAAGTTAATTCAAGTTGTTGCTAATTTACCAACCTCTTTGTACATCGGCTCACTCAGTCACTTAAGATGTCAGAGTCAATTGTTTTCAAGATTCTCCCGGGAATTCTTCTGTGTTACTCAAGCAGGAAGGGTTTGATCTCTCCCTCTGAGCCCCCTACGTAGCTGCATTGTCATTGGCTGCTGGCCCTTCATTTCCGCCAAGATAAGAACTCTTTGTATAAGCTGGATGCAGAGATATCTTCCCCATTACACCTGCTCACTTTGGAAATATTATCCCACCTTTATATCCATAGTTGTCATGGCTTCCACATGGCTAGGAAGTTTGGGAATCCTGGTTATTTCCTGCATTATTATTATTTATTATTTGCATTGTAGTAGCACCTAGGAGCCTCAGTCATGGATCAGAATCCTATTGTGCTAGGAGCTGGAAATGAGTTGACTCCGTATCCTAATCTAATGTATTGATAAGCATATGCATGTTTGAACAGGGATGTGTATAAGCTCTTTAGGGCAAGGATCATCTTTTTGTTGTATGGATGTACAGTGCCTAGCACACTCTCAATGGTGATCACGAACTGCAGCTTATGACTCATCAGCATAGCACACCAACAGTCCTGAAAAATCTGCATGCTCCATCCAGACAGCTTTTCTGTAACTGCTTCTCTTAAATAGCGTGAAAGCTCCCAGTCTAAAGCCAGCTTTTCCCCATTTCAAGATGTTTTTGCAACACTAAAAGGAAGCCAACATCAGTTCAGGAAGCAATTGCACTCTTACACACCACCGCATTACTTCAATTTTATACCAGTTTAATTCCATCAACAGCGTAAAACTGGAGTATCGCAGTGGTGAATCAGGCCTATGAGCTCTAAAGTCTTGTCTAGACTAGGACAAAAGATTTATATTTGAAATGTGTTTTAACTAACACATTCTACGATGCTAGGGAAGACAGGAAAAGTTGTATTTTTATAGAATCATAGAACTGGAAGGGCCTCAAGAGGTCATCTAGTCCAGTCCCCTGCACTCATGGCAGAACTGTGTTAGCTGGGCAAGGTGAACCCTAGGCTCCAACTCTTAGCTTAGCATATGCTAAAATACAACTTGCCTTGTCCATACTAGAGGGCTGTACATTTCATTGCTTCTGTAGGCTGAGCTCATTGCACACATCAGAGGCTGTTTGTATCCTTCCATTACCCTCCTCAAGCTCCCATCCCCCTCTATTTCAGGAACTCTCTGCAACCCCCCTACCCGCTCCCTCATGCCAGGGGCTCTATGCATCCCCCATTCACCGTTTCCTCCCCTGCCCTCCTCATTTCTCCCTTCCCCCCCATACAAGAGTCCCTCATTCTCCTCTTGGGGCAGGGGATCTGTGTGCCTCCCCCTCCCCCCAACTCAGCATGTATTGTTGACAGCCCAACAAGTAAAAAGACACCTATTGTCCTTAACAGTCCACTCAGCTTGTGACCCTGTTGAGACCGAGTTCTCAAAAGTAAGGGGGCATGGCCTTCCTGTTTAAAAAGGAGGAGGGTGCTCAATGGCCCTTTGCACACGCAGATACCCACACCCCCCCATATCCAGCACCAGTGATGACATCTCTCTGTCTGGATGTAACACAATAACTTTTGAATGCCACATTTGATCAGTTGCAAGATTTCAGGGTATGTGGAATCTAGGCATCAATGGACTGAACCCTATTGATTTTTGTGAAATTGGAAAAACCAAAAAGGAGAAATGGGGGACATATGGAGCTCCTGGCATTTGGTTAGCAGACCCAGCAGCTTCAACCACCTCTGTAATTGTCAACCTTGGCCTATAGACATAGGGAAGCCATTTGTCCCGTTTAAAGCCGGACAGTCTTAGTTTTGTGGAGTACTGTCCCTGTCCGGTAGGGACTTGGCAGCGGACATGGGTTTGTCTGATGAAAATGAGAGGAGGAGACTGTGGACACATGAGGACGCCAGTGGGGATGATGCCTCCATGCAGAGTCACGCAGGCTGGGATGGGCTCACGCAGGTGGGGGTAAAGAGATCTCATATTCTGGGGATGCACCAGTAGCCACCTTAGGTTGATATTACCCATTAACACCCTCCTGCATAACAACCACCCCGATCATTCTCATCCCTGCCCAGCCTCCAGTTGAATTTACTATATTGACATCCTGAAGGGCTTCTCCCCCAGACAGAAGGAGAAGTAATGATGGCAGGGGCATGGGGTGGGCGAGGGGGAAATGCGGGATGAGGAATATGGGGTACACAGAACCCCTGGCATGGGGAAAGAGGGAATGGGGGGAGGGTTCACTTAGGGACTGGCAGGTCATGGCTCAACAGTCCCCAACCTCCTTGGATGTCCTTGCTGGGCAATTCGTGGGCCTAGCAGCCAAATTACGGTCTGTCGTTCCCAGTACTCCCTGGGTTCTCCCAGTCAGCTGCAGGGTGAGGAAGGTAGGGGTATCCAAGCCCTCCCTCTCCATCAGCTTCCAGCCCAGTGACCAAAGTGGAAGGAGTGAGAAGTGTCTCAGTCCCCTCTTGCTCATAGACCAGACCAGCTTCTCTTGGGCTACTTCCTACCTCTCCGCTCACTCTTCAATATGGGGCATGGTCACAGCACTCTGCCCCTTCCTAGCAGAGAGTTCCCAATCAGCATCAGCAGTTTAAGTAGTCAAATGGATACTTCCCGGCTCGCTTCTCAGTGTCCAGTTATTCTCCTTTGTCATGGAGCAGGGGAGGGCAAAAGGTCAGGCCCCTGGCCTCCCAGTTGGGTCTTATCCACAGTCCAGACCCTTCTCCCGTTGATCGCTCTGTCCCAGAAGCTGCAAACTGAGTTCTTCCCAGCAGGCAGCCTCTCCCTCACTCTCCTTGTTTGACTGACAGAGTCCCCTTTTAAGCAGGTCCTCCATTTGGAGCGTGCTCTGTAGCTACTGAGGGGCAGTGGCCTCTTGGCTCAGTACTGCTCCATCACTCCCTTAGCCTTAGTGTGGTGTCTATAAACCCCATCACAGGGACAGACACAGACACAGCCCTTGGCATGGAACAGGGGTGGGTAGAATAGGGAGCCCTGCCACAGGAGGAGAATGGGGGATGCACAGAGCCCCTTCCAAGAGGGTGGTGGGGAGGGAATGCAGGGCTGTAGTATGAGGCGGAATGAGGGACAAGAGGGGAGAATGAGAAACCCCAGTATGGGGGGAATGGGAGTACATACCCAGCCTGTCATGTAGCAGAGGGGAGAATGGAGGGGCACACAGAGCTCCTTGGAATGGGTGAAATGGGGGATGTACAGAGCCCCAGGCATGAGAGAGGAAGGGGGGTTGAAGGGAGTCCCCAGAACAGAGGGGCATGGGAGGGTAGCACATAGGGAGCTTGTGGAAAGTAATGGAAGGATGCTTGCAGCCCCCGGTGTAAACAGTGAACTTGGCCTACAGAAGCAATGAAATGTGCAACCCTTTAGTTCATTTACATTTGTAACCTTCATGATACATTAATATAGTTGCTGGGTTTTTCTTCTTTTTCTTAATTTTCACAGTAGTGGGTACTTAAGAAACCCTTGTAAAAGTTAGATAATTGACAACACACACATTTAACATTACCGCTTAACTGGTACTGGCTCTGCTCTTAGCTACTCCCACTAACCACCAAAGCCCCCAGTTAAGGGAGGAGCACACTAGTATATGCCTGGTGTATTCCAGTAGATCATACCACCTCAGGCTGGGAACATGTCAGATCTCATAAGCTAATCCATTTTGGCTTGGTCAGAATATGTCCGGGAGAGGTCCAAGAAAAACCCAGAGTGCTGGGGGAGTGACGATTCTGTAGCTGGCATTCCCTTCTGAATCAGTACTGAACCAATGACCCAGCATGGTGTCAGAGGCAGCATCTGGATGTGACATAAAACAGAGACCCTAAGCAATTGCAGCCCTTCCTATGACATTTATTTGGAGAACAGGAGTGTTAGCCCTGGTGCCCTGTTCAAATTCCAGTGGGGGTAGGCACAGTTAGCCTACTGGCATTATATTCCCCTTACAGTTTGAATTTGATACAATGAGTCTGATTCTCCACTGCCTTGCCTCTCACTTATACTTGTGTGAAATGAGTGCAAAATGGGTGTGAAATGCTACCAAATCAGCAGAAAAGCATTTTACACCATCTTTGCATAGGAGTAAATGACTAAACAAGGCACAAGGTAGTGAAGAATCAGGCCATTGTTCTTCACTTCCTGTCTTAAACTGTAACATCGCTGTGGGTTGTTACCCAGTTGTCATGTTTCACACCAGAGGTGGCTGTATATGCCCTGTATTATCTTTTATACAGAGCTTTGGGATCCTTCAGGAGTAAAAGCACTAGACAAATTCAGTCATTAGAAATAAGGTGTAAAGTATTAACAGTGAAGGTAATTAACCATTGGAACAATTTACAAAGGCCATGGTGGATTCTCGGTCACTGTCAATTTTAAAATCAAGATTTAATGTTTTTCTAAAAGATACACTCTAAGAATCATTTTGGGGAAGTTCTATGGCTGTGTTTTACAGGAGGTCAAACTAAATTATCACAATGGTCCCTTGTGGCCTTGAAGTCTACAAATCAATTAGAGCACACATGTATTCATATTTAAATATTCTGGCAAGTATTTGAACTTTTCCTCTAGCATCTCTCAGCGTGCCAAGGGCCATGAGATGAGAGAAAGACCTAGATGAGGGGAACACATAAAAAAAGTACAAAAAGCTTCAAATGGTATGTGATTAATTTCTATAGTATGAAAAATATCGGTCCAAATCCTGAAGTCCTGGCTCACTCCGAGTGGATTAAAGTTAGGATTTTTGCCTAAATAAGGACCTTAGAATTTGGCCCAAAGATCATAGCATCAGTTCATGATTGATCATTTCTTATGTCAATCAGGTACAATAAAGAAAAGGATTGGTGTTGAGTGGATGTAAATTTGGGTGTAAAAGGAGGGTATAAAAGTTTGAGTATAAAATAAGCATATTCTTGTGTACCTAAGTCTATGAATGCATGTTACACATATGTCCAGCAGAATTTACTGATTGCAACCAGTGCTTGTACTAAATAGCATGGAATGGCACTGAATAAGAGTTGGTGATAATATATATATTAATGATGGCCTGATTTGTTACCTAGAACAGTGAGCCAAGAGGTGGTCACAGAGGATGATGGGTAGCAGGAGGGGAGTAGCTTAAAACCACATCAGTTCTGCTGTTTCAATCTGGCCTGACTGGAGATAGCCTGGCTAGGGCATGCCACACACTGAAATCATTTTTCTTGCACGAGCTAAAGGGAAAGCCTCCCACTGAGTTAGACGCTGCAAGTGAGTTACAGAAGCAGAAAGTAATTATCACAGCTGAGCATGTGAACAAGCTGACAGTCCGTATTCTCCAATAGCCACAGCTTGGTGAGCTTCAGTTTCTCCTTGCCACAGGGATGCACCCAAAATCAAATGCAAAGCCATGCAGTGGACAACTGCATCCATCCCCCCCTTTCCCGGTACAAGCACACCAACGCATGCAGCATTGAGTCACGCTCGCAATATCAAAGACTTGAACTGTCGCATCCTTCCCTGCCTTAGCCAAGGAGAGATCTTGCGTGACTGAAATGCATGGCTTAACGGATTCTGGATTGCGGTTTGCATTTCCAGTAATAAGTAGAACACGCAACCTTTTGCCCCTCCTGTTTGTGATTATAGCATTGATGCCACAACACATTTTATTAGCGCAGTCTGATTAGCAGTGAGCTGTTATTAACCCCTTGGACAGGGGTCTTCTTGTAACCTGCCATTCTCTTAGGGCTAATGCCATCCCTGCCAGGCTGTTCATTAAGTGCTGGGTTCATGGGCAGGTCCCATGGCTCTTATGTAAACCTGTGCCGTACTCTCTCACATGGGAGAGGGTTGTGTTATGGAAATTCCTTTACAACTTTAATTAAACGCCTTTTCACACAGACGGGTTCATTTAGTGGGGATTTCCTTGCCCTAGCCTGGTCTCAGTAATAGCAAAGGTGGCAAGGAAGAGCTCTGGAATGGGAGCCAGGAGCCATTTTAACATTCACTTTGAGCTGTAAAGCGTGCCTTGGATTTTGCTTGGGTCTTTTTCTGTCTCTCAGCATTGATCCTGTGAAGTACTGCATGCCCTCAACTCTCCCATTGCAGGAGGAGGCCTCACAGGTTTGGGGCCTCACCTCTATCCTTCATTAGCTGACATCATTATTAAGGCTTTCTTTCATTTGCTGTTGTTTTGGAATCTCGTGGGTGGACAATAGCTTGAGAAGCAGCTGGCATTGCTGGTGGCATCTGACAGCTAAGCAATGGAAAGGGGGGCAGTTTCCCCAAGATCTCGCCATTCTTAGTTGCCCTTTATTTAAAAAGGCACTGGTAAAAACCAGGAAGCTTGTAACCCTTCCAGTGGCAGAGGGAGTTGCAAAGAGACTGTTCAGAGTCATAAGCGAAATGTTGTGCTGCCCACAGTGTCTTGGTGGCAGAAGTGAGCATGGTGGCAGTAGCATGGACAATATCCTGGATCTACTGCCAGGCCCTTGCAGCACAATTTAGGACAATATATTCATTTTTCATAAAGAATTGCATCACCATAGCCTAGATGGATTCCTGTGGTAGGGCTGGGAGTGTGAAGGGGAGAACGTGTATGTGTAAAGTTGAGCAGGAATGTGGATGTGTGTCTGTGTAAAGTCATGCATACCTGTGTATGGGACATCAGTCACGTATGAGTGTATATTAATGTGTGTACACGGGGTGGGGGGGGTAAAGTCCTCTGAGTGTGTATGGAGGGTATAAAATCTTGTGTGTATAATGCACATGAAAGTGCACACCCACCCACATATGCGTATCTGTGTGAGTTAGCAGAGTTAGGTATATGGGCTAGATGTGCTTCACATCAGATACCTGAGCTTCTCATCAGAATGACCACAAGATTTAGAAACACATTGAATTAACAAGCCAACAACAGTAAGAAAAGGCAGAGGGGGGAAAACCTACCCCCTCACAAAATGGATTTTAAAAGGGCTAACATTTCACTGACTTGTTAATATAGGTTGTTACGAATCCATCCAAATCAACACCCTGCCCTGCTTACAGATCTTTGCTACAAAAATTACCAGACTCAGGAATCACTATTGAGAAAGCTTCTCAGAGAGGCTCAGAAGAAGCTTGAATATAAAGAAGGGCATCCTTCTGTGGCATGGGCTCTCCTTTTAAACAAACAACCTATGATAGAAGGGGAGGATTGAATTTTAGCTTTCAAGCCCAAGGAAGCGTATATTGAGAGCTTCTGACAAGGTGAGATGGTCATGGGCACGGGATGGCACAGAGAGTAAAATACTGACTAGAGTGTACATGAACTACTTCTCTCTACTGGATGAATCAGAACTGTGCAACTGCATGTGACAGAACCTATACTGCTAACAGCTAGTGGAGATTCTTCTTTAGTTTCAATGATAGGTCCTCTGGAGCAAGAGAATCTAGGTTCCATTCCATGCCATTCCAGTGACGTTCTAGTGTACTGTATAGTGACCAATGTGAAATCCTAGGCAGCCACATATTTGTTTCAGTATACGCCTTAAAGAAACATTCAGATCATGCATTGAAGATGGTGCTACCACAGTAACCCAGGTGGGGGGGGGGAAGGGGAGAGGAGGATATTTAAAATGAAACTGGGGCATGCTTTGTCTACCTCCAGCAGGCATTCCACTCAGTGATGAGCTGCCAAAATCTTAGGAACCAGTTCCCTACCGGGTCTTCGGTGGCACGGTGGCGGTGGGTCCTTCAGTGCCATAGCGAGTGAAGGACGTGCCGCCGAAGACCCGGTAGGGAACCGCCCGGTGAGTACAAGCCCCACCCGCCTCCCAAAACAGCCTGTCTCCCCCCCCATCCGACCCCCACCCATGTCCTGCCCCCGACTGCTCCCCTCAGAACCCGCAACCCATCAACCCCCCCGCTCCTTGTCCCCTGACCACTCCTTCCCAAGACCCCCCCACCCTAACTGCCCCCCAGGACCCCACCCCCTACCCAACTCGCCCTGCTTCCTGTCCCCTGACCCCCCCAACCCCATCCACCACCACCCCGACAGAACCCCGGAACTCCCGC
>NW_020664598.1:18189193-18223031 GCF_002925995.2 Terrapene triunguis
CCCCAACCCCATCCACCACCACCCCGACAGAACCCCGGAACTCCCGCCTACCCAACCTCCCCCCCCCCCGTTCCCCATCCCCTGACCGCCCCCCCAGAACCTCTGCCCCATCCAACCCCTCCCGGCCCCGGCCCCTTACCATGCCGCTTACTCCCACCTCCCCCCCTCTCCTGGAGCCTCAGCGCGCGGCGTCCAGGAGCAGCCCTGGACAGCGCTGCAGCGGCGTGGTGGCTCCACCGGGGCCTGAGCTCCTGCCGCTCGGCCCGGAGCTCGCAGCCCCGCCCCGGTCTTACCACATGGCTCTGAGAGGGGTAAACGGCATGGTAAGAGGCCGGGGCCGGGGGGGTTGGATAAGGGGCAGGGAGTCCCGGGGACAGGGAACGGGGGGGGGAGAGTTGGATGGGGCAGAGGTTCTGGGGGGCGGTCAGGGGATGGGGGGTTAGGTAGGGGGGTAGGGGGGAAGGCGGGGCCGGGGGAGCCTCAGATTCTCGTGGGGGCCCAGGGCAAATTGCTCCACTTGGCCCCCCCCAGCGGCCCTGGAGCTCACAGCCCCCCCTTACCTTGCCGGCAGCTGCTCAAAGCAGCAGGTCTGGGGAGCTGAGCTGCCGGCGGCTCGGCACGCTGCGGCTCTGGGGGAGGGGGGGAAGTGAGGGAGGGGCCGGGGGAGGTCCCAGCTGGGACTCCTGGGAGCTCAGGTGGGGGACAGGACGGTCCCGCGGGCCAGATGTGGCCCTGGACCGGAGTTGTTTGCCCACCCTCCCGGCCCTTTAACAGCCGGTTCTTAGCAACCGGTTCTTGCGAACCCGTGCGAACCGGCTTCAGCTCACCACTGATTCCACTGCTCCCTCTACCCTCTGATAGCTGGAGAGAGCTTTGGGGTACAGTAAATTCATGCATTAGCTGTTCACCTCTACAGGCCTCATTGAGCATCTGCCTTGAGTTTGAACCAAAGAGACTTTGGTGATCTCAGTCTGTTCCCTGGTGAGTATTTCTGTACACTGCAACAAACCACACTCTACTAGGACTGGAAATCTGTGCTCCAAAGAAGTCCAGAATTGGCATAGCAAGGTAATATTGCAGGACAGCAGTGAGATGAACTTAGAGTTCTGAGTGTGCTTAAAAAAAAAAATCAGGGTGGGGGGGCACTCACAACTGGAAGAGAAGGTACTGAAGATCAGGACTGAGATGCATTAGTAATACTGTGTGGAGAACCAAGACTGGAGTGGCAGGGAATGGCACAGGCCAGGATTCTGGTATGTTGTCAGAATTGGGTGAATGACTAGAATGGCGCTAGCACAGAATGGTGCATCAGCAGAATTCTGGTGCATTGGCAGAGCTGCGTGGTAGCTCAGGATTAGATTATCTGAAGTGCCGCAAGTAGAAGTTGGCAGAACTGTGTATGGGAAGCCTGCTTGTGCTCTGCCTGGCTCTGGCCAGTGCTATTAATCTTTCACTTTCCTAAGCACTGAAATTCATATAAATTATGAAAAAAAGTTTCCCAAATGCATCAGAAAAGGCTTTTCAGCTTCATATATATGAACTTGGATAAAAGAGAACATGGTATGAATCTGGAAAAGTGACAGCTCAGTTTTATCTTGCCCACAGGGCCGTCCGGGTGGGGGGGGGGCAATTTGCCCCGGGCCCCGCAGGGGCCCCGCGAGCCCTGGCCCGGCGGCAGTCCGGGTTTTCGGCGGCATTTTGGCGGCGGGGGGCCCTTCAGTGTTGCCGAAGATGTGGAGCGACTGAAGGGCCCCCTGCCACAGAAATGCCACCAAAGACCCGGACCGCCGCCGGGTGAGTACAAGCGCCGCGGCTCCCCCGCTTTGCCCCAGGCCCCCTGAATCCTCTGAGCGGCCCTGCCTGCCCATCAAGATGAGGAGTGTGGGCTGATTACTAGTTACTGACCCTTCTCCTCCCCCTACCCTGTTTTTAAAGTTTGCTTGTCCAGGGAACTACTTTCCATCCAGCAGTACAGTCTGTCCTTTGTCATTTTAGCCTGATGGTTTCCAGTAGCACCAAGTTAGAATAGTTTCATCCATTAGATAATCTAGTTAATGCCAAATTCATCTACCAAGGATATTTCTGGCCTGTTTTACAAGATTGGAATGCTGCTTAATGGCACTGTGCCCATTCACCTGCGATATTCCTAGTTCCTATTCATGTACTTTAAACTGACACAGAATCTACTCACCCCTGTAATTTCTGGCCAGTGCTCTGTCAGTCCACAGCTCATGATTACAATGGTGGAGGAATCCTAGCAATTCCACATGTAGCTGAACATAGGCCAGAAATATTTTTGGTAGTAAGACTGATTGTCACTCTGCAACACTGGATTGTTAAGTGTAAATTCATTTCTCTATAGGGTGTTGCGCTTTGAAGAATCCACTTGGATTTTCTTAGCCAGGCTTAATTAGTAAGGGTTTTCAAGGGAGGATAGCTTAAATCAGCTTCCAAACAGCAGTCAAACCACTCTCCAAGCCGGTTTTTCTGCAGAATTAATTGAATACAGATACACTTGAGCTGATTCTCATCTTACTTACCCCTAGTAGAAATCAGGAGTAACTCCACTGAAGTTAATGCATCTGATTTAGTGGGCAACAGGCACAGGTTTAAACAAACTTTTAGCTGTTGGATGAACAGCTAACAACAAGGGGCACTTCAGCCTTGGTAGCAAACAGTCTGTATTGCTGACCATTGGCAGGGCCCCAAGTACTAACAAATATTTCGCTGTCAGAGCCTACCGTCCCTCCAGGGAGGCTTGATCAGCATCAATCCTAGACCAGTTCCAGGCTCCAGTCCAGCTTCCCTCAGACCTGTCCTCCTTCAACCAAGGCCCCCCCCCCACCTACCCGAGCCCTCCCCTTTGTAGCCCCTCTGGTGGATGGAGCTGAATGGGCTCACAGCAGCATATTAACCCTTGCAGGTCCCAGCATATTAACCCTTGTAAACCCCATGCAGTGGCACAGCTGTCATCCATCAGCAGTGTTTTGGCAATACTAGTGAGCTGGCACAGTAGCGGGTTCTACCAAGTGGGAACAGATTCTGCTGTTCTGTCCATTTATACATTCAGCCCCATTCCAATTTCCATTATGAACAAGCTCAAAGTGAATCGTGAAGCACCTTTAAAAAAGCTTTGCCGTTTGGTGCTCCTTTCCGATGTGAAAATACTTCTGCTCCTCCTTCTCTCCCAGCCCCAATGGGTTTTTATTTTCTGCTGCTTGTTTTCTGCATTACAAAGGTCAGGTCCTCACTTCCCCCAATTTTCTGGAGCAATCTGATGAGAGCATTGGAGAATCTGATTAGTGACGTCACACCTGAGGTGCGGCTCCCCCCACTGAAGGGATGAGATCATTTTACACAGCAGGGGGTGACAACATTATTTGGAGCCTCTAAAAATAAAAACCTGTCAGGATCCTCCAGCAAAGGAGTAATGAGGAGCTGATATTTCTAATTTAAAAACAAGCAGCTGGAGGTAGGGGGGAGAGACCATTTTTTAAGAGAAAACACTGAGCCAGTCTGTATACATCCTAAATAAGCAAAAGGGAAAACATTTATTTTGCTATGTGTTTCGCCTTAAAGGTTAGACTGTGATACCTTTACTCATGTTAGTGCCTTATGCTGTAAGTATTCCCATTTAAATCAATAGGGATATTCACAGAGGAAGATACTACAATCTGGATTTGCAGTGGAAAGCAGGGGAGAGAGAGAGAGAAAGAGACACACGCAGAAAGACAATGTGAGAGTACTTGTGCACTAGTACATGGGATTTTTTTAGTATGCTTAATCAGTTCTCTTCATTCTGCCCTCTTCTTTAACAGACTGAGCGTCTGGAAAGAGCTTGCAAGACTTTCTAAGATGAGATAATAAAGAGAACATTGACGCAAGAACTTGTTAAGACAAATGAGTTTCTGCAGAATGATTTATGTTGGTGAATTCATGTAAAGGATCCAATAATCACTCCAGCCCTGGCACTGTCCATTAGCAATTTCTTCCATGAAGGAAGTTAAATAGAAGGCTGTCTGGGCTCAGCTCTCTCCCTCAGAAGGTTGGGTTAATTAAAAACAAAAACAACAACAGAAAATGGGAGCTGAGTTGCCAAGCTGGTAATTAAGCTCTAGTCACTGATCAGATCTGCTGCATCTCAGAGGTGGGCAGCTGTCAGGAGACACAAAGCTTCCTGCAGACAAAGCTCAGCACTCGCATGATGCCATTGGGGTATTGAAACTTGCCATTCTTGGGCCAGATGGCATTATGGTGTTTAGCTCTGAGTTCTCAGATGCCAGCAGCATTGTTTTCTGGGGATCCTGGGGTGATGTGGTGAGTTTCATCTTCTCAGATGTGCTAGATTATTTGGTCTCAGAGGTTCACAACTACCCAATGGCCTATTCTATTTTTATACTTTGACCATCACTGGAGTAGCAGGCAGAGGACCTTTTGGAATCAGAATCCAGACAGGTTCTAATTTGAAATCTAATATACATTCATATTCTGAATACATTCCTATTTCCTTTTGTCTTTCATCTGTCCTCTATCCCCTTCCATTATTAGCAATTCCCTTGTTACCTTTTTTCTGTCACAGGGGTGCTTCTTGGCTGATTGTTGGGATAGTGCAAAGACATCCCCAGTTTATTCAGCCACCAGGACAGAATATTCAACATCCAGAGCACATGAAAATCCTTCATTTCTCTCTGTTGGGAACTCTCCCTTTCATTCCTCTCATCCTCTGTCCCTTTCTCTTTATTCCCTTGTAGGGTGACCAGACAGCAAGTGTGAAAAATCAGGACGGGGTGGGGGGTAATAGGAGCCTATATAAGAAAAAGACCCCAAAATCGGGACTGTCCCTATAAAATCGGGACATCTGGTCATTCTATTCCCTTGGCTCTCCTGCCAGTCTGTCTTCCAAATCCCCTTTCCCCTACCACTTAGCACAGTGCATGGCCAGCAAGGCAGAAGGTTTTTAATTTATCTAAGGCCAACCACCCCCAGAAGGGTAAATGAGAAAGCAGTTCCTATTCTGGTCCCAGTGCTGTGCCAAAGCTGCTATGGATTCCAGAGCTACTGCAGGCTAGAGGTGGATTGAGCAGATGGAATGGAGTAGAGCTGTCTGCCAGTTCTATCCTGGTACATGGAAATCCAAATAGCTCCCCCAGCTGTCATAAAGACATAGAAGATTGGAATCATGGGATGAAAAAATATTATCAACTGCTTTAGCTTGTAAGACCTTCAGGGAAGAGACAGTGGCAAAGGTTTTCAAAAAGAGGTGCCTGGAGTTAGGCTCCTAAGACCATACTTAGACATATCTTGGGTGCGCAGCGCTTGCCAGTTATGTAGAGACCAAAATGTGGACATAGGGGCCCATTCTGAGAACCTTGGCTTGGAAGGTCGTCTTTGCCTGCACAGTGCCTGACACACTTTGGATCATTCTGGTTGTTATTATTCTTTGCTTTGAGTGCTTCGTATAGCCCTCAAACACCCATGGCTCCTTCTCTGCTTGCCAGCTTCTCAGTGGTCCCAGAATTGTGCTTTAGTTGCCAGAAGCTGGGAAGGAGTTGTTCTAGTTATAGAAATCCTTCCAGAAGCTTTGCATATCAGATCTTGGTTATTGGGGAAAGTGGCAGACCAAACTATTATCTTCTCCTTTGAAGGGGAAAGAAGGTACAAATCAATCCTATGACTACTAGGGCTGTGCGTGGGAATGCCAAATGTAAGAAAACCACTGCCCAAGCCATAGAATTTTACCTATTCTTTCTGATCAGGGCTGGATTTTATCTCAGAACCAGTTGGCATAGCCTGGGACTGTACATGTGAGTACAAATTTAGCTGTTTCCTCTGTGTCTCAATGGTGCTGTTATTTAATTTCCTAAGGAACAGAGCAATAAATCCTTCCTGTTCATCTCACAAAGGCCTCTTGATTGGTAGGTTTGTTTTCTGGGAGTGTGTGCTGTCGTCTGCAAAGTTGGTCTGTATCCTCCCTCCATTCTATCAAAACCAACTGCTCCTGGATATTAATTACAGGGCTACAAATAAAATCCTTGTCCTGTGGCCATTTTCCTTGTGTGCATTACCCTCTGCGATGCCCATCTCCATGGATCAGCCACCAAAGATCCTATAAAACACAGTGAAGTACATTCTGTTCCCTATGTATATCACTGCTGCCAGGTACCATTCCTTGTTCTGTAAGACCCTGACTCCCCCAGCCTGCTGGTAGATTTAGATGTGCCCAGCCTGGGAGCTGATACAGTGCAATGCAGTTCAGTTCCCATTAGTCACCACTACTAGTGCCTTAATGTTTATCAGAGGGGCCAAGAGCACCTGACATTCATACCTTGTACTAATACAGTAGTACAGGTGGCTAAAAATATATATGTATTCATCCACATCTTTAATCCATGCTTATGAAAGACATTTTTCCTCAGAATCATACATCTTTGAGAGTCACAAAGAGAGTTTAGAGGATGTTGAATTGGAAACAATTTGTTTAAGCCTACAAACTGTGGGGGGACTAATTTTCCCCAATTTGTCTTATTATTATTATGTATCACAATTAAAAGATGTGCTCATGGGTTAACAATAGGCCATCCAAACACTGGATAAAACTCAAACAAAACTGGAGCCTAAATATAGCTATTCATAGTAATTGTTTGGTTAAAAAGAAATGTAGGTCACCAAAAATAAAAAATCCCCCATTCAACCAGACCAGCTTTAGAAATTTTTTAAAAAATTCTTGTCACTGAGGCCCTCTTCCATAGCTACTTTCATTAATAATCAGGAATTTATCCCTAGGAAAAATCAAAGTGACAATGCCTGTAGGGAAGAGCAGAAATTACTCAATTTGGCCAGCTGTTGCTAAATCCTAATTTGAAATCATACCAAAAAATATGTGACACTGGAAATAATATAAAGATAACATATTTTCAATATTTACAAGACAAACACTTTGTGAAATCTGGACACAAAATGGCTCTATCAATCTATTTGAGGAGTTGACCCAGGAGCAAGCTGGAACAAAAGGATTAATTCCTAAGATATATACAATTTTGAGTTAAAAAGATGTCGCTAAGAAAACAATCCAGCTGAAAAGAAGGAAAACAGATTTGGACAAAGAAATTGATCTTGCTGAGTGGGTCTCTATATGGGAAAGGGGATATATATATCTTCAATTTGTGCAGCTCAGAAAGAAATTTTTTATAAATTACTTATGGCATTTGACTCCAATTGGGATCCACAGTATTGTTGTTATTAGGGAGGTGCTCTGATGGAGGGGTTCCAGGAAAAGGGAATATCCAGGACACAACCATTACATGTGCAAGTAATTAGCCGATTTGGGGAGGAAATTATTAGAGAGAGTCATCTTATGACAAAATGCCGGCTTCCTCCCTTGACCTGCTTAATGCTCCTGTAAAGGATCTACATTTTAAACAGAACAACAAATTAATGTTTTTATTGTTAGCAAGACTTTGTATTGCACACTATTGGAAAAATGTGACCTCCTATGGAATTATGGTACAGTAAAATGTCGACAGTCCTTGTAATGGAAAAATCTTCACATTAAGTATGTACTCAAGAGACGCGCCAAAAAGAGGACAGTCGTTTAGAAATTTGGTCACCCTTTTTAGCATACTCAGAGGAGGACGTCTCCCTAGCTAGCAAGCC
Source organism: Terrapene triunguis (assembly GCF_002925995.2). NCBI lineage: Eukaryota > Metazoa > Chordata > Testudines > Emydidae > Terrapene > Terrapene triunguis. The sequence goes on from NW_020664598.1 coordinate 18,196,847, forward strand.
AGAATCATTAGCCAGGTTCTTTGAATAGTAACCTGATCCTGATTAAGTAATAGTAATGTACAATTTTAACAATGTACACTTTAATAGTAATGTTAACATTTTATTGTAACTTTGCCTTAATAAAAAGCTAAAGAAAAGAGAGGAAATAATGGCCATGGAGATGGAATTCCTCTTGCGTACTGGATGGGGATAGTACTTTGTTCCCAGGACAATTAATAATAATTACATTTATTAAACCCCTTTTCAGCTGAAGGATCCCCAAAGTGCTTTTCAGTGACTGTGATCATTCACCAACCACTGAAATGGTTACCTGTAGGTAGAGTGCTGCAGCTTTTCTGGGCCAGCAGTACTACACAAAAGTAAGTTGGGGAACCGCAGACTAAAGTCTTCCAATTGAAACTGAAGTGTAAGTGTTAGATACATAGAACGGAGCCTGATCCTCAGCTGGGTACATTGACTTCCATTGAGCTAGGCAGAATTACACCAACTGGAATCTGGCTTAATATAATTATCCAGGATGGAATTTGACTAAAACAATCAGTCTTACAAAACAATAAAATAAATGCCATGGGGTCTTTAATGGCTGCAAATGGTTAGTTCCTTGGCTTTACATCTTGTCTGAAAGACAGCACCTCCAGCAGCATAGTGACTGCTAGCACCATTTCAGGGCACTGGTTCAATACTGACTCAGAGGGAAGAGTGCTACCTTCTGAATCACCAACCTAGCTTTTCCTTAGAGGCCTCCCATCTAAGTACTGACCAGTGCTGACCCACATAGCTAATAAGATGTGACATGATCACAGCCTGAGGTGGCATAGCTGCAGGCCATTGCACACTGCTAATGTTTCATCTCAGTGAAGTAAATCTAGTGACTGTAATGAAAACCTGTCACAGTCTGTTTGCATTGGAGTCACCCTGAATTTGACTGTCATAGATCACTTCCCCCTAGATACAAGGTGCTGTGTTTAGAGGGGGAAGGGCAGTACCTCACTATTACAGGCAGTGGATACACTGCAGACCCAGCATGTGTGCATACATGCACCCACCCATTTCTAAAATAATATTTCCACCTGTCTGAAGCAGACTGGATGAGCCTGAATTTGCACCAGCTTTTCTCAGATTTTCCTCTTTTCTTTTGTTGTGGCTTTGATTTTTCTGTTGCATGCAGGATCAAGCCTGAGCTTCCCCACAAAGGACTCCCAGTGCTCCAGCTGTCCCCTGGTCACACACCAGAAGATGGAGCTGTGAAAAGCCAGGCGAATGAACAGTTTTCCCTTCAGATTCTGTATCCAGATAAACTGAAGTAACTAAATGTGAAGAACATACACATACATCCCCTCAAAAAAATAAAAAACAGTCTAAAGGAATCAAGAGCTCCTGTCCATTAAGCAGACTTATCAGGTATTAAATGAATGGGAATGAGTTTCCATCAAGTAGGTCTCTTGGGACTGAAAGAATCAGGACTGTCTGTCCATCACCACCTGCTAAGGGAGTTGTTCTGTGACAGCAGAATCAGTCAAGCATCAAGGATAGCTGTTTTCTCACTCTCATATCGCTGCAGTCATGAGGAATCTCCTAGTGTGATCTTGAGCGAATCTTGTGCCTGTGTCCCAAAAGTAGGGTTGGTGTGAGTCTTCAATTCCTATCCACACCACTGGAAGGGATAAGCTTGTGAGTTAAGCATCTGATTTCAAACCTGTATATTCCCTTGGGCACAAGAACAAGGCATGCTTCCAAGACAGAAAAGGGGAGTCCTAGGCAGTTTACTGAGGTGGGTGGGGGTGTTTCTCAGCTGAGACTTTAAGGCCTGATCTCCTGTCTGCACTGAATAGACATTAAGACTGAGATTTCCAAAGCTGCCTAAGTGATTCAGCTGCCTAATTCCCATTAAAATTAATGGGTACTGGGTATTCAGATTCTTCTAGAAAGATCTGACAATCTCAGCCTAAATGATCCTATGGCCTATTTTATAAGAGCAGGGGTTTGCCCAGATGTTCCTAGCCTAAAATTTCTTCTCCTGCCACAGCTGTGCAGTGTGTTGACTACCAACCTCCCATCCCAGAGATGGCTGTATTTCAGTGGTAGGAAAATATGTATCACACAATACATGAAGCACTCTGGTATTAAATGAATTGTAAGAAATGTAATTTATTATTCCTATTATAAACAACTACTCTGCCCTTCTCAGCGCATTAATTAGCAGTAAGCCCTACATAGAGCCAAGATCTCCAGCATTCCTCCCTGGGTGCTGTCCAGCTAAGCTCCTTACAAAGAATGGGAGATAACAAGAATTTAGCTCCAGAGTTTATTTTGATCCTTCTTACATCTCCAGCAATCAGGCTTTTGACACTTCTTTGGCGTGAAAGCAATTGCATAGGTGACCACTGTCACTGCTGCCTTGTGGGAAAAGAAATGTCACGTTCCAGCTCTGTGGGTCTGAAGTCATCAAGTCATCTTCTTCACAGCTGCAGTGTTACTGGAGAGACAGTCTCACTAGCTTGTGTGGGGCCATGTGGCGCATCCTCACTGCTTCCCCTGGATTGTATTAAGTCATTTTGCAAAAGGGTTGTGTTATTTCTAGTTATTTCCAGTCACATTAGATCAAGCTGGGCCACATGATCCCAGACGGGAGTGAAAGACACTGCATTAAAGTCACTTAAATGGAGTTACATCACCAGGATGAATTTGGCCACTGGGTTGAGTAGAAGTGGATTGTGTTGAATTAGCTTTTGTTGCTGTCAGTCAAGCAGAGGTTCAGTGGAGGAGAAGCCTCTCATACACTTGGCTTCAAAGGATTTCTCCAAACAGTAAAAGCACAAGGGCTTCTCCTAAGCCCTGTTTCTCATTGTCCCAGGGTGAAAGTAGTTCCCATAAGCATTCGAACTAGAGCTGGTTGAAAAATGATGATTATTTATTTTGCAGGCAGTTTAAAGGCTGTAAAACAATTCTCATGAGGATTTGTTTTTCAACAAAAAAACGGAATCTTAATTTTGATGTTGTTTATGCAATATTTTTGGTTTCTGGAAAATTTTGACCCAAATGAAACTTTTCTGTGAAAGCTTTCATTTTGGTTAGAAAGCCATTTTTTGTTAATAAAAAGTTTCAATTATTTTTTTATTACCAGCTGCAATTAAACACAGAGCCTGACCCCACTGACTTCAGTGGGAGCCGAGGTTGCTCTGCACCTCTTGGGATCAAGCTGTCAACTAGAGAATGACTCAGAAAACTCTTCCTATGAGCCCCACCTCACAGCAGACTGAGGGATCTTCCTGATCATTATACCTGCTCCACAAATGACGACAATTTTCCATGAAAAAGAATAATTGACCTTTCAAATTTACAGAAATAAAGACCAGCTTCCCTGTGAATCCCAGGCAGCATAACCTATCTGCAGTGGGTGAGAATGTTAACCTTCCCCTTCTCAATCACTGCAAAGGTTCTATTCAGTAGTACTGTGACTAGTACCTCCCAACCACCACCAAAAGGTTTCTACACCCGTTTCACTGTGCGGAACCCCTTTCTGCTTATGTTACATATAGTTGTATTATAGTTCACTCATCTGCAAAAGTGATGGGAGAATCCATCATCAATAATAATTATATTCTGGTTAGTTCATATTAAACAAAATAAAATACACAACTGGAACTAGTTGGCTTTTCTGTTGGCAGTCTCAGCAGAGAAGCCCCTTGGAAGATAACTCCCCTCTCACTACAAACCAAGGTTGAGGCACGTTGGCAGGGCAGTGCAGAGGAAAAGCGTGCACAACTACTGCCCATGTCGTATTTATTCTGTGTACTGAGGACTTCAGCCTCCAGGACTCCAGTTTACAGCAATGATACACAATTACAGGGAGGAAGAAGTCACATGATGTAGGGCTGTGTTTTGGTTGCCGGTACTATTTGATATGGCGAGAGTGTCTCTCAAGTGCTTGTCTGAGGCTTTGCTGATATGATTAATTGTTCCTGCAGGCTGGCTGTTTTAAGTTTCCATTTAGTCAGGTGAGGTCTCCGTTTTATGTTCCCATATCTGCTGTAGATATTAGTGACAATGAGTTAGTGAAAGGTATAATTTTCTTGCCTGTCTGGGGTATGTTGTGACAGGCAATTTAAAAAAAAACACACCCAAACCCAATGGAATCTCTTCTCTTTCTTGCTGCGCTTCCTACCTCCTGAAATGCCTTTGGCATACAGATTCAATGGAAACGGATGACTCATGGGAATTTCACTGGACCGTTAAAGTGTGCTTTGGATGAAAAGACTATTGAGAGAAAGGGCAGCCTTTTTAATCTTTCCTTGAAATAGTCCTGAGCATTCAGTATTCCCCTTGTCTCTGATTTTCTTTGTCCTTATGTGGTTGTGTCCCCTTTTTTCTCTGTACGTTCACACCAATATGTTCATCCTTCTTTGCTGCATGTTCCAGAGCTTGCAAATCTCCAATGACAGCTAATGGTGATTTCTCCTTCAGCTCAAGTGGGAGAGGCTTCATCAGAAAGCCCAGGGTTCCACTTCCCACACCACGTGTGTACTGTTTAACTAAGGACTCCTGTGTCCATATGTACACTGCTGCAGGACTGTCACATGCTGTGGCATCAATTTTAATAAAGGGTATTGATTATTTAGCATGCTGACAAATAAAGGGAAACTCCCTTTATATCAGTGTGTCCTGGTGTCTAAAATGATGCTGTGGAAAGAGAGGAAGAGGCAGGTTTAGACTATTGTAATATTACAGCTATTCACATTGATGGAGAAGTGCAGGTGTCAAGGCTAGTACCGCACTCTGACACTTTGAGTGCAGAAGGTGGGGGCCTGCAAGGATTCTAAAAATTAATACTGGCCATTCCAGGCTTGTATTAAACTCCCAAGGTTACAGCTTTTCTCTGACCTTAGATGGGTAGATGCTGCCACCACCCAAATGCAAAAAACCCCTTTGAGAACTGAGGATGGCGCACTTGGGAATTCCTTCCTGTAGGGTACCCTCAAGCCCTTTCACTCCCCCTTCAGGGAAGAGCTGAGAAAGAAAACAAAGAAAATCAGCTGTTGCCACCAGCTAATTAAACAACATGTGCACAAACCTCTTAGGGACACACAAATCCAATCGTGTTCTTAAAAAAAGGTAAATTTTAAAAAGTTCTAGCCTTCCTATTGGCTCTTTTGGTCAGGTGCCCACTCCCTTTCTTTTACCTATGCAGGGAGACTTTTTAACCCTTTACAGGTAAAGCAAGTAGAGAACAACTACTAAGACAGAGTTTATAGCTAACTGGCTGGCTGGGTGTCCATAAAAGGGAGCTCCTCCCGCATTTCATTTATCACAGCAGGTCAGATCAATTCCTGTTACTTTAGTTTGTCAGTGAGGTGGTCCTTTTCTCTCCAGTTCATTGTGTGTTGAGTTCAGTACTTGTAACTGTAGGACTTCCTTTGCTCAGCCTGCTCACTACATACTTTTTGTGCAGAGAGACTCTGTCCTATGGCTCTCATTTCCTATTCCAAGGAAGAGACATATAAAGTCTGTAGCAGGGGCTAAGCAAGCACGTGTGCATTTTACTGGATTTTGATGGCCAGAATGTCATTCATGCTCCAGTGTCTAGCACCCTCTAGTGGCTGCAGCCTATGAATGATATAAATCCTAACACTACTACAGCACCTTACAATTTTCTTCCTTTAGCTTAGTGGTTCTCAACCTATTTACCATTGTGGATCACATATACAGTTCTCTATGTGTCATGTGGGCCATATATACACACTACCTATATGGGGGAGGATGTCACAAGGGCCGCAGCTGCATGCTGATTTGGCCGCAAGCAGTCCATGGGCCACAGGTTCAGAACCACTGCTTTAGCTTAAGAGATAAAGGCCTGTCTTTTCAGAGCTAAAGCTCCTGGGTCCAATCCCCACTGTGTGCAGGAGCAGCTGTTGACTATGGGATGTGTAGAATGTTTAAAGACTCTGCTCTCTTCTCCTGAGTGGTGGTCGCCATCCTTTGCATCAGCCCAATTTGAAGTACAGGTGAGCGAGGGAGGAGTAGAATTGGTGTGGGAGGGATCTATGCTTCTAGCCTTGCGCTTTTGGGGGGAGATTAAAAGTTTGTGCTCCTTGAGTCTGCTAATCTGACAAGAATTAATCCTGGGGGTCTGAACAGGTTAAGGTAAATACTGTCTCTTCTTTCTCGGATTCCTCCATTTAAACACACAACAATTTCTTTCTTCCCAAGTCTATCAGGAGTTTGTTTTTGGGGGTGGGGGTGGGGGCGAGGGCGAGGGAGGTGAGCGGGAGACATGCAGAGCTGGAGTTGACAGCTGCACGCAGTAGTAACATGTATCGACAGAAAGGAATATCTTTTCCCGCACTTATTGGATTCTCTGTGCTGGTTTCTTCCTCCCATGTGAAAGTGATCCTTTTGGCTCCCGTTCAATATGGTGTGGTGTATCCATTTAATCCTCAGCAGCAATTCGAGCTCAGGAAGATGCAGGAAGTTTGTTCTAATGCTTAGAGAATGGGGCTGAGGAGTAAGGAGTCCAGAACTTCATGTTATAGACTCGCTCATTGTGTGACCTCGGACAAGTCATATAATCTTTCTTGACCTCAGTTTCCCTAGCTGTAATTGGAGGATATCACTATTTACCTCCTTCCCAGGGGGTGGCATGAGGCTTCGTTCATTAATGTTCATAAAGAGCTTGGAGACTGCTGCAGTTGAAAGACTTGTGGCTTTGCTGCAGGGGCACTTGGATAACTGGACAAGTTTGACAACACGTCACGGAATGGAGAAAATAAGGGATTGATTTTTCATTGTGGTCTTCATTGTAGGTATAGTTTCATATAGAGATCTCTAATAGTGTAAACCTTTAATGTATTGTTAGTATTTATTGCAATTGTATTTGCATTTATACCATATTCACACACACAAAAGGATAAACCCCCAACTGAGCCTGAACTGCTGCATTGGAGCATCCCTGAACTCTGGGCAAGATCAGATCCAGATCTGAACTTTATGACTTGGACCCCTGACTTGAGAGCCTCAGGTGAAAGGATTGATAATAATAATCCAAGTCTTTTGGCTAGTATTTCCCCTCTGGCTGGCTTGGCTATGAATGGTTTGAGGTGTGAGTGTCATTTGTTGCTTAATGAAGGGCAAGCAGGGACTTGAGAAAAAATAATATAAGAGGACAGGCTGAGGAGCTCAAGAACCGAATCCTATCAACACTAATAACCAGGCATAAGGATTACTGCCATGATCAGACCTGTTAATGGCAATAGGACTCCCCACAGCAACAAGCATTGCACTGGGTAGAAAGAATGTTTGCAGGAATTAGGCCTTTGATTTGTTTAGCCTAGAAAAGCTCCAGAGAGGCACAACAGCTGTCCAGAAGTGTCTAAGGGGAATAACAGCTAGGGTGATGACAGCTGGGGTGTGTTGTGTTGGACATTCGTGCTATGACATGGACAGCAGATATAATAGGTCAAGGGAGGCTAAGCCTCCCCTAACCCACGCCGAGGCCCTGTCCTTGCTCCCCAAAAGCCGGCAGGGGCTCCGCTCAGGCTGGCAGCCTGGAGCTCGGGGTTCAGCGGGCCAGCCGGTGGCTCAGGCCAGTTGGAGGCCCGGGCGGCTCAGGCCGGGACAGTGCTCAGGCCATCTGACAGCCCAGGGCTTGAGCTGGTGCTTGGGCCAGCTGGTGGCTTGGGCCAGTGCTCGGGCTGGCCAGCAGCCTGAGGCTTGGGCTGGTGCTCGGGCTGGCTGGCAGCCAGGGGCAACTTGGTCTAGCCCAGGGGTCAGGCCAATGCTCGGGCCGGCCAGCGGCCTGGAGGTTGGGCTGGTTATTGGGCTGGCTGGCAGCCCAGGAGTCAGGGTGGCTGGCACAGCTGGGGTTGGCTGGCAGCCTGGGACAGGTGGGCAGGTGCTTGGGGCTGTTCATCCTGAGCTTCTCCGGCCGTGGGGGAGCGGGGGAGGGGGCAAGGGGGGGCAGAAGGGGTGGAGTAGAGGCAAGGCCTTGGGCAGAAGAGGCTGGGCTGGGGGGCTAGCCTCCCTGAAGAGGGGGGTTCACGTGCCGTCCATGGCACAGAGTAAGACTAAAGTTGAAAAGTGATAGATTTAGATTTAGCTTGCATGCGAGGAAAACATGTTGAGAGTGAGGAATTCCTGATGAGGAATTTATTCAGGGAGAAGATAAGGAAGAGCAGAAGCCTCTTTCATGTAGCTGGAAAAGGCATAACAAGATCCAATGGCTGGTAGGGGAAGTTAGAAAAATTTGAACTGGAAATGAGATGAATGTTTTTAAGCACTGAGGGTAATCAACCATTGGAACAGCTTACTGAGGGATGTGGTAAATGCATCATCAGGTGGATGTCTTTCTAGGAGATATGCTGCAGTTCAGCCACAAGTTATTGGGGTGAATGGTGGACTCAGTGGGTGAAATTCTATGGCCTGTGTCATGCAGGAGATCAAAGTAGATGATCAGACCTTGAAGTCTATGGCACACTCAGGAGAGACTTTTCAAGGCAAGGTGTAAGATAACTAAACACAGAGATCCTTTCTGCTTCTCCTTCCCCTTCCAAGGGAATTTAATGCTAGTGAAAAATTCAGAATGGACAGCAAAGGAGACTGAAGTTCGCTGTTTATCCCCAAAAGGACCTAGTACAGGAAGAGGCAGTGCAGACTTCCACAGACTGCCTCACCAAATCAGCTTCAATCTTAACCAGAAGGGAGTACCTCTGGAGGTGGTAAGATAGTTCATTGCAGCACTACCACCACTTTGCAGTTCTGTAGCATCTTTCACCTGAGGATCCCAAGGTACTTTAAAAGTATTAATAAATTAAGCCTCACAGCAGCAGTGCAAGATTCACTCATTGACCTATCTCCGTGGAGAGAAGGGGCCATATTAGAAAACTCCACACACAACTCAGGGCAGGTCTACACTACAAATTTACATTGGCACAGCTGCATCAATGCAGCTGTGCTGCTGTAGTGCATCTAGTGAAGACGCTCTAAGGTGACAGGAGAGACTCTCCCTTCGGCTTAATACCTCCACCTCTGCGAGAGGCGGTAGCTATGTCGGTGGGAGAAGCTCTCCTGCTGACATAGCACTGTCTACATGAGGGGGTTAGGTCGGTGTAACTATGTTGCTCAGGGATGTGAAAATCCAGACCTCTGAGCGACATAGTTATACCGAAGTAAATATGTAGAGTAGGCCAAGTCTCAGGCTCTGCTTGCTCACAATATCTGAATAAGATGATGGGGCAGTAGATTGTTCAGAGCCTCACAGTATGATCACCCAGACTTAACACCCCATTTTGATAAGTGGAGAAGTTCACCCCTCTTGCTATTGATTCAGGCTTCCTGCAGACATCATCATTATTGGATTACATTCAGTTCACATTTTGAAGATTATTTTTGCAACCAAAAGGGCTAGAAACGTTGGTCAAAATTTTTGGAAGTGAATGCCTAGAAACAGGTATTTAAATCCATATTTAGATATCTGAAAATGTGGGTCAGGTGATCAGCACCTCTGAAGATCAGACCATTGACTTGGTGCCTAAGCATAGGCACCTGCTTTTGAAAGATTTGATCACAATTAACAAAAACTTTTAGATTCAGGATCACAAGATGGGAACCATCAGGGAAAGTGCTGGCATGATGAACCACTGAGAACTGGCCCCATTCTACCCCTGCAAGTAGATCTGTAAACAGAGTGCCAATAAAATGTGATTTTCCAAGATGTGGAAACCAAATTGAGACTAATTAGTTTCACAGGGATCCTTCCTACTTGATGCAGATGATTAGAAATGATCCAAGATAGTCTTCCAAAGCTCAAGGGGATTAACTCAATGGGCATTGAATCAAGCCCTGGATAAAGTCCATGGACAGTTGGAAAAGGCCTCTACTGAATATCATCCAGGTTCCATTTTAACCCTTTACTCTTAGCCCTCTGACTGTTTCTTTTATTTGTGCAGGGTAAGATATGAAAGTTTGTGATAACATATTAGTATTGTGGGAATCCTTCATACTTTCTGGCATTCTCTGGCTTTCTCATGGTACTGGGAGATACTAGATGTCATTAACACAGATAGTCTTACGAGTTCTATTTTCTGGGTTGTATAGGAGTTAGATCTTGGAAATGTGCATATTCTCAACTATAATGCAGTTTGTTTTGATTAATCTCATTCTGCCTTAATCATTGTTTGTCACTGCAAAAGTTTTCTTAAGTGCAGAACTGCCACCTACAGGTGAGACCCACACAAGCGAAGAAAATGTTATGTCATTCAAAACATTACTGGCTTCATATACCTTTTTCTGCCTGGTATTTTGGTTGTGGATGTGGTGAATTTTCACTTTTGTGAGATTGAGGCGTGGATATCACTAGATAGGCCTCTTTCATTCCTTACAAGAATGGAACAGAAGGGGGTGAGTGTTCCCATACATTGCTTTGAGAATCCCATTGCACAGGTTTTCCGTAGATCAGTGGATATCTCAATTTTCTCCAGTACATTTTCAGTCATGGTCTATTTTTTTTGGATCTTCTAGTGAAATTACCTTTTGCTAGAATCCCTGATCTAGCTTTTTAAAAGTTGAATAGTGGATTGCTGGAGCCATTACTGTGGCATCTGGGAAACTCTCTAATTAATAGAGTCAGGAAAATAATTTTAAACATATTCTAGAATAATTTGAGAAATATTGTAAAATTCATTGAATGTTATTCATGACAACACTCATGGAAGGCACTCTGTAGCTGAATGAATAAAAACACATTATGAAAATACTTTAATAGATTATTCAATTAATGTTATTTGTCTAGCTCTACTACATAAGGAAAGAATCCCACTCCCAAGTCAATGGTAAAGTCCCCATTAACATTAGTGACAGAAGATGAGCCACTAAATCCCTAGGGCAGACTCCAACCTGGGCATAAACTGGGCAAACTCCATTGAAGTCAGTAGGTTTAAACTGCTGCTGTATTTAGCCCTAGATGTCTATTTAGAACAGTCCCTTCTTAGAACGCCAGTACTACACGGGTGCATTGTTCTTAACATTAATGCAAGAAGAGCTTGTGTTAAACAAGTGAGTTTTTATCTTTGACTGTACATCCACCTGAAGGCATATATACAAAAACCTGCAACAAGCAGATCTCTGTTCTGAGAGGTATTCTAAGTCTTGCATTCGATGTCAAGGGTAACTCTTTAGCTACCACCCACATGCCTTCATAATAGCAGCTACATCTGGTACAGCTATCTTCAGCAGTCTCCACCACTGGTCGAAGCAGCAGATGCCCTCATCTTGACCTTCAGTCCTCTTCTCTAGCTGACCATTACACAATACATTGCCATTTGACAAAGACCATTTAGATGCACAAGAGAGTAATAATAAGGAAATCTCTGTCAAGGTCTTTGAAAAGATCATTATATTATTATTATAAGTGCAACCTAACCATCAGGCTCCAGTCTTTAAAATGCAGATTGTTCAATGCTTGAACTGGGTTAACTGGCACCTGAAACTACTACACACCAATATTTTTGCCACCACAGAACCTGAAATGAAGAGTCTCTCCCTACCCAGTCTTTAAATCTTGGGTTGGGAAGAGTATTGTTGTTCTGAAGAGGGGGTCAGCAAAGATGATACTATAATGTCCTGTGAATATCCCTTGCAGATTCCTGACAGACTTTGGAGCATCCAAAGAAGACACTTTCCCCAGAGAATCCATCATAGGTTTTACAGTGAGCCCAGTCTGTGCTGGGACAGAACTTGGGAGATTAGTCAGTACTGCATGAATACTCATAAAGTGCAGACATGGCCAGTAATGCTTATAGTTAAGGCCCCAATAGTTGATGCTGAGGTACATGAGTTAAGGAGCTCCCAGTAACTGGAACAGAACAGATACCAGGAGTGAAGTTGAGAGGGACTTAAAGGAACTGGGCTCATTTACTCTGGATAAAAGAAAGGGGACTTTGAGGTGACTGATAGAGGTTTTCACCATGCTGAGAAGGGTTGATAAAGCTGATCTGCACACTGGTCGGGGATTACATATAGAAATAGAATCTATAAAGGGAGGGCAGAAGGGAAAAAAAATCAGGTATTTTGGCAGAACCACCCCATACAAGTGAAGTAAGACAGATGACCAAAATGCTGTCCATCAGACAGTTATTGTACCATGTGTTAGACAGAGATCACAGACAGCTGATGAGTCAATTAGAGGAAGAGAGAGAGAGAACCATTAAATGCAGGAGTGGGAGCAGAAAGTGGCACATACTTTTCCATGGAAACCCCTCGCCCCCTTCTCCTGCAAGTTCTCCAGATGGGAATCCTGCAGTCTTTTCCTCCTCAAAGGCTATTCCTGCAAAGAGAGGGGAGAGGAGAAGGCTCTGCAACCTGCCATCTTCGTAAAGGCCACTCTTGGATGGGAGGAGAGAATGCCTCTTCCCTGCACCCTCCCCATCCAAACAGGAAAGGGCCCCCAGGGGCTTCCCTGAGCCAGAACGCTTGGCAGCTGCACAGGGGGATTCCACAGCCGCACAAATACCAACTGTCACTAATGGAAAATAATTTTTCATCTGGTAAAAATAGCTCCTTCATCTGTGCATGCTGCCTTCGTCATTCAGCTTCACACAATGTGCAATCGCCTCAGGAACGACTCTTACCAACCTTCCCCCACACCCAGGGCAAAATAGTGGGCTTTCCCTTCATCCTCAGAGTCATGTCTGCTGTGACTAGTAACACCCCCAACCTCTGACCTGCTTTAAAATAGTTTTTTTTTTTGTTTGTTTGTTTGTTTTTAACATGGCAGATATCACAGAAAAATCCCTACAGGGGCCACTCCTGCTGGCACTCCCAAAGCAGTTCCTAGGCTGCTCATAAGTTACATCAGGGGCAGCTTTGGCCCCCAGCACTCCAGGTTTGGGGAGAGGTGAAGAGGTGGGTTCCAGTGAATACAAGTTTGACACAGTTGAAGATCTGACCCATTATTACTAAATTTGTCTCAAAGATTTCTACGCAGTAACTAAAGCAACTTGGCTTTACAGACAGAGGGATTTAAAAACAAAGAGCACCAACAGAGGAATTTAAAATTCTAAAACCCACTCAGATAATTTCTCTTTCAAATAGGCAGCACAAACAAAACACCCAGTGGTGTGCTATGGTATAAAGCTTTTACTAACATCTCTTCAGGTGATGTGCAGAACTCACTCAAGACTTCCTCAATGGGGAAGGCTGTGATCCTTCCAAACTTGTGCTAATAAAACCTTACCACAGCACAGCGTCACATATGCTGTAGATGTACGATGTGCATTTTAGAATCTACTTCTTGCAAGAATCCCTTTTTTTTATGTAGGACCTACACTATTCGCTCTAATGCTGCAGAGCCAATAACTACCAAACCCTATTTTAGATGCTGTGTGGGAATAATTGCAGATACACAAACAAGTGCTCAAAGACAGATCTGTTCATTTCAAGCTTAATTTGTAAAAATGGTGGGTGGAAAAAGGAATGACAAAAAGAACTAGAGAGAGAGAGCACGAGCCTGGTCACATGATGACTACAGTGGTGATGGAAATGATAAATATTCAACAGGTGTAAACAGGAGGAATAATTGTTATGGGTGGGTGGTAGAGCTAGAAGAAAAGGGCTAGAATTAATCAAAAGTAAATTTAGGCTGAACGACAGCATACTGTGGAGTGATCTCTTAAGGAAAGTAGTGCTAAATCCATTGCTCATGCCATTTAAACTTAAGCACTGAAGAGTACACCCGAGGGGAAGTCCTGAACTGGTGGAGAGGTGGGACTTTTCTAGTTTAAAAAAAAGTCACTGTGTACCCAATGGAAAAAGACCAGACTGAGAAGGGAAAAGGGGGGAAAATAACTTTTAAAACCTTCTTAAGTGGAAAAGTAAGGGAGAATTTTGGTCCAAGGAAAGATATTCTCACCTACGTTGTCTCTCTCAATTTATAAATATGTCCATTGTCAAAAAAGCACTTGGCAGTTTGCTGTGAGGACAGCAGAGCACTGGAAACATTTGCTGTGTATCAGGAGGCATGCTCAATCATGCGTCTGCTGCCTGCCCAGCCAATGTTTTTTCACTTCACAGATGGTCCAAGATCTCTCAGTCCTTATTTGTGCAGGATGACATTGGATAAACCAGCTCGCTGAGACCATGGAGTGGTCACCCGTGTCTCAGATTCTGCCTTCACAAGCTAGGAGGATAGGAAAAGATGGAATCACATACAGTATACACAGTAGCTCAGCATAGTTGGTCTCCTTCTCTCTGCATTTCAAAAGCACCTATTGCCAGATGAACGCATTGGCATATGCAAATGCATGTTTGTACTAGTTAGGAAGGGTGTTTCATCACTCGCTGTTTCATTCCACAGGGTTGGGGCCCAGTGGTGAAACAGGGCAGCGGAATCCCAGGACTCAGTGAACATGGAGGCCAAACTCGCTTAAGTAGAGTGGGTCGCTACAGGACAAGGTTCCATTGGTGGAGCAGAGGCGCGGCAAAGCCCAGGACTGAAGGAAAACAGAGTTCCCTCCAGGGCAGAACTGGGTTCCCATTGGCGGAGCAGCACATAGGAAACATAAGACTAAGTGCCCATGAAGACAGAATGCCCCCTCTTAGCCTTTAGGAGAAAGGGTATTTAGTCTCCATGGCATATTAAACAAGCTCTGTTTTATCTCCATGAAGAAAATCTAGTGCTTCTAAGGAAAGCCTGTCACAGTCGGTTTGCTTTGGAGTCACCCTAAGACTGACTATGTCATTAGTATCTTCCCCCTGGACACAGGGAGCTGAGTTTCAATGGAGAATGACAGAAATTGACCCTTGCAACCTGATAGTGTGATAATCGCTCTTCTGTTCTGTACCTGTGCTCAGAGAATGGGAGAGAGATGCCTCTCCATTCCAATACAGAATTGCACTCTTGAGCGTCCCCCTACATGACATTTGTTTAATTAAAAGCGTTGTTAGTGGTAAGCCCTTTTCCCTATGTGGGGCTGAGAGGTTCCTCCTTCCAATACCAATTGCACACCTCTGGGGTCTCCCTACACACTGCCACAATAAGTCCTTTACACAGAACAGCAGGTATGAGTAGAGTGGAACTCCCTCATGGCTTTAAGGTTAGTCCAGACTCTAGCGCCAAATACATCTGTTTCACATCTCCAAAAAATCAAGGTTTCAACAACTAGTGTGAAAGCCAACTGCAGCCAACTGCTGCCATCTCCTCCTGGGAAGGGAAATGTCTTCATGTGCCAGCTCAGAAGTTTGGTGCCACCACTGAGGTGGCTGCACAGCTGAAGTGTGAAGGCAGAAAAGGCACTGCCAGCTTGGGTGGCGCCACGTGGCGTCAGCTGACATCTCAGTCCTGTCAGCTCTAGTGTGCTGAATTACTGCAAGTGGAATGGGTCAGATAGCACAGGTGTATGTACCAATGGTGCAGGATATCCTAGCTATGCTGTTTCAGGAGCAAAAATGTTTCAGTTTTGTTTTGCATGTTGTAGTTACTCCTGTGCTGGACTACACTATTGCAGCTGCACTGCCTTCTGAATATCAATCTCATAGTTTCCGGGGCAGCTCCCTGAAGTAGTGGATTATAGGAAACCAAAGGCCTTCTGGGATATTTCAGGAAGCTAAGATGAGTTGCAGAACAAGTCAAATTCCCATAATCCCCAAGTAAACTTCCATTAAGACCTGTGTGGTCGGTGCCATTTCCTACTAATTTTCCTAAATATAGGCCAGGGTGAGTGATTAGCTTGTGCTCCCTGCTCCGAAGGAAATGTATAACATGCTGGCCAAGTGGGTCTTGGTCTTTCTTTAGTATCAGAGGGGTAGCCGTGTTAGTCTGGATCTGTAAAAAGCAACAGAGAGTGTCCTTTGATACCTTTAAAACTAACAGATGTATTGGAGCATAAGCTTTCGTGGGTGAATGCCCACTTCGTCGGATGCATGTCATCCACGAAAGCTTATGCTCCAATACATCTGTTAGTCTTAAAGGTGCCAAAGGACACTCTCTGTTGGTCTTTCTTTAGTGGCTAGAACACATAGAAAAGATTTTGCAAGTCTGCTACCATCTCCCATGTAATAGGTCTGATGTCCCAGGTTCAATCCTTAGAGATAATTGAAGCCTGGGGCAGAGCTTTAGAAGAGTCAGCGAGGGCATATGAGGTAACTCTGAGAAGGCAGTAAAGGTATTCCAGCAGAACCTCAGAGACTTAGATAGGCAGCTCCCCTAATTCATCATACAGCTGTCACCACCACCCAAGTAGGCAGCCTTCTACTGTACTTGCAGATGATCCTCAGTAAGTGACATGCTGCTTTGAGGCCTAGAACATGGCTGCAGACTGGGTGGGGGACCACATTGTATGGGAAACCCAAGATGTTCTGCAGCCATTGCTGGTTATCAGCACAAGGAAAGTAGCTTTTCTGTAGCTTTGGGGTGAGCTGGCCCATCAAGATGAGATCAGCCAGTCCTCACAGAAGTGAGTGTTCATCATCCCAGATGTCACCAGTCAGCCAGACATTGCTTTGGGGTTGGGAAGTCCATGGGGGGGGGGGGGTATTGTCAAGGTAAAAGTTTGCAGGGCAATGTGTAGTGTGTTGCTAGGGTATGTGATCAAGGGTGGCCAATGTGCAAGAAATCACAGAGGGCTTCCCAAAATGTGCCAGAGCCTATGACTCAACTTATCAACCCAGTTTGTTTCTCCTTTACCCTGCCAAGCCCAGGAGTACATATAGAAAGGGGTATTACTCCAGAGTGATGAAAGCCATAGTGGATCTGTAATCAGGTGTGGACTCACCCCTGCAGTGCCTCCTACTGGTCATCTCAGGAATTAGCTCACCAGCATCCAGAGCACCCTCTGCAGGCCAGGTGTCCCTCCCGGACCCCCGGTGCCCTTGGCTTGGGTGCAGCCCCCCTGGCAGTATCCCACTCTCTCTGGGTCTCCCCACCCAGGGGAGACCCCACCCCTATCCCAATGTCACCTCACTCGTGGCTACTGCCAGTCATCATCTAGCCCCCGTGCCCTGGGGCAGACTGCAGTCTATCAGCCAATCATCACTGGCAACAAGGGGTTTGGACTGGCTGCCTTTACCCACCCTCAGGTTGCCCCTTTGCAACCCCAATACCTATATGGGCCTAGGACCAGGCCCTGCAGCCTGGGGAGTTGCTGGCCTAGGGCTTCTCAGCCCCCACGGCCTTTCCCCAGCCCTGCCTCACTCTAGGTCCCGAGTGAGCTCCCTGCAGCCAGACCTGTCTCTCTCTACAGTCAGAGGGAGACTCCTCAGCTTCTGGCTGCCCTGGCCTTCTTATAAGGCTGCGTGGCTCAGTTTGGGGTGTGGCCCCAGCTGCAGCCACTTCCCTAATCAACCGGGGTTTTACTCCTTTTTACAGCCACAGCCCCCTGCAGGGCTTTTCCAACCCCTTCAGGGCTGGAGTGGGTGTTCACCCTGCTACAGAATCACTCTGGGAGGGTCATGGATGCATACATAGGATGGCTAGGCAAAGTGTATGATACAAGGATTTTCAATAACTGGACTTTTCAGGAGCAGGCCAAGGAACTATTGAATCCTCACTGCTTCCTTTAGACCAGTGGTTCTCAACCTTTTTTTCATTTGTGGACCCCTAAAAAGTTTCAAATGGAGGTGTAGACCCCTTTGGAAATCTTAGACGTAGTCTGTGGGCCCCCAGGTGTCCACGGACCACAGGTTGAAAACCACTGCTTTAGACAGTGTTGAATCACTGTATGCAGGGTTATGTCTTGCCAGGTTATGTTCAGCCCTAGGCGCTGACTCTGTGGGTGCTGCGGGGTTGCAGCACCCACAGGGAAAAATTAGCGGGTGCTCCGCCCCCACCAGCAGCCAAACTCCCCCCGCCCTTCTTTCTCCCCCCCAAGCGTGCCGTGTCCCCGCTTCTCCCTCTCCCAGCGCTTCCCACTCACTGCCTACAGCGGTTTGGTGGTGCTTAGAACTTTCCGGGAGGAGTGGGGACGAGGCGCGCTCGGGAGAGGAGGCGGTAAAGAAGCAGGGCAGGGGCAGCCACTTTGGGAAAAGGGGTGGAATTGGGGCGGGGAGAGAGTGGTGCAGGGGTGGGCAGAGGGCGTCGAGCACCCACGGGGCAGAGGGGAAGTCGGTGCCTATGTGTTCAGCCACTCTGGGTTGCGTTCTATTGAACCACACTCTAAGACTAGTGCAGGCATAACGTAACATAACCACCTCCCCCATATCTGATCCAACAGACATTCAAAATACGAACTAATTTATTCTTGATGAGAAAGACCCAAATTTTATTTCTATCTCACAGTCCCAGTAGTTATGAAAAGGCTGCCAATTCCACCAATATAAATCTTAGCCCTTTCAGGGGGTTTCATCATACATCTTAGACAAAAGTGGGAAGAGAAGATGGTATTTTTCACTATGCTATCCACAATATCCAGACAGAGGCTTAGTTTTGGATCTTTTTAGGAGGACCAAGTATTCAGAGGTATAAAACTGACAAACTATAATTAATATATGATGAAATAAAGGGGATTTGGAGGATGTTCGTCAGCATAATTAAAAATGAGGTTTTTTTTCTGTTACTAATTTTCTGCCTAGTTACAAAGCTATTTGAACAAAGAAGAAAAGGAACTTTAGATGCAGTTTATCTAGTGAAAGACAGTACCGGTAGGAAGAGGAGTTTATTTCAGTGAAAAAGAGTGCCTTGATCAGCATGGAATTGAAACAAATGAATGTTCCCTATACTTTCTGAAAGTCAGGTGACTAAGTATGGTTGAAATTTTTCTACTGAGTAGTTTAATGACGTTCTGGGGGAAAAAGTGATGTATGTATACACAAAACTATTTTACATTAAGTTTTATTATTATAGCTTTCTGTTTACAGAAAATCTGGCTTTCAGTTAAAAAATTTCAG
This sequence comes from Terrapene triunguis, assembly GCF_002925995.2. Taxonomy (NCBI): domain Eukaryota; kingdom Metazoa; phylum Chordata; order Testudines; family Emydidae; genus Terrapene; species Terrapene triunguis. Next base: position 18,215,717 of record NW_020664598.1, read on the forward strand.
TAACTGTTTTGACAAAAATCTTTTTAAAAAATGAAAAAATGGGTCTGTTTCAAACCCTCAAAATTGGAAGCTACTTTGCAAAATTAAGACGTGATTAATTTTTTATTAAATTAAAGAAACAATAAAAGATACAAAAAGGTAAATAACTTACAGCTTGCAACTAAGATTTTTTTAAACGTGTGTTTTTATCAGTGGTAGGTGACATGTTATGTGCCATTGTGGGTGAAATATAGGGGCAATAATATGCAAAGCCCCAAATTGTTCACCTAGAACACTAATCACTGTGTTACATGAGAAGGGGACATGTAGACTAGGCCTACAAGACCATTTGTCTTCAAACTTTCCACTATCCACTGCCATTGATGTGGTCTCATGGGTGTTAGCACTAGTCTAACATCTGCTTTAAACTGGATTAGATGACACTGTTATATAACTGCCATGGTTGGTCTACCCGAGTATGCCCACTGCTGCTACATCTGATGGGAAATCTAAACAAAATTGGTTAGTACACACACAGCTGGTGTGTGGAAAGCTGAAAAGTGGGATTCCCTCACATTACACAAATGAGAAAACACAATGCATGTGGTCTGACAAGAAACAAGGAGCAAAACCAGTTAGCAGAACCCCACCCACTTCATATTTTGTGTTCATTAACAAGATGGACGGTGAAAATCTGATCCAAATTTCATGCTTAGACTTTGTGCCAAAAAGTGTGACTCAAGACAATTCAGTACAGGGGAGACAGGATCTCAGCAAGCCCTCTAGAGGGGAGCCATGATGCTTTGTGGTGTCACCCCCGGTTTACTCTGCCTTCTCCTCATTCCCCACTCGCTGGCCCAATCTCTCATTCCTTCTGCCCTTTTCCTTCTCCATCTCCTTTCTCCCTTCCTCTTCTTCTCTGTCTCCCTTCACACCAGTATGAACATTGTCCTTTCCCTCATTAGTGCTGCAAGTCAGTGAGGCCATTGAAATCTGACCTGCACTCACAAGGTGTCTTCTCACGGCCAAGAATTCAGACACCCAGCTGGTTATATACACCTGGCCACTGCCTGAGACTTGCTAAGTGAGCAACACCATCTTGATACTAGCATGTCCATGCAGTTCTTGCCGTGCTCTGGAAGGGAGTCTCAGAAGCAGAAGAGAAGGTCATAGAGAATGACTGCCACTGGATAAATACATCTCTACATTGGAGAACCAGTGAGCTTGGGGAGCAGCAGAATTCAGCAGGATTTCCACCCTAAAACTAAAGTCCTTTTTATCAATTGAACAGGTTTCATCACTGCAAGCTTCTCTCACCCATGTGCCCCAAGTCTGACTTGGGCTGGAACTCTGAGGGTGACAATAGAGTTCCTTCTCCAAGTCTATTGAATTCTGCTCACTGACAACAGACATAGAAGCTTTTTTAGTATGTATACTTGTCCACAAGTAAGTGGTCTGAGACATAGGTACCAACTCCGTGGGTGCTCTGGGGCTGGAGCACCCATGGAAAAAAAAAGGGTGCTCAGCACCCACCAGCCATCTGCTGATCAGCGGTTGGGTGGTGGGCAGGCAGGAGGCGCTGGGCGGAGTGGGGGCAGAGCACAGTCGGGGAAGTGGCAGAGTGAAGGCAGTGCACGCTCAGGGAGGGGGCAGAGCGGGGGTGGGAAGAGGAAGAGTGGGGATGGGGCCTCAGAGCAGAGTGGAGGTGGAGCACCCCCACCCCACCCCGAAAAATGAAAGTCGGCGCCTGTGGTCTGAGATCACCACTTCTTGACACGTAGGCCTAACTGCAATTGTCACACGGTGTGGATCAACCCAGGCCTGCCCCTACTATTTTGCTCCCTGTTGCTGTGGTGCATTATGAGACATGTAGTTCAGCTAGGGGCTAGAGGGACCTGAAACTACAACTCCTATAAAGCATGGCACCAACTCAGGCATTCATGTGAACTCAACCGTAATTGTTTAGTTTGATCCATCAGGAAAATCAAATTTTGGTGGAATTCTCTTTTCCCACAGCAGGGATTTTGAAGAAACCCCAGTTTCTGATGGGACCTGTTTTTCTTGAAGATTTTCAGCCAGCTCTATTGAGAATCAAGGTGGTTGGAGAGAGATTAACCCTGAATCCACTGAAAACGGGGAGCCCACAGATTCTTCCTCCTCTCCACCCTCCCCATCTGTCTTGAAAGAAACCCCCAAAGTCCCCACCGCCCTCTGTCAATGGTTTCCTTGATCTCCTCTCCTCCTCCCAGCCACAGACTTTTCAGACCACCATGCCAGGATCGAGTCTGTTTCAACTCACCACTGAGATTTTGAGCCCTGACTGAGGGGAGAATAGGTTCCCCTCTTCTATTGGTATGAACAGGTATTGTGCCCATCAGGGCTAGAACTACCTCCTGGGTTTGTAGAGGCAGCTCTCCTGCTACCATTCTGATGCCAGTAGGTGACTTTACTCTCCCTCTAACTCCCCATCCTCCCAGGCACCTACAGGAATGCTAGTTGTTTCTCCTGTTCTCTCTCCCTACCCCCACTCTTTCCAGCAGGTAGGAAGGATCTTGGCAGTCAGTCCAGCCTCTCCTTAAAGGACACCTAATCTCTTTGTTAAACCTACAAGTGTTTCTTGGAAACAGGACAGGCTTGTCAGCAGCAATTTTCACTCTGAAGAAAACAAATCTGCAGGCGACATCTCCCCAGCTTGCCCCAGCATCTTGTCCCTGCTCCTGTCACTGCTGCCCAAAGCTGAGGTCCTTGAGGAGGCATCACTGATAGCCTGCCTGACAGGAACCACCTGTTCCATCTCCATCTCCATTTACTGTACATCCACAGCGAAAGAATGGATGTACCTCCCCATCCTCACTGGCTGGCAGAGACTGCAATGCATACTCAGGGCATATGTAGCCACACAGCCAATATCACTTTCAGCCTCTGCTGTTGGAGAGGAAGGATTGGCCCGAACCCATCATATCTGAAACACTTCCTCATGCTGGAACCAATAGGTCAGACTAAACCAGTTTTGGCTCAGATCTCCTTCCCCAAGATAGGAACTTCCATTTCCCCAGTTGGATTTTTCAGATCAAAACTTTCCAAACGGAAAGAGCCCATGATGGCTAAGAGATTCACACTGGTATCAAGTCACAACCCCACCTATTTGGCACTGTTGGCTCCCACCCCAGATATTGGCGTAAGGGCATGGTGCTTTTTGTTATATGTGTATCATAGAATCATAGAATATCAGGGTTGGAAGGGACCTCAGGAGGTCATCTAGTCCAACCCTCTGCTCAAAGCAGGACCAATTCCCAACTAAATCATCCCAAGGAAGGAGACTCCACCACCTCCCTAGGTAACGCATTCCAGTGCTTCATCACCCTCATAGTGAAATAGTGTTTCCTAATATCCAACCTAGACCTCCCCCACTGCAACTTGAGACCATTGCTCCTTGTTCTGTCATCTGTCACCACCGAGAACAGCCGAGCTCCATCCTCTTTGGAACCCCCCTTCAGGTAGTTGAAAGCAGCTATCAAATCCCCCCTCATTCTTCTCTTCTGGAGACTAAACAATCCCAGTTCCCTCAGCCTCTCCTCATAAGTCATGTGCTCCAGACCCCTAATCATTTTTGTTGCCCTCCGCTGGACTCTTTCCAATTTTTCCACATCCTTCTTGTAGTGTGGGGCCCAAAACTGGACACAGTAGTCCAGATGAGGCCTCACCAATGTCGAATAAAGGGGAACGATCACGTTCCTCGATCTGCTGGCAATGCCCCTACTTATACAGCCCAAAATGCCGTTAGCCTTCTTGGCAACAAGAGCACACTGTTGACTCATATCCAGCTTCTCGTCCACTGTGACCCCTAGGTCCTTTTCTGCAGAACTGCTACCTAGCCATTCGGTCCCTAGTCTGTAGCAGTGCATGGGATTCTTCCGTCCTAAGTGCAGGACTCTGCACTTGTCCTTGTTGAACCTCATCAGGTTTTTTTTGGCCCAGTCCTCTAATTTGTCTAGGTCCCTCTGTATCCAATCCCTACCCTCTAGTGTATCTACCACACCTCCCAGTTTAGTGTCATCTGCAAACTTGTTGAGAGTGCAGTCCACACCATCCTCCAGATCATTAATAAAAATATTAAACAAAACCGGCCCCAGGACCGACCCTTGGGGCACTCCGCTTGAAACCGGCTGCCAACTAGACATGGAGCCATTGATCACTACCCGTTGAGCCCAACGATCTAGCCAGCTTTCTATCCACCTTACAGTCCATTCATCCAGCCCATACTTCTTTAACTTGGCGGCAAGAATACTGTGGGAGACCGTATCAAAAGCTTTGCTAAAGTCAAGGAATAACACATCCACTGCTTTCCCCTCATCCACAGAGCCAGTTATCTCATCATAGAAGGCAATTAGGTTAGTCAGGTACGACTTCCCCTTGGTGAATCCATGCTGACTGTTCCTGATCACTTTCCTCTCCTCTAAGTGTTTCATAATTGATTCATTGAGGACCTGCTCCATGATTTTTCCAGGGACTGAGGTGAGGCTGACTGGCCTGTAGTTCCCCGGATCCTCCTTCTTCCCTTTTTTAAAGATGGGCACTACATTAGCCTTTTTCCAGTCATCCGGGACCTCCCCCGATCGCCATGAGTTTTCAAAAATAAAGGCTAATGGCTCTGCAATCTCATCCGCCAACTCCTTTAGCACCCTCGGATGCAGCGCATCCGGCCCCATGGACTTGTGCACTTCCAGTTTTTCTAAATAGTCCTGAACCACTTCTTTCTCCACAGAGGGTAAAGTGTTCTGGGATGTTAAATGCTATAGATATGTGAAATATCAATGTATTCTAGTTCAGTGGGACACAGTATATTGGGGCAGCTGTTTTAGTGGGACATCTTCCAGGAAACTGATTTAGCATTAATGATAGTGAATGTTAACAACTATTGCTGAACTGGGAAAGTATTGGCACAAGGTAAACTGATGCCGAGTAGCTGCTTGATGATTACGCAGGTGCTAGATAGGTCTCAGATTCTGGGCTGTGATCTCTTGATAACACATTGCCAAATAAAGGTTAGAGAGAATATTTTCTTCAGTATTTAATGGGCCTTCAAAAGAGGCTGGGTTCCAGAAGCACCAACAAAAATAGTTCCAGATTATGGAATATACTCTATTTTCAGTTTTTGGTAGGCAGGCAAAGATTCAAAGCACTGAGGACTGTTGCTCCTACTGATTTTCTTCTTCTCTGTCTCTTTGCTTTGGGGGATAAACCTAGGAAGTGCCATAGAGAGATGTCAAAAAGAACTTTAAGCATTCAAGTGAGCAAATGTAAGAGTTATAGTTACATGCACAACATTTCCTGCATCCCCTTGAACATATGCATTGTTATTATTTGTATGACAGTAACACCTAGAAGCTGTAATCAGGAAGCCATTGCAGTAAGTGCTATACAAACAGCCTGTGATCCTGCAAAACCTTATGCATGTGTTTAATTTCACATAAAAGTTAATCACACATGCAAGTCTTTGCAGGATTGGGACCATAGTAAGAGATGGTCCCTGCCCTAGAATAAATAGTCTAAATCCCCATATAGTCTTTACATAATCAAATGCTGTTTAAACTAATACTTTGTAAGAGTCATACACATTTCAAAACCCCTAGATATGTATATCATCTTGTAGTAAGGCATACTACTGTGAACATCAGAACAAAGTCCAGGAAAGTCATTTATGATGAGTATGTACTACAGTACTGAGACATCCGACATAGGATAAACACAACACAAAATAATAGTGAGCGTGTATTGGTTTTTATAGGAGTTTAGAATTAAGTGATAGTACTAATTCTTTAAATACCTGAAGAATGCAGGGAGAAAGTAGCTCATGCCACTTAGAGTGACTGCTCCTGACGCAGAAGGAAAGGCAGTCTTCTTAGCATATGTGCCATGTGCCTCAGGTGGCACGTGACCAGGATTCATCACTGAATTTGGTCTGCTGGTTGGATCATTAGCTTCCCCGGGCTGGGTACTGACAGGAAGCGGGACATGAATACTGATCCATGCTCCCCAAGAGAGGCAGTGATTGGTTATGACACTTTCAGAGCCTGTTTGCAGCTGTAAGAGCAATAGAGATGAAATGGGGCATCAGGTGAGGCTGGGGGTTATCAGGGCTCCAATAAGGATTTGTTTACCCTCCTCCTGGAGGAAAATATGTGGGAATTGAAAAGAGTCTTCCCATTATCCTGTGCTGAATCCCTGTCTTTGACTCTTCATAGTTCCGTCCTCAGCCATCTGTTGGTGCAAATCTGTGCAGCAGTTTGTAGTCAGGAATAATATGAGTCTTGTGCTTCTTAGGGAATTAATATCTAGACATTTCCGAACCAATTCCAAAGTCCTTTGGTGACTTATAGAGAAGATTAAAAAAAATCTCAGCCCACTCCTACCAGGCAAGCATTTTTGTTGCCGACATGGGATGCCCATCTTGGGAGTGGATTTTATTCTGAAGGATCAGGTTGAGAGGATTCCTGTAAATAAACAGTAAGAGTTTTTTTTTTAAAGCTTCATCTCCAGTGGTAAGCAGCCATTGACCACCTAGGTTTTTAGACACAGCAAGACTGGAACCATGAAGACCCACTGCATAAGCCATTAAGGGAGGTGGGGGAAGGGTTCTTAATGAGCAGCCCCCAGAGGATGTAGTATGAGAGGGAGAAGACAAGACAGTGTAACCCACACACCTCCTGGATGTGGTGCTCTGTCCCATGTAGTGACACTGAGAACACTTAGAGATTAATGAGTCTGCTACAGCCTTGGCTACCAGCCATGTGGCTTTTAGCTCGTGCAGTAGAGGCTCATGCATTTAGCTCCCGAGGTCCCAGATTTGATCCCACCCATCGACGACCGGGGTCTGTCGGTGTTATATCAGCAGTGACAATGGTTCTAAATCCTTATGCTTCAAGGCATAAACTGAGCATCAGCTGGGGTCAGGAAGGAATTCTCCTCCATTATAGTATTACCGTTAGGTGCATTACGGGGGGTGGAGGCATCTGTATTCCTTTGAAGCGTCTTTCTTTGCCAAGTATTGGCAGAGTATTAGATTGGCTGGGCTATTTGTTTCATCTGATACAGAGGCTCCTATTTCTACTGCTGACTTTGCGAGTCTGTTCTACACATTCATTCCTTTCTGCCTAAGGGGGTTTATTCTGCACTCACACAGATGATATTCACTCCTGCAGAGAGGGCCAGTGTACAGGGCTGGCTCTAGGTTTTTTGCTGCCCCAAGCAAAAAAAATTTTGGCTGCCCCCTGTCCCAGCCCTGGGCTCCTTGCTGGACCCCCCTACTGCCCCAGCCCTGGGCTCTTCCCCCCCC